>NC_061509.1:161836218-161956534 GCF_022539505.1 Lolium rigidum | reverse complement strand
TGTGTTGATATGGTAGAGGTTCCATTGCAAGGGTTTATATCCATCTAGGATTAAACAACAAATGTCGTCCGAGTGATTCTTGTGCCGTAATACCCGTGTTAACCATAAGATGCGGAGTGGGACGGAGTAGTCAAAAGTGTTTCCACCTCTCGTACATCAACGGACGCGCTTTCTAGTAGACACTTGTATCCGTCGGGGGCAAGCGGTAGGTTGGGGAAGCCTTAAGTCCCCACGGCATCGTCACGTAGACACTTGTCGCCCGAAGAACAAGCGGTAGAGTCTGGGGAAGCCTTAAGTTCCCCACGGTATTGCGGTCTATGATGGGTTGCAGCTACCGGCGAAGGAGTTTGGTTAACGAGTCCCAAACTGTTGTCGTGGTCGGGGTCCACCCGTGAGTGGGAATAATGCTACCGACGAGGACCCAGGGTCGGGGTATGCAACAAAGGGTGGGTGTGCGAGGTAGCGGAGGAACATGATTGACTAGACCTTATACCGGGCCTCACACCATAGGAAGTGTGGACGGGAAAGCTGCCCAGTTGGCACCAAAGTTAAGATCTCTTATGGGTAAAGCAACACACCTCTGCGGAGTGTAATGAATCGTGATCTGTCACTCCCTGTTCCGGGATATGGAACTGCGAACGCGGCCGGAAAGGAGCTCCATGAAGTTCTAGTAAACCGGTGAAGGCTGACGGACATAGCTCTTTGGAATAAAAGCAACCTCTTGAAGAAATGTTTATCAAAACCTGCATTGGTATTAGGCTTTCTGGTTTAATATCGTAGCTAGTGCATTAAACACCTCCTCTCTATAATGAACTTGTTGAGTACGCTCGTACTCATCCCACTCTTAAATCCCCTGCTTAGATTGTCTGAACCGTCTGGAGGAGGACCACGACAACCACGAAGGAGCCGAGATCATCGGCTATGAAGAACCAGACCTCTCTGGAGGTGTTGAAGGCGTAGACTATCTTATAGTCTACGGAACCGGGGAGGCTTCCGGAGGAGATCAAGTTTAGAATCACCGAGTAGTAGTAGTATCCGAGCAGTGCGAACTCTTAGTACTTAGCTGCTCGATGGAATAAATGTATAACCTAGTTAAACTTCTATATTGTAAGCTAAATTGGGTTCGCCTCGAACCCAGGAGTATTCCTCTTAGGACCCAAGAGGAGCTCAGAGATGATATGTATATTATGCTTGTAACAATAAATGAATGAGTTATGGACCTGCTATGTTCTGTTGTACTACTCTGAGGGATGTAATATTTGCGGAATGGTACTTCGTGAATGTTATATCAACGACTGGCATACTACAACATGCAGTGGTATGCAGGGTCACCACAACAACCAACTGAAATGAGGTTGTACAATTTGGCAACCAATCATGGTATTATAGGCATTTTTGGCAATAAAAGTATTGTTCCCCAAATATAACTCAACATGTCACAGTTACCTTCTTGTATCTTTACTCTTGCATTTTGGCAAATAATTTCCATCTGCTCAAATTTAGAGAATGCTTGCTAAGAGAGAGGTAAATGAAAAAGATCCTCTAGAAATTCACTGTGTAGCACTTCATCTACAGTCATGAGATGATTCTTTGTGTAAGTAAGCAGATGAGGGAATTTATGTTGCAGACAATTTTCATCCCAATAATCGGTCCAAAACATACTTGATTTTCCATCCCCCAAATTGCATTCGGCCATTCCTTTGTAAATATCAATAAGCTTCAAGTGAGCTCTCCACCAGAAGCAACCCTCAACAGAAGTACCACGAAAACTTCCATTATCATAATAAGATGCTTTGACAAGCTTAACCCAAGGGATGTCTTGATTGTTAAAACAATTATCCAAATTTTTTTAGCAGCAGAGCTCTGTTCTGGGTTTCAAGATTTAAAAACCCTAGTCCCCCCTTGATTCTTTGGTCTTGCAATCTTTTCCCAAGCAATGAGGGCTGACTCCTTTGCTTGTACTTCATTATTTTTCTTTCTCCAGAGACAATGCCTCATATGTTTGATCACTTGCTCCTTTATAGTGATGGGTACATCAAAGCAGCACATAAAGAATATTGGAAAAAAGGAGAGAACTGACTTAACCAGCTGTAATTTTCCACCATAATTAAGGAAATCAGCAATACCTTCCAGCCGTGTTTGAACTCTCTCGATCATGGGTAGAAAACATTCCATGGAAGGTTTAGTGATGCGGAGGGAAGGCCCAGATAAGTGAAAGGAAAGCTTCCTTTTCTGCAATTCAAAGTGACAGTAAAATGTAACAATCTCTCATTTTCCATGTTAATTGGTATCATATTGGATTTATGATAATTTACTCTCAATCATGTTGATTCAGCAAAAGTAAGATGCAAAGCCTTAAGGCACATAAGATGAGTTGCCTCTACTTTCAAGACAATTAAAGTGTCATCAGCATATTGGATTATAGGGAAATCAGGGCATGGACAAGGAATTGGTTTCAAAATGAGATCTTGAGCCATTGCTTTGTTTAAAATTGATTGAAGCAAATCTGCAGCCAAGACTAAAAGCAAGGGAGAAAGAGGATCTCCTTACCTAACTCCTCTTCTGCAATGAAATTTCTTTCCAGGAACACCATTTAGTAAAACATCAGAAGGACCACTACTAAGAATTATATTAATCCAATCAATCTATTTTTTACCAAAGCCTTTTGCTCTTAAAATATCCAGAATGGAGTTGTGCTCAATATTGTTAAAAGCTTTTTCAAAGTCCAATTTTAGCACCAAAATTTTCTCATTTGATTTGTGACATTGATATATTTAAAAGCCCATCCCAGGCAATCTTGAATTGACCTATTTTTGAGAAATCCATATTGGTTTTTGTGCACCAATTTAAGAATGTTTTTTTTGCAGTCTATTGGCCAAAAGCTTTGTCACAACTTTGAGTACACTATTAAGAAGAGATATTGGTCTAAAATCTCTAGGTAAAAGAGGGGTGTCAATTTTTTGGAATCAAAGCGATATAAGAGGAGTTGATACTTTCTAGGCAGAGGTTCCCGTCATAAAAATCCTTTATTACTTTTTAATATTTGCTCCAATAATGTTCCAACAATTCTTGATAAATTTATTGTTAAATCCATCTGGTCCTGGAGATTTTCCATTGGACAGGCCTTTAATTACTTCATCAATATCAGTATCAGAAAAATGAATTTCCAATTCTTCTCTCATTCTGCTGCCCACGGTGTTCTCATAAACTTCTTGCAAGTTGAAGTGCATTTTTGGATTATCAGATTTTCCCATTCTCTCTTTGAAGGCATTCCAAAGAATTCCAGCCTTGCTAGCATGATCTGCAATGTCATTGTTTACATCATTTTTCAGAAAAGAAATGTAGTTTTTTCTTTAGCTGATTGTGGCTCTGGTATGAAAGAATTTTGGTTTTGCGTCACCAAGGTTGACCCAGTTGATTTTTCCTCTTTGCTTCCAGTAAGATTTTTGGTTCTGTAAAAGAGTGATAAAAGAGTGATGACATCAGATTTTAAAATGTCTCTAAGATTCCATTCCTCAAGGGACAAGGTTCTGAATTCTTCCACAGTATCAAGCATATAAATCACTCAATTCACTTGGTAATTAGATCTTTCAAGCAAGGAAGATTCTTTGCCCACAACTTTAAAGCTGTCCTCAAATTCTTTAATTTAGCATTAATCATTTTTGCACGACATTTTGAACAATTCCATTAAACTAGCTGTGATGTAACCAATAGTTTTCAAATCTGAAGATATTTGCTAGATATTTGCTCTGGGAATCTTGGAACCAATTGAATTTACACAAGGGACATGATCAGAAGTTGGCTTTGACATGGAGTGTACAAAAGTTGAAGGATACAAGTTAGTCCAAGAAGCCGAAGTAAAAAAACCAATAATGTGTAGTGAGATTTTGTGTTTCTAGCTAGATGAAGTTGAAATGTTGTGCATCCTGAATTGCTACATGAACTAAAACCATAGGAAAGTTTCAAGCACGTCTTTTGGGGGTTACACATGAATTACACACACTGGTGGATGAAAACGTGAGGTTTTGAAACCTCATGTGATTCTTCCTTCAAAATTCCTATAGAACATCATATTGTGTAGAAATTTCAAGGAATCTTACATTCATACTCATTTGTTTCAATTGGCAACACATGAACTTAACCTTTTACATTCTTCCTTTGTGCCAAACATGGCCTAATTCCTCATCGACAAGGATGCAGAGTCGTTGATAATAACATTGTTGGGTTGGGAAGCCAAATGATGGTGGAAGATAGAAGATAAGGGAAGAAGTGTATACATAGAAAGATTTAAGCTTTGTTTGAAAAGTTGTCCTAATACTTTTTGGCACACAAAGTGGATGCGGATGTGAGGTAGTTTGATAATGTGCTCTATGTGTTTGTAAATAAAATGCAAACCCATTTTATAAAACAACATATTTTGTTGTATCATAATGTCACACAACGTGAAAAGGGGGTGGAGAATCAAATGATGCTCATTGCCTTCAAATAACGTTCTTGGACGCAGTTATGCTTGTTAGAGGATGCAAAACCGAGCGCCCTCATTTTGGCCCCTTGATCTTGCCGAGCTAATGTACCTACTAGGTGGATACCTATGGTTCACTTTTTTATGCGAGTGATACCGTTGGATATGACAATGCTTTGTAGGTTGGGGTATTTTGGGGTTTCAACCTTGTAGGTGTTGTATCATTCTATATTAAAGACAGTCTCCAGCGCTTGAAGCTTGCATGTGCAGCCTTCTTGGACCAAGGGAAGGCTTTCATGTGTCAAAGGGATCAAGCAACATTAATAGTTTTTGCGATTCACATAATTATTTCTTGGATCATGTATGTTTTAGAATTTTTTATGTGCTTTTTATGTGTTTCTAATCTCAGGTTGGTAACCCAGAACATCACCTTGTAAACTTGGCTCAGTGTGGCTTATTAAATCAAAGTCAAGCTTGTTTTGGGCCTTCTATCTAAAAAGCATCTTGTAAAGAATGACTAATCACAAGGTTTTGATCAACACAACAACTATATGCATCATCCCATTGCAAAGACCTAAAGAGTTAGAGGAAATATGCAAGGCTACCGAGTGTTAAGGTTTGATGTTAGTTTAACGATGGAAGATTTGCTAATCCCAGTGATCTTGTGGATGGTATTGTACTATGATCAATTAGGCCCAATTTCTAAAGTCAAATTGAAGTGAAATAGTAAATTGTCTTATAAATAAGGTTTTAAATAACCTTCATATATTTTTCATCTTAAATTTAGATGAATTAATATTTTTTCTATATTCATAAATTGTTGGAGATCATTTGGGTTATATGTATTTATTGCATTCTCGCTTTCATTTCCGGAGATTAGGCGACCTTGTTAGAGAGGAACCATTTGTAGGACATAGGCTTTTGAAGCACCCACTTTGACAATGTTGAATCCCATATTTTTATGGATGATCTAAAGTATTCATACATTTCATGTTACTTTATAGAAATGATTATTTAACTTCTAAGTTGATATGTCATGCCTAAGCTATTATAGTAGATGCATTCATAGGTTTATTTCAATCCTATCTCTTACATAATCTTAGAGCATCTCCAGCCGCGTCCCCCAAAGCATCCTCCAAAGGGATTTGGGTGCGCTGGACAAAAAATCGTTTCCAGCCGCGCGCCCCAAAGCCTCCTTTTGTCCGGTGCGGCCCAATACGGTGTCCGGCGCCCCGAGCCCGTCCCCGCTACACAGAGGACGCTCCGGGCACACCAGACACAATGAAAAAGCGAGGCGGGCTCCCACCTGTCGGCGACTATTTCCATAACCATTGGTTCACGCCTTTTATTTCTTGAGAGGGCCAACTGAAGAAGAGACTGCCAGATCATGGCACAAAATGCTGCCAGATCATGGCACAAACGGGGGGGGAGGCGTGACGAGAAATAAAATGCTCGAACCAACGGTTATGGAAATAGTCGTCGACAGGTGGGAGCCCGCGTCTTCTCGCCTCGCTTTTCGTTGTGTATGGCGTCCCCTGTGTTGCGGGAACGAGCTCGGAGCGCCGGACACCGTGACCCGCGCCGGACAAAAAAAAAGCTTTAGAGCACGCGGTTGGGAACGTTTTTTCATCCAGCGCGCCCCAAATCTCTTTGAGGGATGCGGATGGAGATGCTCTTACGTGCTTGTAATCTAAAGCTGGCATCCTTATACTGCTCAGTAAGCTAAGCTTGTTTTGAGACATGTAATATCATGTTATGAAATACTAATCACAAGGTTTCATTTAACAGAACAACTCTAAACATCATTCCATCGCAAAAACATAAAGAGTCAATAAGGTTTTGAAATAAACTCGTTTGATGGCTATAACCCCATTTCCAATAGCCAGAGAGCAATTCATTTCTTTGAGTCGATGCCTACTCTCTCTCTCTCTCTCTTTTTCCAATCTGAGTGCCATGTACTGGTGTAAGAGCATCTCCAACAGGCGTTGTATCCAGCGATGTATCCCAAAAAACGACTAGTTTAGCACGTGAGAGACGTAAATTGTTGCTCCAACAGATGATGTAACCAGTGCTGTAAAGTGGAGCGCGCTGCAAAAGCGCTATCTAATGCACTATATTTAGGGCGCCGGATAGAGTGCGCTGTACAAATCCCGCGCAGAAACAACTACCTAGTTTTACGGCTCAAAAATTTAGAGCTTCTGCCGGAGGAGAATATGGCCTCGAGCGCGAAACACGGATAGAGCGTGGTGCTTTTACAACACCAAAATTTAGCACGGCTGTTGGAGATGCTCTTAGACATGTATTTGCGCCATATTTAGGTCACTCTGAATGCAACATCATGCCACAAAAACAGTATGAAACCCTTGGCTCTTCTTCTGAAGTCTGAAAATCTTCTGCTGCTCGAATATGTGGACACGGTGAGTTGAAGACGAAAAAGAAGAATCCAACAAAAGAAATCAGGAGCTATCAATTCACCAATCATGGAACCAATGATACACATATAGAAGTACAGGGTACAATACTGCAGAAAACACAATTTTCATGGTAAGAACAAGAGGAGAGCATAAAATTCGTCTCCTCTTCCCAAACCTTTATTGGCAATCCCTAAAGTCATACATAACATCTTGAAAATGCAAGAAACAGTTGATGAACACTACTAGCTAGCTACTACCTAGATCTAAAAACAATCATCAGGAAATGATCTACAAGGACGGGAGCTGAAATATAGCCCATCCTTGTCCCAGCCTAAAAAATGCAGCCGGGGGCTTGTGATTTTCAGGAGAAAATCGATCAGGGTTTAGGGAGAAGAAAGAAAAGGTCATGAGATGTTTCCTATGGCGTGATCATGCCGCAGGCTGTCTGTTAAAAATCTGCAGCCTGCGGGCATCTCACAGCTTAGGGAAATTTTGTGTGTGTGGAGATGTTCAGAGATGGGAGGAGGAAGAGTAGGAGTGTTCAGTCCTTCCAGGAGAAGGGAGCACGAGGAGGGAGAGGAGAAGGCGACGGCGCCGGCGCCATGTGGACTTCCGGCGCGCCGGGGACGTACTCCATGCCGGCCGCCTGATCGCCGGCGAAGCGAGACTGGAGGAGGAGCCCGTGGGCGCTGTCCATGTCGTAGTCCCAGACGGAGCTGCCGGGACCCCACGCGCTGAACCACGCGTCGTCGGCCGGCCCCCAGACGCCGCCGGGCGTGGATGGAGGCTGATGCATCATGGCCGTGTTGACGTCGCCGCATTGGTGTCCTGCCTTGAGGAGCAGAGGGTTTCGGTCGGGTTCGAGGGTGACGTCCTGCTCTGCCGCGGAGAGCAGAGGTTTGGGCTCGGCGTCGGATGGCTCGTCTCCGCGCTGTTGGTGTTGTTCGCCTAGAAGAAGCTGGGTTGTTTGCTGTGTTTGGGCCTCGTCCGGCGTCGACGGAGCGGGAGCGGACAGGGAGGAGGGGGAGGAAACCGAGGCTGCGGCGGCGCTGGCAGCGCTGGTGCGTCCGCTCCCGCCTGCGCGGCCCTTGCCGAGGAAGAGGTCGGGGAAGTTGAGCCTGGCGTTGTCGCCGCGCAGCTTGAATGCCTCGCGGTCGTACGCCATGGCTGCGTCCTCGGCGGTGTCGAAGGTGCCGAGCCAGAGGCGGGTGCGGTTGCGCGGGAGGCGGATCTCCGCCACCCACTTGCCCCAGTGGCGCTGGCGTACGCCGCGGTAGAGCTTGGCCGGGCCCGGCGCGGGCCCCCGCAGCAGCAGGTGTTGGTACAGCGCCGGTGGCACGACCCCGCCGAGCGCGCCCCGGGGGCTCAGGTTCAGCGCCTGGCTCCAGTAGCGCAGCGCGTCCGGGGACATGTACTGCGGCGGGACCATGGCCGCCGCCGCCTCGAATTGCTGCTGTTGTTGTTGCTGGGCGTCGCCGAACGAAATCATCTGCGGATGTGACTGTTGTTGATTTTGCAGCTGCTGTGGTAGCAGAGGCGCCTGCTGGTAGAGGCTGGAGGAGTAGTGCAGAAGCTGCAGCAGCCTGGGCGCCGCCGCCGGGGACGGGTCGTAGGCGAAGGGGAATATCTGCCGCGTGGACGCGGGCGGCGAGATGGGGTTGGAGACGGAGGAGGAGTCCGGGGAGGCGGGGGCCGACGAGAGCGACGATGCCGAGCGGCGGAGGCGGCAGTTCTTCTTGAGCGGGCGAAGCAATGCGGTCGCCGGCGCGTCTTGTAAAACTGGCGCCAGCTGCTGCGTCTCCGCCGCCGCTGCCGAACTCACGGCCTTCCCCTTCCATCTCCGCCCGCGGGCGCCGCCGCAATTACTCGTCGTGTCCATTGCAAGAAGGCTCCTCGCCCGCGCCGCTTCCACCCCAGCTCGCTCAAATGAGAGAGACCAAACTAAGCTAGGACTAGGAGAGACGCGGGCGTGCGGGAGGGAAGGAGCCAATGGGGAGCGGGGTTCTGATCTGATTCGCCGATCGTCCGGCCGATACGGGGCTTATAAAGGTACGGCGATCGGCGAAGCAAAACACGGGGCGCGAGATCTTTCCGAGCGCTGGCGGGTGTTCCACGGGGAAGAAAGGAAACGAAAAGGCAGCTGTCGTTGTGTGGCCGGAACGGATCGTGGTCGGTGCCCGGGCCCCACGCGCATTGACCCGTCAGCGAGCGCGCCCCCTCACGCCACGGCGGATCCCACGATCCGTGCGACCGTTCCAGAATCCCCGCACGAATCGCGAGGCGTGCGCTGGCGGCCCGAGGTAGCTTTCGGTCACTTGCCGCGGGTCTGCACGGACGGCACTGCTCGTAGAAAAGTAGCCGTGGAGAGTTGGACTGATCCGGCCGTTGCTTTCTTTCCTTGCACTCCAATCCAATCTCATCACGTTCGTTCCCCATTTTTATTCTCCGCTGCCAGAAATCGCCTGTTGGCGAGCTGACCGGGCTGAGCATATCTTCAGTTCCTGGAGCTCAGAATATTTTAAGCTAATGGCTGCCGGTTTCATTCAATACTTTGTGAGCTTACAATCAATGGCACGAAACCAGGTGTGTGGTCTGTAGACGACGGCCGATGGGAAAGATATTTTTGCGTTTGTTATGGAACACTGTTGCATCATTGCATGCATGATTAGGCTTATGTAAGGGCTGCATGCCGAAAGGGCAGCGGATAGTTAACTAGTAAATCACCTTATCGGGTTTGAGAGAAATGGTCGAGGAATTTTCCGGTAGGTTAGGCCATCTCCAACGGCCACCCGCAAAACGGTCCATTTCGGTCTCAATGCGGCGGCCAATAGACAAGGGAAAAAAGCCGCGGTAATACGTGCCGTAGTATATTTTTTTCTTGCTAAAGTTGTTGACTGACAATGTAACAAATTGATGGAACTAAAACAACACTGGAAAAGAATGCTAATAAAGTAGAACAAACCATAGTCTCCAAAGAAGAAGAAATCTGGGAGCTATTGAATTTTGGGCAGTTTGGAGTTCTTTTAGACTATGGTACCAAGATAATTGGAGTTACTTCCCTTCAATATAGATTTGGGAATAATTTTGTGCAACCAATCGCAAAGCAAAAAACTTTAATTTTATTCATTAGATTTCCATAACTTTTGATTTTTTTCCCTACGGTGCACACTCAGACATTGTTACTAAGAAAATCAGAAGTTCGATAAAAAAGAATGGAACTTGAAAGAAGTACGCTTTTTCCTCTTTACAATTGTTAATTATTTCAAGAAGAAATTATACATGTTGCACCCACATTACATGCGACTCCGACAACAGTAAATCCAATTGTGGCATATGTGCCTTGGTTTTGAAAGTCGAATGTCTTGCATCTACTCGGCGCAAATCTAGAGGTATAACTTAGGATACAATCATATATTCGTTCTGGATGAAAACATGATTTGATCTCCTTTATTAAAGTCCACGAGTGGGAGAGTGTCATCTGCTTGCACAAAAACCGGGCTCAACAAGCCATGTAAATTAAATCGTGGAGATTCATGCTTCGATGCACCACACGGTTTTCCGTATTTTATTTACTTTGCTACCCAATGCATTGCATATAAAGTTTCGTAAGAGACAAAATTTCAAAAGTATGATCACACATTTAGTAATAAAATACATATATCAGTGCCTAGCTACAAAACCAAATGTTCCCTCCAGCATAAATTATTAAATTAATCCGTGTTGCTTTTGAAACATAGTAAAAACCGTATCGACTAATTTAGGCTGGAGGGAGTACATATTATCAATATTTCCGCATATGATATTATCAATACTGGGTCAACTTCACGTAGCCTGACTTGACTAAAAAAATTATACACAATGTACCGTGGAACAAGGTAGTATGTATTGTGCTCTTTACATATATATGTGGTGTTTTATATCTCCAGGAACTACTTTCAAGCGTGCGCGTTTTCTAGAGCACTTGAGAGTGCTCTTGATATTTCGATTGCTATGTACTACGTGTCCCGTAATCACCTGGTCTAACTTGTATATAAGAATAAAAAAGTTTTCCCTTAACTAGGCACAAAACAGTGCGACGCTGTGCGAGCAGCACGCGCCGTGACAAATCCACCCGAGGCCGGTTGATCAGCACGTCCCTGCAGCCTCACTTTCGGCACGGACCACTCCAAAACTCCTCTCTCGCTGTAGTACCAGCAGTAGCGATCCAAAGTCCACGACAAGGAAGCCAGCCACGGACCCACCGCCACCGCCACCGCCACCGCCGGCCGGCGATCACCGCGTGACGACGGACCGCCGCCCAGCCCCCACCCACCAAACCCAGTCCACCAAACCCCTCGCTCCACGACCAGGGCTCCCCAATCCGTACACGTGTGGCTGACTCGCGGGCCCACGCGAGCCCAGGCCCCGCACGTCACTGGGTTAGCAGCCACAAGCTGACTTTGGCATGCAGCCGCGAGACGTCCAGCGTCCCGGCGCGTGGAGGGACGACACGTGCCCGCGACGCACTCCACCTACGCGCTAATCATGGCTGGCCAGGTCAACAACGTGGCCCCACCCGCGGATGGAAGAATTGAATTTCAAAAGCGTTTCTGGTGCAGATATTTATCATCGGGTGTGCATGAAAACGACCAGCCAACGAGTTCAGCCAAAGAATGAAAGAAAAGGCGAGTTCGCTAGTGCGCGAGCTATCCATCCGGTGTTCCAGAACCTTCCACTCCAGTCACCGAAAGACCTGCCAAGCGATCACCTTGCTTGACAAAACCAACCATTACAATATCACCAAGAATCTTCTAATAATCTAGAAAAGCAGAGCACCACCAAAGATGCAGCATTTTACGTAGTAGTAGTTTTTTTTTTTAAAAAAAAAAACAAGACCGAGTTCCTCTGGGTTGCTGCGTGCTACTGTACTCAGCTTGCTTCTTAAAAACATCATCTCGTGCTGCCTCTTTTGCAATTCAGGAATATTATATTTTTTTAGTTAAAAGGCAACCACTGCCCAACTTTAAATTAATAAATCCAGAGATAGTCATGAATATTACAGTTCAATTTCAGGCTGAACTCAATAACTTCTTTCGAACGAAGAAGAGCTGGGTTTTGACATGCACGTGTATCCTGTTTTTCAACTTCGCAATCTTTTTTTATGGCGATCCTTTCAAGTTTTAAGTTCCACGGAGTTACGGCGACGCTCCATTGAGGTAGCTACCTAATACCTACATGCATCCAGAAACACAAGAACGGTTTTCCGTAACAGGTTTCAAAAAATGATCAAATGTACCCGATTTCAGAAAACACTCTCGGTTGGAGAAAATTAGATCAGAAATTTTGGGTATGTTGTTTCGGAGAACTCAAACCTCTAGATTTAGTCTGCCCGACATTGATGCCAACAACCTCGGCCAAAAAGTTAGGTGCCACATGGCACGAAAGACACTTCCTGTACCAGACTTCAATCGAACCGTTTGGAACTTTTCACATTTTCTCTCATTTTGGCAAAACAAAATGTTTGGGAGAAACAAAAACTTAAAAAGACATGAAAGGTTTCAGTAATCCAAACTACATATAGTGAGTAAACACAATTTTCTAACTCACTTTCCCAAGTCATTCGGAAGTTAATCCGGAAGAAAGTCCGAGTAATTCAAACTAAATAATGTGATTAATCTGGAAAAATCATGAGTCCATTTTTCCTAGCTAAAATTAAATCAAACCGGAATGTTTCTTAACTTTCGGCCAAAATTAAACCAAACCGGAATGATTGTTTGGGCCATACTTTGCTAAAAAAATGGAATTTAAAAGACAATTGGAAAAAAACCCAATAATTCATACTACATATAGTGATTGACCTAGAAAAAAGTTGAGCTAATTTTTCCTAGATGGTTGATGTTTATGCATGTTTGATAACTTTCAGCTAAAATTAAATCAATGTGGAATGTTCCTAAAAATATATAAAAAATACAGTGGTTTTTCCTATTATATTACTAAAACGAGCAATATTGTTTTTTCTTTTGCAATTCAGGAAGATAATGAATTTCAACTGGTAATAAAATCCATTTTCAAACAATAAGGGCTGAACTATACATCAATAGGTTTGTGACCTATTTTTTCAGAAAATTTTAAAAAGGTATATAGAAAGGTTCTTAGGTGTTATAAAAGCGACAAGCAAATAACGAAGAACGAAACAAGAACACACGCAGGGGACACAAGATTTAACGTGGAAAACCCCTTCCAACACAGAAGGGGAAAAAACCACGGGCGCCAGCCAGCAAAACTTCACTATATCGGGAGGTGTTTACAAACGCCGTGGGTTATCTTATAATCTGATCAACCCCTCGCTCCGCTCGTCAGAAGTTAGCCTCCCTTTAGTATATGAATTTGGATCACAATACAACATTAGGTTCTAAATAATTACAGCAACATTCATTCATGTAGGTATCAGGTACTTCAGGAAACATGTCCGTTTTGGTTGCTATCTAATATGTAGATACATGGATTTGTTCTTGTAATTTTCCAAAATGGAAATGTTTCTGTAAGTTAAGAGGGATCAAAATGTACCTGGTTTCTTAAAATACAGCATCGTCTGAAACAAGGTCTTAGATGAACTACAAACTAGTACGGCCTCATGGTTAAAATACATTGTTCATCATTCTTTGGCTATCTGAGTTGTTTGATGAACTAGTTGCTGAATGCAATCCAACACCTAGGTAGCAGTACGTATAGCACACCAATGGCTGATTTCACCCACTAGGTTTCTGGAGAAGAAGATCAACGGTTCCTTCCAGGACAATTGCTCACCAAGTCACCAACAAGCCGCGAGGAACCGATCAAAGCGACCAACACGCAAACCCTGGATCCAGCTGCCCACCCTCGCAAGCGATAGATTAAGAAACTCACTGGTCGTTCTCAGGTCCTAATTAAACTCTCATCGCAAGGCTACGCAACGCGCAATGATGCAGGTTTGCCGTACCAGCGATAAGGTCCGCGCATAGATACAAGGCAATGATTGTGCATAATTCTGCCGCTTTGCATTGTTTAAGTTACCTGGCTGGATTACCCCTGCATCAAGGCACGTAAAGATCGAGCTTATCAAAGCCAGCCGCCGGCCTCTGAACGATTCAGTTCGTTAGATTAGGTTTGAGGCTTTGAGCTGAGCTGCTGAGGTCAGCGATGGGGATTAGCTGCCACGAACTCCTGTAGCCGAACGGATCAACTCGGAGAGTTTGTTTAATCCGTAAGTGCATGCTTTTGTTCAAGTAGTAATTGCCTGCCATTAGCGTGCCCGTGTAACATAATGAGTGTTGCTTTGGTAGTATATTTGCTGTGGTGCAAGTCAACCGTAGTGCGGGGGCGGCGGAGATGGTGTCATTGCGCTTGTGCTTATCGACTTGACCTCACCTTTTTGTGGGACTTGTGTGAAATAACCAAGAGAATGTTCGCATATTCGTTGGTTGCAGCAGATTTGTTCATCGACTCACAAAGCATCATTAGCGATGGTGCTTTGTTTTAGATCTTGCAATGATGGGGGCTCGGCGTCTCCTCCTGTGTTCGTCTCTGCGGCGCCAGAGTTAGGCGGCGACCGCTGGCTACAGTGGTTCCAGAAAATCTAGGAATTGTTTTGTATTTCTCGATTTTTTAGGATTTTATCTGCAAATTCAGAATAATTATTTTATCCCGATTTGTTTTTTGATTTCTACATGTGTTGCTTCATGTAACTTGATTTTCTATTAATGAAATATATGGTTGCTCTAAAAAAAACGAGGTTTCGTGTATGTTTATGTCATCAATTTACTGCTTCAAAATACGGGCCAAGCCGCTCGATTCTATTAATATTTATTTTGTTTCAGTTTAATCAAACCGTTAAGACATGATTATACATGACAAAATATTGCACCAGAGGACGAGACAATCGTCGCTCTCATCAACTGTGCACATACTGTGGAGTATTTAATTTAGCAATTTGACTATGGCATGCGACATAGCTAGCAAATAAAAATAGCGACACCAAGTGTGATATTAGTGCATGGTAATGGAGTATTTTTGATAGGTTGCCAAAAAAACTTGCAAATACATTCTTAAGCTTCCAGAGCTAGTGTAATTGTTTCTTTTAGCAGACACACACTACCCGGCATTTCAAACTTTTCAAGAAGTAATATGGTCTAGCTGTCTATGTGTACTTTTGTGGAGCAATGTTCTGTTTTTTCTACAAAAAATATATACTATATATATGTGGTTTCTAACTGGTACAGCTGTAGTAGTCGTTATCTGGTCAGACAACAAGACCAGCTGGATTGTTGACTCTCGGCCTAAAATATCTAGTACCAGCATTCAGATATTTTCAGAAACAGCGAAACGTCGGCACGCTTTACATTTTTTCGTACAGTACAATGTTGTATGGTAGCTGGCCTAACCACACTAGCTTACAACAGCAACATATACTAATCGAGGGATGCAACAAAAGGAAACTTCATATGACAGATGTTTTTTCTTTCAAATGCAGCTTATAACCTTTTAGTGTTCGTTCCCTAAAAAAAACTTTTAGTGTTCGTTCGCAGAAGCAGTTCATCTAACCATTTTCTGAAAAGCAAATGTTAATTAAATTACCACTAGTGGAAAACAGGCCTAATGTCGCGGGTCGTAAGACCCTTTTGTCGCGGCGGCCAGCCGCGACAAGGGAGGCGTGACAAAAGGCCAACCCTTTTGTCGCGGGTTGCTTCCCACCCGCGACATATAGTCCACCACGTGGCAGGTGCGGGGCGCGCAGGGGACAACCCCTTTTGTCGCGGGCGGTATTACCACCCGCGACAAAAAGGTCTCTACGTGGGGCGCGCAGAATGCTGCTGCTTTAGGGTTTGAGTGGTGCAGCACCCCCCCACCCCGCCACCGCCCCCCTTTTATTTCATTTTTTCATTCGAAATAAAAGTTGCATATATTTGTACGCTACTAGAAGTTGTACATGTTCATTCATATAGATCGATCAAACAAAAGTCGCTCCTTACATATTCGTAGATTCCCCTTACATATATACATGGAGCTCACGACTACCGGGACTAAAGACCGTCTATTTGGTGGGAGAGGGAGAGCGCCTATTTGGACTAAACAAGCCGTTGTTGTCTATTACTTCTCTAACCAAAAGTCCCGCCACTTCCTCCGCAATTCCTAGTAGGTGTTCCTTTGGTTGGAGTGTGTCCTGCATGAAGTCGACCTATATATGAAAATGAGATGAGTATGACTATATCAATCTTGATAACGAAATATTGACGATAATAAATAAAGTTGTGAATGTTATTGCTTACGTTGAATTTATTATTGTTCCGCTTCTCCGTGGTTAACATGCGAATGGACTCGCAAACGTAGTATCCACATAGATTCGTCCCTTGTGGCTGCCGGGCGCACGGTACAGGAGTAAATGTTAGCTTCTCCGCCAGGTACCCTTAGTATGGTTCCTGAAAGCTCTCCAAGCCCTGCCAGTGCAAAAGAATGATTGAATGAGTGGATAATTAATTGATATGTCACGAAAGATATAGCGCGGCGATGAAGGAAATTACACTTGGAGCAACTTCTGCAAGTCGCGGAACCCGTCCACGCCTCTACTCATTGGGTCCCTTACTTCAACTATTCCCCTCTCGAACTTGAATATCTAGTAGAATCCAGTGGAAGCTGCACATGTTATGTATATACGTCAGGGCTTGCACTTAACACCGAGTAAGAAAAATTGAATGTGCATAAAAGATCATTAAGACTCTCACTCGTAGTTGTAAGGAAACAGTATTGAATCACAGAAATGTTGCTCCCCCAAAAACCTTAGTAGGTTTCCCCCCGTTTCTTCGCGTTTATGCTTTACCGTTTGAACATGTAATTTATCTGGGTCAACAAACCCAATATTGATAATATTATTACTTTTGCATTCACTGATCTTCAGTCTGCATAAGAGAACACATAAGATATAATGAGTATATGCAATGAAAACGAACATGATCAACTGAATGAAAATGAACTTATATGTAGTTAACAACTTACAAGCAATAGCAGCTCATGAGAGATTTGTCGAGGGCTTCTAAATTGAATAACTGCCAGAGTTCATTCATCTCAATATGGATCTCCTCCTTTCGGTAGTAATATTCAAATGGGATCTTCGCCACGATGAAAGTTATCTTCTCCTTGCACGTATCAGTGTACCACTGATGCAAATTTCGCATATGCGTTGGCAGTTTAAGCAGCCACTCTCTGCTGACCAAGTCGGCCCCGTAGACAAATTGAGGAGCTACTTCAGCAATGGGTAGTACAGCATCTGCGGCACTCAGCAATTCCTCCACGGTATAGTTCATCGTAGCCGCTAGCATCGCAACTTCTTCCATATTGAAACCTTCACCATGTTCCCGGTATAGCTTGGGAACATCAAACACTTTGAGTGCTGGGATCGATTGTTTGGGCTGTGCTCCGAGCTGGAAAACTTCCTTTCTTTTTTTGCCTTCTGTCGTTTGCTTGGCCTTGAGGGGTGCACTTGTTGAACTTGACTTCTTCCCGGCTACACTTCTAGCTGATGATTTGCTCGTACTAGCAATATCCTTCTCCTTAGCCTTGTCCTTCTTCTTCTCCTTAGCCTTGTCATCCTTCTTCTCCTTAGAAACTCCAATATGTACTGACGGACAATTCGTTATTTCTTGGAAACAACTTCTTTAATATTATCATCAATTTTTCAAAACCCGAGTCAGTCACACCGACCTCTGCCTTCCATTTCAGCAATTCCAATATGCTACCCAGCTTTCTCTGCCCATCTTCACAACCTGGGTACAACAATTTGTGGTGGTCCTCTAACATCTTGTCAAACTGCAACCTCTCCTTATCCGTGCCACGAGTCTCTTCTTGCATCGAAATGGCCCGACGAAGATCATCATCAATAGGATCATCTCGCTGCCTGTTCTTCACCTCCTTCTTCTTCATTGTCTTCCATTGCGGTATCATCGCATTCAGAGAACATAGATCGGTACTGGTCATCGTTATCTTCTTCTTCATCGCCGTCTTCCATCATAACCCCTTCTTCTCCGTGCTTGATCCAAACATTATAGCTGGACATGAATCCAAACCAAAGCATGTGGCTCTTAATATCTCTTGAGCAAGAGTAATCCTTCTCGTTCTTACATTTCAGACATGGACAGCACATAAAACCTTGCTTCGACTTGTTGGCCTCGGCCACAAGCAGGAAAGAATTCACGCCATCTCTGAAAGCGGGAGCACATCGGTTACCGTACATCCATGGATGACTCATCTGCATCATAAGTACAATTATGCATGTATCAGATGCAATCACCTTGCTAAAATTAGTTTTGTACGGACTATGTATATACGAGAAAATAGTTGCTAACCTTTTAGGATCAAAAAGAGGAGAAATCTTATCAAATAAAATCAAGTGGCATCCCTCACAAGCATTCCATCAAACACCTCTTGTGCACATGAAGAAAAAATGAGGTAGCATACACCTCCACCTTTGACCACCAAGGAAAAAAAATGTAGGGATGTGGAGGGGGGGTGGGCTGGCTGCGTGTATATATATAGGCATGGCCCTTTTGTCGCGGGCCGTATGACGACCCGCGACAAAAGGGGTGCCGGCAGGAGACGCCAGAGCTCAGACCCCTTTTGTCGCGGGTTGTGATACGGCCCGCGACAAAAGGGCGCGACAAAAGGCCCGGCTCGCTCCAAATGATTTCGGGGCGACGTGGCCACGCTATTTGTCGCGGGTGTAGTCGCGCCCGCGACAAAAGGCTCCCACGAAAGCCCTGTTTTCCACTAGTGTACACGTTCCATCAGAAGCAAGGTGGACGGGTGGACCATGTCCCACCATGAATTTTTGGAAAACAATTTTTTCTTCTAATATTTGGATTTCTGGCATAAATATACTGAAGATGCAACATCACACTTGGACTTGGGCTAGAGCAAAATTTTCTTATGTGTACCCTCTATTTTCGCCTAGTCGTACCCTACTGATCCCCATGCCTTGTGTACTTGTTTATGAGATTAGCCCACCATGCCATGCATATATCGTCGTAACAGCAAACACAGGGCGCAAGATAATCACAATGTAATAAGGTGTCGTCCTATTTTTATCAGCCTTCCCAAAATGTAACCGGCTTTAGTATTCTCTTCTTGCCATAATATAGTGTGCATTGGTCAGTGTGAAAGTCAAACTTCACTGACTTTGACCAAGTGTATTAAGAAAATTACCGAAATCTACAATATCAAATGTATACCATATTAAAATATACTTCATGATGAATTAAATGGTATTTATTTGATACTCTGGATGGCAATGCTTTTTTGTACAAACTTAGTCGAATTTCACACGATTTGACTTTCAAAAAGATCTTATATGCACTATACTTTGGTGTAAAGGGAGTATTGTTTATACATACTTTATTTATACAGTATAAGCCTTATCCACCAAAGTTTGGAAGAACCAAACTAGAGCAACCGACATCACAAATTACATGTTGCCGCTGTTAGTTGAAAAGATCAGAAGCTACGGTTTGCCCAACTCGTTGGAAATAAATTGCCCTACACATTGCAGAAGCATCGAAAGAAGTTGGTATCGCGTCTCCCTCGATCACGCACCAAATTTAGATGTACTGCCCAACATTTCAATTTTTCAAGAAGTAATATGGTCGAACTTTCTATGTGTACTTTTATGGCGCAATGTTCTGTTTTCTACAAAGTCTAACGGGGTGATTTACACAAAAATAACCTTTTTCCGAAACTATACCACAAGCCGACCCTCCGGCGAAACTATTTCACCCATCTAAACCTTTTGTGTGGCGCCCCTCCCATGGGCGCCACACATGGCCGTGTGGCGCCCGTGCCTGCGGTGCCACTGTCCTAGCCAACATGACGCCCTCGACGCTGCGCTGGTGCGACGATCCGATTTGGCAGGATGTGTGGCGCCGCTCCCATCGGCGCCACACATGCTCTTGTAATAGCCCAAAACATACTGTAAGACAAAGCGTCTGGGACTTAGCCGTTTTGGCGAGGCTCTATTGTAGGATAACGTAGCATAGAAAACAAAAATTTTCCTACCGCGAACACGCAATCCAAGCCAAGATGCAATCTAGAAGACGGTAGCAACGAGGGGGTATCGAGTCTCACCCTTGAAGAGATTCCAAAGCCTACAAGATGAGGCTCTTGTTGCTGCGGTAGACGTTCACTTGCCGCTTGCAAAAGCGCGTAGAAGATCTTGATCACGATCGGTTCCGGCGCCACGAACGGGCAGCACCTCCGTACTCGGTCACACGTTCGGTTGTTGATGAAGACGACGTCCACCTCCCCGTTCCAGCCGGGCAGCGGAAGTAGTAGCTCCTCTTGAATCCGACAGCACGACGGCGTGGTGTCGGTGGCGGTGAAGAAGTCCGGCGGAGCTTCGCTAAGCTATGCGGGCAATATGGAGGAGAGGAGCTTGGCTAGGGTTTGGGAGGGGTGGCCGGCCACTCTATGGGGGCGGCCAGCTTGTGGTCTTGGGGTGGCCGGCCCCTCCCTTGGCCCCTCATTATATAGGTGGATCCCAAGTGTTGGTGTCCAAGTCTTCGAATAAGACCCGAAACCAAAACCTTCCATAAGAGGGGAAACCTAGCCCAACTAGGACTCCCACCCAAATGGTGGGATTTCCACCTCCCATGTGGGGGTGGCCGGCCCCCTAAGGGGAGTCCACTTGGGACTCCTCCCCCACTAGGGTTGGCCGGCCATGGAGGTGGAGTCCCATGTGGACTCCACCTTCCTTGGTGGTTTCTTCCGGACTTTTCTAGAACCTTCTAGAACCTTCCATAGAACCTTCCGCGACATTTTATTCACATAAAATGACATCCTATATATGAATCTTATTCTCCGGACCATTCCGGAACTCCTCGTGATGTCCGGGATCACATCCGGGACTTCGAACAAATATTCCAACTCCATTCCATATTCAAGAACTACCATTTCAACATCCAACTTTAAGTGTGTCACCCTACGGTTCGTGAACTATGCGGACATGGTTGAGTACTCACTCCGACCAATAACCAATAGCGGGATCTGGAGATCCATAATGGCTCCCACGTATTCAACGATGACTTTAGTGATCGAATGAACCATTCACATATATTACCAATTCCCTTTGTCTCGCGATATTTTACTTGTCCGAGGTTTGATCTTCGGTATCACTCTATACCTTGTTCAACCTCGTCTCCAGACAAGTACTCTTTACTCGTACCGTGGTATGTGGTCTCTTATGAACTCATTCATATGCTTGCAAGACATTAGACGACATTCCACCGAGAGGGCCCAGAGTATATCTATCCGTCATCGGGATGGACAAATCCCACCGTTGATCCATATGCCTCAACTCATACTTTCCGGATACTTAATCCCACCTTTATAGCCACCCATTTACGCAGTGGTGTTTGGTGTAATCAAAGTACCTTTCCGGTATAAGTGATTTACATGATCTCATGGTCATAAGGACTAGGTAACTATGTATCGAAAGCTTATAGCAAATAACTTAATGACGAGATCTTATGCTACGCTTAATTGGGTGTGTCCATTACATCATTCATATAATGATATAACCTTGTTATTAATAACATCCAATGTTCATGATTATGAAACTAATCATCCATTAATCAACAAGCTAGTTTAAGAGGCATACTAGGGACTTCTTGTTTGTCTACATATCACACATGTACTAATGTTTCGGTTAATACAATTCTAGCATGATATATAAACATTTATCATAAACATAAAGATATAAATAATAACCACTTTATTATTGCCTCTAGGGCATATCTCCTTCAGTCTCCCACTTGCACTAGAGTCAATAATCTAGATTACATTGTAATATACCTAACACCCATGGCATTCTGGTGTTGGTCATGCTTTGCCCTAGGGAGAGCTTTAGTCAACGGATCTGCTACATTCGGATCAGTGTGTACTTTGCAAATCTTTACTTCTCCATCTTCGATGTACTCGCGAATCGAGTGATAACGCAGCTTGATATGCTTCAGCCTCTTGTGTGACCTTGGCTCTTGTGCATTGGCGATGACACCCATGTTATCACAGTAAATGATTAATGGGTCCAATGCACTAGGAACCACACCGAGCTCTACAATGAACCTCTTCATCCATACCGCTTCTGATGAAGCCTCTGAAGCCGCTATGTACTCGATTCCGTTGAAGACTTCGCCACCGTGCACTCGCTTCGAGCTTGCCCAGCTCATCGCAAGCACCATTCAATATAAACACGTACCCGGATCGTGACTTAGAGTCATCGGGATCGGTGTTCCAACTTGCATCGGTGTAACTTGTTACAACGAGCTCTTGGTCACCTCCATAACAAAGAAACATATCCTTAGTTCTTTTCAAGTACTTCGGGATATTCTTGACCGCTGTCCAGTGTTCCATTCCCGGATCACTTTGATATCTCGCTAGTCAAACTAACAGCATGCGCTATATCCGGTCTTGTACATAGCATGGCATACATAATAGAGTCTACCGCCGAAGCATAGGGGATCCGATTCATCCTTTCTCTTTCTTCTCGCCGTAGCCGGTCCTTGAGTCTTACTCAAGACCTTGCCCGGTAACATAGGTAAAAACCCTTTCTTACTTTCGTCCATTCTAAACTTCTTTAGAATCTTGTCCAGGTATGTACTCGTGATAGCCCTATTAGGCGTCTTGATCTATCTCTATAAATCTTGATGCCTAATATATACGATGCTTCACCAAGGTCTTTCATTGAAAAACTGTTATTCAAATAACCTTTTACACTCGCTTAATAGTTCTATATCATTCCCGATCAATAATATGTCATCTACATATAATATCGGGAATGCTACGGAGCTCCCACTCACTTTCTTGTAAATACAGGCCTCTCCATGACACTCGTATAAACCCGAAGTCTTTGATCACCTTATCAAAGCGTCGGTTCCAACTTCTCGATGCTTGCTTCAGTCCATAGATTGAACGCTGAAGTTTGCATACTTTGTCAGCATTTTTAGGATCGACAAAACCTTTGGGTTGTACCATATACAACTCTTCCTCAATGTCTCCATTAAGGAACGCCGTTTTGACATCCATCCGCCAAATCTCATAATCGAAAAATGCAGCTATTGCTAACAAAATCCTCACAGATTTTAGCTTCGCTACGGGTGAGAAAGTCTCATCGTAGTCAACTCCTTGAATTTGTCGGAAACCCTTTGCGACAAGTCGAGCTTTATAGACAGTAATATTACCATCAGCATCTGTTTTTCTTTTGAAGATCCATTTATTCTCGACAACCTTTCGGTTATCAGGTAAGTCTACCAAAGTCCATACTTTGTTATCATACATGGATCCCATTTCGGATTTCATGGCTTCTTGCCATTTGTTGGAATCTGGGCTCATCATCGCTTCTTCATACGTCGCAGGGTCCTCATCATTGTTATCCACAATCATGACATTTAGACAAGGATCATACCAATCAGGAGTGGCACGTTCCCTTGTCGATCCGCGAGGTTCAGTAGTTTCCTCGTTCGAAGTTTCATGATCATTATCATTAGCTTCCTCTCGTTGCCGGTGTAGGTGGTACATGCACATCTTCCGGCATCGCGCTACTCCGATCAACGAGTATAGATTCATTAATCTCATCGAGTTCTACTTTTCTTCCAGATCACTTCTTTAGTGAGAAATTCTTTCTCAAGAAAGGTTCCGTTCTTAGCAACAAAGATTTTTGCCTTCGGATCTGTGATAGAAAGTGTACCCTATAGTTTCCTTAGGGTATCCTCTGAAGACGCATTTCTCCGCTTTGGGTTCTAGCTTGTCCGGTTGTAACTTTTTTACATAGGCTTCGCAACCCCAAACTTTAAGGAACGACAGCTTAGGTTTCTTATTAAACCATAATTCATACGGTGTCATTTCTACGGATTTTGATGGTGCTCTATTTAAAGTGAATGCGGCTGTCTCTAATGCATAACTCCAAAATGATAACGGCAAATCAGTAAGAGACATCATAGAACGAACCATATCTAAGAGAGTTCGATTACGACGTTCGGACACACCGTTTCGTTGTGGTGTTCCCGGCGGTGTCAATTGTGAAAGTATTCCGCATTTCTTTAAATGCATGCCAAACTCATAACTCGGATATTCACCTCCGCAATCGGATCGTAGAAATTTAATCTTCTTGTTACGTTGATTTTCTACTTCACTTTGGAATTCCTTAAACTTCTCAAAAGTTTCGGATTTATGTTTCATGAAATAGATATACCCATATCTACTCAGATCATCTCGTGAAGGTTAGAACATAACGATAACCACCGCGCGATGCTACACTCATTGGTCCGCACACATCGGTATGTATGATTTCCAATAAGTCAGTAGCTCGCTCCATCATACCATAAAATGGAGTCTTAGTCATTTTTCCCATTAGACATGCTTCGCATCTATCAAGTGACTCAAAGTCAAGTGATTCAAGTAATCCATCAGTATGGAGTTTCTTCATGCGTTTCACTCCAATATGACCAAGACGACAAGTGCCACATATAAGTAGAATTATCATTCAATTTAATTCGCTTAGCATCAATGTTATGTATATGCGTATCACTACTATCGAGATCTAATAGAAATAAGCCATTCTTTTGTGGTGCTCGACCATAAAAGATATTATTCATAAAAATAGAACAACCATTATTCTCGGACTTGAATGAATAACCGTCTTACATTAAACAAGATCCGGATATAATGTTCATGCTCAACGCAGTACATAATAACAATTATTTAGGCTTAAAACTAATCCCGAAGGTAGATGTAGAGTAAGTGTGCCGATCGCGATCACATTGACCTTGGATCCGTTTCCAACGCGCATCGTCACTTCATCTTTCAGCAGGTTGTCGTTTATTCTTTAGTTCCTGTTTCGAGTTACAAATATGAGTAACCGAACCAGTATCAAATACCCAGGTACTAGAACGAGAACTAGTGAGATAAACATCTATAACATGTATATCAGATATACCTTCTTTCTTCTTCTTGACAAGGCCGCTCTTCGGATCCGCCAAATACTTGGAGCAATTACGCTTCCAAGTGTCCCTTCTCCTTGCAAGTAATAGCACTCAGCATCGGGCTTAGGGCCGTTCTTAGGTTTCATAGGAGGCGTGGCAGCTTTCTTGCCACCCTTCTTGAATTTTCCCTTAGACTTGCCCTGTTTCTTGAAACTCGGTGGTTTTGTTGACCATCAACACTTGGTGCTCTTTCTTGATCTCAATCTCAGCAGCTTTTAGCATGCCAAAGAGTTCAGGTAACTCCTTGTTCATGTTCTCGCATATTGTAGTTCATCACAAAGTTCTTATAACTTGGTGGCAAGTGATTGAAGGACACGATTAATCCCCGATCCGTTAGGAATCACTATTCCCAAGTCACTGAGTTTCTTCGCATGCCCGGTCATGGCGAGCATGTGCTCACTAATGGAGCTGCCTTCTTCCTTCATACAGCTGAAGAAATGTTTCGATGCTTCATAGCATTCCACGGCCGCATGAGTCTCAAAAATAGCTTTCAGCTCATTCATCAACTCATGAGGATCGTGGTGCTCAAAACGTTTTTGAAGATCGGATTCCGGACCGCACAGGATGGCACACCGAACTTGAGAGTACCGAGTTTTCCGAGTCTCGTAAACAGCTTTTACTTCATCGGTTTCAGCTTCTGCAGGAGGGTCACCTAGCGGTGCATCAAGCACATATTGCAGATTTCCGCCAGAGAGGAAGATCCTCACATGACGGAACCAGTCGGTGAAGTTGCTACCGTTGCTCTTAAGCTTTTCTTTCTCTAGGAACGGGTTAAAATTGATTGAGGACGCCATCTCTACAACATATATTTGCAATAGTTTAGACTAAGTTTATGACAAATTGAGTTCAAATTTTAATTCAACATAATTAAAAATCTAGGTGAACTCCCACTCAAAACAATATCCCTCGCATTGTCTTAGTGATCACACGAACCAAATCCATCGCACCTCAAATCGATCATCACGAGAAAAGGTGTAATTTCAATGGCGAACACTCAAAGTGTTCATCATATCAATCATATGATTCATGCTCTACCTTTCGGTATCACGTGTTCCGAGACCATGTCCGTACATGCTAGGCTCGTCAAGGCCACCTTAGTATCCGCATGTGCAAAACTGTCTTGCACCCGTTGTATGTACTTATCGAATCTATCACACCCGATCATCACGAGATGCTTCGAAACGATAAGACTTGATAACGGTGCTACTAAGGATGAACACTTTATTATCTTGAGATTTTAGTGAGGGATCATCTTATACATATTCATCATCACATTATGGCCATATCACATCACCAAACCCTGCAAAAACAAGTTAGATGCTCTCTAATTTGGTTTGCATATTTTACGTGGTTTAGGGTTTTCGATATAGATCTAATCTACCTACGAACATGAACCACAACGTTGATACTAATGTTGTCAATAGAAGAGTAAATTGAATCTTTACTATAGTAGGAGAGACAGACACCCGCAAAGCCTCTTATGCAATACAAGTTGCATGTCGAACGAGGAACAAGTCTCATGAACGCGGTCATGTAAAGTTAGTCCGAGCCGCTTCATCCCACTATGCCATAAAGATGCAAAGTACTCAACTAAAGATAACAAGAGCATCAACGCCCACAAACCATTGTGTTCTACTCGTGCAACCATCTATGCATAGACACGGCTCGATACCACCGTAGGATAACGTAGCATAGAAAACAAAAATTTTCCTACCGCGAACACGCAATCCAAGCCAAGATGCAATCTAGAAGACGGTAGCAACGAGGGGGTATCGAGTCTCACCCTTGAAGAGATTCCAAAGCCTACAAGATGAGGCTCTTGTTGCTGCGGTAGACGTTCACTTGCCGCTTGCAAAAGCGCGTAGAAGATCTTGATCACGATCAGTTCCGGCGCCACGAACGGGCAGCACCTCCGTACTCGGTCACACGTTCGGTTGTTGATAAAGACGAGAAAAAATGAGGTAGCATACACCTCCACCTTTGACCACCAAGGAAAAAAAATGTAGGGATGTGGAGGGGGGGTGGGCTGGCTGCGTGTATATATATAGGCATGGCCCTTTTGTCGCGGGCCGTATGACGACCCGCGACAAAAGGGGTGCCGGCAGGAGGCGCCAGAGCTCAGACCCCTTTTGTCGTGGGTTGTGATACGGCCCGCGACAAAAGGGCGCGACAAAAGGCCCGGCTCGCTCCAAATGATTTCGGGGCGACGTGGCCACGCTATTTGTCGCGGGTGTAGTCGCGCCCGCGACAAAAGGCTCCCACGAAAGCCCTGTTTTCCACTAGTGTACACGTTCCATCAGAAGCAAGGTGGACGGGTGGACCATGTCCCACCATGAATTTTTGGAAAACAATTTTTTCTTCTAATATTTGGATTTCTGGCATAAATATACTGAAGATGCAACATCACACTTGGACTTGGGCTAGAGCAAAATTTTCTTATGTGTACCCTCTATTTTCGCCTAGTCGTACCCTACTGATCCCCATGCCTTGTGTACTTGTTTATGAGATTAGCCCACCATGCCATGCATATATCGTCGTAACAGCAAACACAGGGCGCAAGATAATCACAATGTAATAAGGTGTCGTCCTATTTTTATCAGCCTTCCCAAAATGTAACCGGCTTTAGTATTCTCTTCTTGCCATAATATAGTGTGCATTGGTCAGTGTGAAAGTCAAACTTCACTGACTTTGACCAAGTGTATTAAGAAAATTACCGAAATCTACAATATCAAATGTATACCATATTAAAATATACTTCATGATGAATCAAATGGTATTTATTTGATACTCTGGATGGCAATGCTTTTTTGTACAAACTTAGTCGAATTTCACACGATTTGACTTTCAAAAAGATCTTATATGCACTATACTTTGGTGTAAAGGGAGTATTGTTTATACATACTTTATTTATACAGTATAAGCCTTATCCACCAAAGTTTGGAAGAACCAAACTAGAGCAACCGACATCACAAATTACATGTTGCCGCTGTTAGTTGAAAAGATCAGAAGCTACGGTTTGCCCAACTCGTTGGAAATAAATTGCCCTACACATTGCAGAAGCATCGAAAGAAGTTGGTATCGCGTCTCCCTCGATCACGCACCAAATTTAGATGTACTGCCCAACATTTCAATTTTTCAAGAAGTAATATGGTCGAACTTTCTATGTGTACTTTTATGGCGCAATGTTCTGTTTTCTACAAAGTCTAACGGGGTGATTTACACAAAAATAACCTTTTTCTGAAACTATACCACAAACTGACCCTCCGGCGAAACTATTTCACCCATCTAAACCTTTTGTGTGGCGCCCCTCCCATGGGCGCCACACATGGCCGTGTGGCGCCCGTGCCTGCGGTGCCACTGTCCTAGCCAACATGACGCCCTCGACGCTGCGCTGGTGCGACGATCCGATTTGGCAGGATGTGTGGCGCCGCTCCCATCGGCGCCACACATGCTCTTGTAATAGCCCAAAACATACTCGTAAGACAAAGCGTCCGGGGACTTAGCCGTTTTGGCGAGGCTCTATTGTAGGATAACGTAGCATAGAAAACAAAAATTTTCCTACCGCGAACACGCAATCCAAGCCAAGATGCAATCTAGAAGACGGTAGCAACGAGGGGGTATCGAGTCTCACCCTTGAAGAGATTCCAAAGCCTAC
The DNA here is from genome assembly GCF_022539505.1 of Lolium rigidum. Taxonomy (NCBI): domain Eukaryota; kingdom Viridiplantae; phylum Streptophyta; class Magnoliopsida; order Poales; family Poaceae; genus Lolium; species Lolium rigidum. The sequence continues at coordinate 161,927,968 of NC_061509.1, read as the reverse complement.
AAGATGAGGCTCTTGTTGCTGCGGTAGACGTTCACTTGCCGCTTGCAAAAGCGCGTAGAAGATCTTGATCACGATCGGTTCCGGCGCCACGAACGGGCAGCACCTCCGTACTCGGTCACACGTTCGGTTGTTGATGAAGACGACGTCCACCTCCCCGTTCCGGCGGGCAGCGGAAGTAGTAGCTCCTCTTGAATCCGACAGCACGACGGCGTGGTGTCGGTGGCGGTGAAGAAGTCCGGCGGAGCTTCGCTAAGCTATGCGGGCAATATGGAGGAGAGGAGCTTGGCTAGGGTTTGGGAGGGGTGGCCGGCCACTCTATGGGGGGCGGCCAGCTTGTGGTCTTGGGGTGGCCGGCCCCCTCCCTTGGCCCCTCATTATATAGGTGGATCCCAAGTGTTGGTGTCCAAGTCTTCGAATAAGACCCGAAACCAAAACCTTCCATAAGAGGGGAAACCTAGCCCAACTAGGACTCCCACCCAAAGGGTGGGATTTCCACCTCCCATGTGGGGGTGGCCGGCCCCTAGGGGGAGTCCACTTGGGACTCCTCCCCCACTAGGGTTGGCCGGCCATGGAGGTGGAGTCCCATGTGGACTCCACCTTCCTTGGTGGTTTCTTCCGGACTTTTCTAGAACCTTCTAGAACCTTCCATAGAACCTTCCGCGACATTTTATTCACATAAAATGACATCCTATATATGAATCTTATTCTCCGGACCATTCCGGAACTCCTCGTGATGTCCGGGATCACATCCGGGACTTCGAACAAATATTCCAACTCCATTCCATATTCAAGAACTACCATTTCAACATCCAACTTTAAGTGTGTCACCCTACGGTTCGTGAACTATGCGGACATGGTTGAGTACTCACTCCGACCAATAACCAATAGCGGGATCTGGAGATCCATAATGGCTCCCACGTATTCAACGATGACTTTAGTGATCGAATGAACCATTCACATATATTACCAATTCCCTTTGTCTCGCGATATTTTACTTGTCCGAGGTTTGATCTTCGGTATCACTCTATACCTTGTTCAACCTCGTCTCCTGACAAGTACTCTTTACTCGTACCGTGGTATGTGGTCTCTTATGAACTCATTCATATGCTTGCAAGACATTAGACGACATTCCACCGAGAGGGCCCGGAGTATATCTATCCGTCATCGGGATGGACAAATCCCACTCGTTGATCCATATGCCTCAACTCATACTTTCCGGATACTTAATCCCACCTTTATAGCCACCCATTTACGCAAGTGGTGTTTGGTGTAATCAAAGTACCTTTCCGGTATAAGTGATTTACATGATCTCATGGTCATAAGGACTAGGTAACTATGTATCGAAAGCTTATAGCAAATAACTTAATGACGAGATCTTATGCTACGCTTAATTGGGTGTGTCCATTACATCATTCATATAATGATATAACCTTGTTATTAATAACATCCAATGTTCATGATTATGAAACTAATCATCCATTAATCAACAAGCTAGTTTAAGAGGCATACTAGGGACTTCTTGTTTGTCTACATATCACACATGTACTAATGTTTCGGTTAATACAATTCTAGCATGATATATAAACATTTATCATAAACATAAAGATATAAATAATAACCACTTTATTATTGCCTCTAGGGCATATCTCCTTCATCTATTTGTGGCGCCGACGCCACGGGCGCCACACTTCACAGTGTGGCGCCGATGCCACCGGCGCCACATATAGAGCCTCGCCAAAACGGCTTAGGACCAAGCGTCCGGAGCCCCTGGAAGTTTTCGACATATAATCAAAATATGTGGCGCCGACGCCATGGGCCCCACACAGTGCAGTGTGGCGCCAGTGGCATGGGCGCCACACTTTGACTTGTGTTAAAAACATGAAAATTCTTGCCTTATTTAAACAGTTTTCAACACAACAATAGCAATTTCAATAGCAATTTCGTACACATACAACATACAGATAGCACACATCATAGATCACATCGTAACACATAGATTCAAACAACACGTAGCAATAGAGACATGGTTCGAAATGACATAGGGTTCACAACACGATACTTATGAAGATAAAGTTCACAACACTAGCAAATGCATCTATCTTCCGCGATGTCCCCTCCTCGCGGGCTGCTTCCGGACGGCCAACCTTTTCGTCCGCTGCCGTGGCTGTTGCTGCCGCTCCTCCTGCTCCTGCTCCTCCTGCTCCTCCTCGTCCGAAGATAACGGCTCATCGTTCCTCATCTTCCTCAAAGTTGATCTCCGCGGCGGCGTCTCATCCTCCTCAATCACAACCTTCTTTCCTCGGTTGACATAATCATCGGGAGTGTATCGGGCTGGACCTTGCCCCTTGGCTTCAACTGGTACGCAGACCGTGTGGCTTGCTTCTTGCGTTGACTCGCAATGCCTTGACTCAGGATGGTGTCGTCGTCAGGAATCTTCAGAAACATGAACACATGAGATTACAAAAAGTTGAAACTAGTAAGCACATGTTTGAGTGGTAACAAAATAGTCCAAACCTCCGCTTCTTCAGAAGAGGATGTAGCCGCAATTTCGGTGTCGCGGCAACCTAGCAAGTTGGCTAACCGCCGCATCTTTCGTGCAGTGTTCTGCGTCGTGGAAGTCATGGTTACAAAGGCACCCGAACACAGTAGCTCACATTGAATGTTGGTGACCATACCTTAATGAAATGCCGCATCGGTCCGATAGGCTTATCATCTGTATGGCTCTGATCCCAATCAACCTCGCACTCCTCAGCCTGTTTTTGGATCTCGGACCGCTGCGACAAACATATTATACAAAATTTGAGCGATCACATGCCAATGTAGATGATGTACTAGCTAACGAGAGAATACATTACCACGAAGTTCAGCTCGGAAGCAATAGAAGTCGATCTTCCTCTGCGAGCAAAGATGTCGTGCTGGCTTTGCGCAACCTCATCGAACTCGATGGGGTCGTACAAGATGTCGTCATCATACGCGGGTTTCACTAACTCGATACGCGTGCTTTGATGAAACCATTGGAGATAGTTGTTGAAAGCGGCCAAGTCGTGGGGGACAATCTCCACATGGCCAGCATTCCGTACCGCTTCCAAACAGTGTTGGAACACTGTGACGTGGCCTCTATGATGGTCAGGCCAATTTGTGATCTTCCTCTGCTGCTGCCTATCAAGCCTGCAGAAATCAAGAAGTTAGATTGTATCTCTTCAATCAACAAGCTTCCATCGCATGATTCAAGAAATTTACCTATGAAGCGCCTGGTCCGTGTCTTGCCACTGAGGTGGGCACTCCTGATACAGCCCAAACTGCCTCATCACTCTGTGCGGCTGGTGGTACTCAACAAGCCACATGCATATGAGTGGGCAGCGCATACGCCAGAAATGCGCCTCCTCAACGCACTTGGGGTTGAGGTCAGCCATCCCCGCGCCAATATGGTAGTAGGTACCATATGGCTCCCAATCCACCTGCAACATACAAATATTTCAGAATTTACAACATGCTAGCAGAATTTATGAACTCGAATTGCAAAAGAGTGATGGTTTCAATCGGTTACCTGCTCAGCGGTAAGAGTGTCCAACTCCTCAGTGTAGTGCCTGTACATGATCTTTGGATCGCTCGTCATCTCCGAGACATTGTCCCAAAGAAATGCCCAAGTCGGCTCCCGATCATGGTTGTTCCGGTAATGAGGCCATGGTCTCTCTGTGAGTACCCTGGGCCGCCCAACTGATAGGCGGTCCCAGCTCCATATGGAAAGTAGGAGCAAGCATCCACCAATACCGCCGCTCCCAGTCCTACGACAAGCTTCGTCCAACTGCGAAAATAAGACATTTGGTTAGAGGTAGAGGTAGGTAACCTACTATAGAAGAATAGTACATACAAGAAATCATCACCTGTCGGTAGAGGTAGGCAAGTGTCGATGTTCCCCAACTCCACCGACGCTCCAACACCGTAAGCGCCTTGAGCCAACACCAATGGGCCAACTTTCCACCACTGTCAGCAAAGAGAGTCCTCGATATCATGTACCACAAGTACACTCGGGTGTATGTCTTGATAGTGTCCTCGTTGGCCCCTTCCGGCGGAGGTTGTCCAAAGTTAAGCCTAATCAAAGCGAAAGGTGCGCCGGCGGGAGCTCTCTCCTTTGTAGTTGCTGGCGGCGGAGGAGCCATGCCAATAAGGTCCTCCATCTGTCTGCGCCACCCATCAGAAGCTGTGTTCATACACAGTGGCTCGCCCTCAATAGGAAGTCCAAGTATCATTGAGACATCCTGTAGAGTAGGGGTCATGTCGCCGGCCCTCAAGTGGAAGGTGTGCGTCTCCGGCCTCCACCGGTCGACAAGGGCGGTGAGTGCCGCGGCGTTCATGTTCGCCCCCCGGCTTACAAGCGTGATGAACGGGAGAAGACCGGTGGGCTGGATGAACTCCGTGTACCTCTCGTCATACGCCATATCCATTGTGCCATGGTAACGAATCTTCAAAGGGTGAAGATCCGTTCTCCTCTCCGTCATATGAAAAGCCTAGTGATCCCTGTCATACTCTTGATCTAGAAGCCACACCATCCTACATGTTTACACAAATACACCATATTATGAGCCATTCCTAACAAATATGAGCAACACATACATGAGAATATATCCAAATAAGGCATCACACGTACATCACATACATACATATGTAGGGATAAAAAACCATATTATGAGCCATTCCTAACAAATATGAGTTATTCCATCACAAATAATAGGCATATGTAACAAATTTGAATGCATTTGCTAGGGTTCATATCTAAATCTACCAAATCCACCAACACTAGTGGATGAATCGGAGGGAATCGAAGGAGAATACCTTGAGGAATGGATGAGGAAGGAGTTGGCCGGCCATATCTGACGAATTCTTGGTGGATTTGGTGGGAGGGACGGAGGTGAGGCGGGCGGCGGCGGCGGTTCTTCAGAAACAGAGACAAGGGAAGAGGAAAAGAAAAAGAGACTCGGGCTGGGGCGGGCGCGGGCGCCACACTTAAGTGGATGTATGGCACCCTTCCGAGCGGCGCCACATTTTCACCGTGTGGCGCCGATGAGAGCGGCGCCACACATCCTGCCACGTCGGATCATCGCACCAGCACAGCGTCGATGGCGCCACGTCGGCTAGGACAGTGGCGCCGCAGGCACGGGCGCCACACGGTCATGTGTGACGCCCATGGGAGAAGCGCCGTCTAACTGCTAGTACAGCTGAACTGGTCGTTATCTAATAGACAACACGGCCAGGTGGACTGTTGACTCGGCCAAAAATTGCTACGACCGTGCGGATATTTTCAGAAACGGAGAAACGTCGGCACGCTTTACTCTTTTTCGTACAGTACAATGTTGTATGATAGCTGACCTAACCACACTAGCTCACAACATTAACATATACTAATCGGGAGATGCAACAATAGAAATCTTCATACGACATGTTTTTCAAATGCAGCCTAGCCCTTTTAGTGCTCGTCAGCAACAGCAGTTCGTTTAACTTCTTCTGAAAAGCAGCTACTCTTAACTCTCTCTCTTTTTTTGCGAATTGCAGCTACTCTTAACTTAATTACACGTTTCATAAAGCAGGTAGCATAAGATTACCCGACCACGCCGAACATATAACGTCGTAATATCAGATGCAGGGTGTGCAGCATAAGCACAATGCAATTAGTTGTCGTGTGTGTTTTCATTGCCCTTCCCAAAAAGTAGCCCGGTTTCTGTACTGTTTATTGCATACAGTACATTCATCCGAACAAGCCTGGAAGAACTAAACTGGAGCAATCGACATCAGAAATTACCTGCTGAATTATTCGGCTATGGGATTGGTTGTTTTCCAATCGGTTATCTGGGTATTTCGATTTACTATCGGAGGCTTACCCTGGCTGAATGGAAATTGTTGAATAAAGACTTCAAAAACGTCTTACTAGTTGGAAAGAAAAATTGTTGTCCCTAGGCGGAAGATTAGTTCTCATAAACTCAGTACTTACAAATATGGTACTGTATATGATTTCTTTCTTCCAGTTACCGAAACGAGTCTTACATAGATTGGACTATTTCCGATCAAGATTCTTTTGGCAAGAGGATAGTGAGAAGAAAAAATACCAGTTAACTAAATGTAGTGTTCTTTGCCGTCCAAAAGATCAAGGTGGACTTGGTGTCCATGATCTTGAAGTTAAGAACATGGCCTTGCTTGGTTAATGGCTGGCCAGGTTGTTAACGGAGGATGGTGTGTGGCAACAACTGCTGCAGAAAAAGTATGTTGGTTCAAAGGCGATCTCCAGGTTCTTTGGAAACCAGGTGATTCGCATTTTTGTGCTGACGTCATGGCAACTAAAAAATATTTTTTCTCTTTTGGTTCTTTCTCCATTAAGAATGGGGCGGAGATACGGTTCTGGGGGGATAAGTGGTTGGGAACAACCACTCTTCGCGAACAGTATCCAACTTTATACAGTATTGTTCATCATAAAGGGGATACCTTGTAGAAGGTGTTGGAATCTTCCCCTCCCTCTATGACGTTCAGACGTGATCTCATTGGTCCTCAGCTAGTCGCTTGGAATGATTTTCTTCGGCGGTTGCATCCAATTCACTTGGTTCAGGGGACAGATGAATACCGTTGGAGTCTAACCAAGAATGGTGCATTCTTGGTTAGCTCCATGTACAAAGCTCTGTGCATTCCAATATAACCGGTTTTAAATAATAAATCCATCTAGAAGATGAAGATACCTCTTAAAACAAAGGTCTTTGCATGGTATCTTCGTCGATGTGTGATTCTTACTAAAGATAACCTTGTAAAACGTAACTGGCACGGTTGTACGAAATGTGTATTTTATCACGAAGATGAGACAATAAAACACCTTTTGTTCAGTTATCGGGTTGCTAGATCTTTATGGTCAATCATTCAGATAGGATCTACCTTACATCCACCTCGTAGCATTGCAAACATCTATGGCAATTGACTAAATAGGGTTGATTCTAGGTACAAAACTATTATCAGAGTGGGAGTGATCGGTAGCATGGTCGTTTTGGCTATGTAGAAATGAAAAGGTTTTTAATGATAAAAATTCCTCTATCATGCAGGTTATTTACCGGTACATAGCTTTGCTTCGTTCATGGTCGCCACTTCAGCGTTGAAAGATCGAGACCTCTTTATGAAGGTGTCTACATGGTTGGAAAACACGGCCAGAGAGTTTATTTTTCAACATGGGTGGCTGCATAGTCGGAGGATTGAAGCCAATGAAGTTTTATAGTAGTTGGCTTTTTACATCGTTCCTTTTGAGTAATAGCCCTTATCGAAAAAACGAGCTAAGGCTTGTCCAAATCATTAGAAATAAATTGCGGTAAGCCTTGCAGAAGCATCGAAAGAAGTCGGTTGAGACTTCACTTGCAAGCAAAGTTTTAAATAGCTGCCTATAGCTTTTTGGTAGACCTGCCCCTGGGGCTATGGTATTTCTTGGCTAAATGAGGAAAAAACGTCAATAACCTGTTATAGCCCTATTTAGCCCCTAAATAGCCTCTAATTTTGCCGCTAAACCTTATGTATTTTGAATTTTTCTTCTATTTTTTTATTTCTTGTTTTCTGAATTTGCGTTCAATATAATTAGATAAAACTTATGAGTTGAATAACTGAATACTTGTTGGCCTTAAATAGCTGAATATACTGTATCATGAATCGTATTTGAATCATAGTTTTCCTCTTTTTTGGTAAGATATGTCTGAAATATTCTAAAAAAATACAAAACGTTAAATAGAATAGCCCGCAATAGCCCAACTGTACCCTTTCATAGCCTCCAAAAATATCACGGCTAAATGAAATAGCATGCTATTTTAAACTATGCTCGCAAGTGATCGACTCAGGATTTTACATTTAACTTCTATCTTTCTTAACAGGGTTTAGGACGCTTTTTTTACATGGGTTTGGCTGTTTCGGACGCTATTATTTGGTCCATGTTGCGACACTTTCACGAAGGAAAAAACACTTTTTCTTTTTCTTTTTGCAACTCACTAGAAAGCTAAGCTAGGTCGAATGAAGGTCTCTGAAAGGTCGATGTGCTTGGCGAGTTTGTTAACACGAACTGGACAGGCCATATTGTAGCTTGTGGGAAAAATATACTGCTTGTAACAAAAAATAAAGTATTTACCAAGTATCACTCTCTAGGTGGCTAGCATAGACACTCAATTAATTAAGGTTAACCATGCATGCCTCCCTCCCGGATCGCTCCCCCTCGGGCTGCTCCGGAGGAGATCCATCTACCCCTGCCACGTCCCTCTCCACGCCTGCCCTAGACAGGCCGCTGCCGTCGTCGGCGCTGGCGGCGCCCGACCCGCCAAACGGTGGAGGGCAGAGGAGGCAACAAGTCCGGCGGCGCATCTGAGCGAGGAGGTGCGGCGGCGGGTGAGCTTGGCGCATCGGAGGAGGCAGCAAGGTGACGGCATGCGGGACGCCGGCGGTTGGGCGGCAGCGGCGCGGCGATCAGGCGGTGGCCCGGGCCTGATCTGGGCCCGATCTGGGCATAGAGGGCCTATCTGTTCTGCTTCGGACCATGCAGCGCCGCCGGATTCCTGGCCGGGGATCGCAACCTGTTGCCGAGTCTTCTTTTGTGCAGTCGTCATGGGCTTGGCGGCGACGGCTTAGCGAGGCATACCTCCTTCGTCGTTGTCGGGCGGCGGATGGCGGCGTGGGGGCCTGTTCGTTCGCGTCAAAGGATAAAGGTGGCGGTTCTAGGATTCTTCTCGGACCTAGTTTAAAGATCTGTCAGATGCTTATTCCAACCAGTATGGGTGGATTGTCGTGTTCCGGAAGGCTCTGCCAGCAAAATTCATTGTGCGAATAATGCCTGAAGATTGCTGGATTGGGTGGTTTCGGTCGTGCGCACCCATATTTTTTTATCTGGACGTTTGGTTTCAGTCGTGCGCACCCATATTTTTTTATCTGGCCGTTTGGTTTCAGAGGGGTGATGTCTACGCACGCTTCTATTCCTGTAGACAGTGTTGGGCCTCCAAGAGCAGAGGTTTGTAGAACAGCAGCAAGTTTCCCTTAAGTGAATCACCCAAGGTTTATCGAACTCAGAGAGGTAGAGGACAAAGATATCCCTCTCAAGCAGCCCTGCAATTACGATACAAGAAGTCTCTTGTGTCCCCAACACACCTAATACACTTGTCGATGTATAGGTGCACTAGTTCGGCGAAGAGATAGTGAGATGCAAGTGATATGGATGAATATGAGTGGTAATAGCAATCTGAAATAAAGATGGCAGCGAGTAAACATGCAACAGAACAGTAAATAAACGGAGTTTAAATGCTTGGAAACAAGGCCTAGGGATCATACTTTCACTAGTGGACACTCTCAACATTGATCACATAACTGAATAAACAAATACTACTTTCTCTACACTCTTGTTGGATGACAAACACCATTCATTGTGTAGGGCTACAAGAGCTTCCTCAAGCCGGAGTTAACAAGCTCCACAACATTCGGTGTTCATATTTAAGTAACCTTAGAGTGCATAATAGACCATTGCAATTATACCGAGTACTAACATAGCATGCACACTGTCACCATCAGGCTATGAAAGGGGGAATAGATCGCATCAATACTATCATAGTAATAGTTAACTCCATAATCTACAAGAGATTACAATCATAACCTATGCCAAGTACTACATGATGCACACACTGTCACCATTACATCATGAAGGAGGAATAGACTACTTTAATAACATCACTAGAGTAGCACATAGATGATATTCAACTAGATCACAAAGCTCATGATCACATAAAGATCACATGGGAGAGAGAGATGAACCACATAGCTACCGGTACAGCCCTTAGCCTCGGGGGAGAACTACTCCCTCCTCATCATAGGAGACAGCAGCGGCGATGAAGATGGCGGTGGTGTCGATGGAGATGCTTTCCGGGGGCACTTCCCCGTCCCGGCGGCGTGCCGGAACAGAGACTTCTCTCGCCCGAATCTTGGCTTCGCGATGGCGGCGGCTGCAGAACTTTTCTCGTATCGTGGCTTATTCCTTTAGGGTTTTCACGTCAGAGGCTTTATATAGGCGAAGAGGCGGAGTCGGAGGAGACCTGGGGCCACCAGACCATAGGGGGCGCCCCCCTTGGCCGCACCGCCTTGTGGGGTGGGGCCCCCTGGCTCCCCTCTGGCCCCTCTTCGGTGCTCTGGAAGCTTCCGGGAAAAAATAAGGTACTGGGCGTTGATTTCGTCCAATTCCGAGAATATTTCCTTTGTAGGATTTCTGAAACCAAAAACAACACAAAACAGGAACTGGCACTTCGGCATCTCGTTAATAGGCTAGTGCCGAAAAATGCATCAAAACGATATAAAGTGTGAACAAAACATGTAGGTATTGTCATAAAACTAGCATGGAACATAAGAAATTATAGATACGTTGGAGACGTATCAAGCATCCCCAAGCTTAGTTCCTACTCGCCCTCGAGTAGGTAAACGATAACAATGATAATTTCTTAAGTGACATGCTACCAACATGATCTTGATCAATACTATTGTAAAGCATATGAGATGAATTAAGTGATTCAAAGCAATGGTAAAGACAATGAGTAAACAACTGAACCATATAACAAAGACTTTTCATGAATAGTACTCTCAAGATAAGCATCAATAAGTCTTGCATAAGAGTTAACTCATAAAGCAATAGATTCAAAGTAGAAGGCATTGAAGCAACACAAAGGATGTTTAAGTTTCAGCAATTGCTTTCAACTTGTAACATGTATATCTCATGGATAGTTGTCAACATAAAGCAATATAACAAGTGCGATAGGTAAACATGTAAGAATCAATGCACACAGTTGACACAAGTGTTTGCTTCTAAGATAGAAAGAAGTAGGTAAACTGACTCAACAATAAAGTAAAAGATAGGCCCTTCGCAGAGGGAAGCATGGATTACTATTTTTGTGCTAGAGCTTTTCATTTTGAAAACATAGAAACAATTTTGTCAACGGTAGTAATAAATCATATGTGTTATGTATAAGACATCTTATAAGTTGCAAGCCTCATGCATAGATTACCAATAGTGCTCGCACCTTGTCCTAATTAGCTTGGATTAACATGGATTATCATTGCATAACATATGTTTCAACCAAGTGTCACAAAGGGGTACCTCTATGCCGCTCGTACAAAGGTCTAAGGAGAAATTTCGCATTGGATTTCTCGCTTTTTGATTATTCTCAACTTAGACATCCATACCGGGACAACATAGACAACGTATATCGGACTCCTCTTTAATGCATAAGCATTCAACAACAGATAATATTCTCATAAGAGATTGAGGATTAATGTCCAAACTGAAACTTTCACCATGATTCATGGCTTTAGTTAGCGGCCCAATGTTCTTCTCTAACAATATGCATACTCAAACCATTTGATCATGAAAATCGCCCTTATTTCAGACAAGACGAACATGCATAGCAACTCACATGATATTCAACAAAGGTGTAATAGTTGATGGCGTCCCCAGAAACATGGTTACCGCTCAACAAGCAACTTATAAGAAATAAGGTACATAGCTACATATTCTTCACCACAATAGTTTTTAAGGCTATTTTTCCCATGAGCTATATATTGTAAAGGCAAAGAATAGAATTTTAAAGGTAGCACTCAAGTAATGTACTTTGGAATGGCAGAGAAATACCATGTAGTAGGTAGGTATGGTGGACACAAATGGAATAGTTTTTGGCTCAAGGATTTGGATGCACGAGAAGTATTCCCTCTCAGTACAAGGCTTTGGCTAGCAAGGTTGTTTGAATCAAACACAAGTATGAACCGGAACAGCAAAACTTACATAAGAACATATTGCAAGCATTATAAGACTCTACACTGTCTCCTTGTTGTTCAAACACTTCACCAGTAAAATATCTAGACTTTAGAGAGACCAATCATGCAAACCAAATTTCAACAAGCTCTATGGTAGTTCTTCATTAATAGGTGCAAAGTACATGATGCAAGAGCTTAAACATGATCTATTTGAGCACAACAATTGCCAAATATCAAATTATTCAAGACAATATACCAATTACCACATGAAGCATTTTCTGTTTCCAACCAAATAGCAATAAATGCAGCAGTTTTTAACTTTAGCCATGAACATTAAAAGTAAAACTAAGAACACAAGTGTTCATATGAACGAGCGGAGCGTGTCTCTCTCCCACACAAGCATGATGGATCAGATTTTATTCAAACACAAACAAAAATAAAAACATACAGACGTTCCAAGTAAAGCACATAAGATGTGATGGAATAAAAATATAGTTTCACTAGAGGTGACCTGATAAGTTGTCGATGAAGAAGGGGATGCCTTGGGCATCCCCAAGCTTAGATGCTTGAGTCTTCTTGAAATATGCAGGGATGAACCACGGGGGCATCCCCAAGCTTAGACTTTTCACTCTTCTTGATCATGTTGTATCATCCTCCTCTCTTGACCTTTGAAAACTTCCTCCACACCAAACTCGAAACAAACTCATTAGAGGGTTAGTGCATAATCAAAAATTCACATGTTCAGAGGTAACACAATCATTCTTAACACTTCTGAACATTGCCCAAAGCTACTTGAAGTTAATGGAACAAAGAAATCTATCCAACATAGCAAAACAGGCAATGCGAAATAAAAGGCAGAATCTGTCAAAACAGAACAGTCCGTAAAGACGAATTTTTCTGGGGCACTTAACTTGCTCAGATGAAAAAGCTCAAATTGAATGAAAGTTGCGTGCATATCTGAGGATCACGCACGTAAATTGGAAGATATTTCTGAGTTACCTACAGACGGGGCTGCTCAATTTCGTGATAGTAAGAAATCTGTTTCTGCGCAGTAATCCAAATCTAGTATCAACCTTACTATCAAAGATTTTACTTGGCACAACAATGCAATAAAATAAAGATAAGGAGAGGTTGCTACAGTAGTAACAACTTCCAAGACACAACAAAATAGTAGCAAAATAAAAACATGGGTTATCTCCCAAGAAGTGCTTTCTTTATAGCCATTAAGATGGGCTCAGTAATTTTAATGATGCACTCGCAAGAAATAAGAGTTGAAGAAAAAGAGAGCATCAAAAAGCAAGTATGAAACAAATTTAAGTCTAACCCACTTCCTATGAAAAGGAATCTTGTAAATAAACAAGTCCTGTAAGCATAATGCAACAAGCATAGAAAGACAACACAAGTGCAACTTCAAGATTCTCAACATAAAGAGGGGAAACTTAATATTATTAAGATGCATATAGCCATGTTTCCCTCTCTCATAATAACTTTCAGTGGCATCATGAACAAACTCAACAATATAACTATCACATAAAGCATTCTTATCATGAGTCTCATGCATAAAATAATTACTACTCCCAACATAAGCATAGTCATTCTTATTAATTGTAGTGGGAGCAAATTCAACAAAGTAGCTATCATTATTATTCTCATCACCATAATCATCATATATAGGAGGCATATTGTAATCATAATTAATTTTCTCCTCAATAGTAGGTGGACTGAAAATATCATAGTCATCATTGTACTCATCATATTTAGGAGGTAAAGTATCATCAAAGTAAATTTTCTCCTCCATGCTTGGGGGACTAAAGATATCATGCTCATCAAAACCAGCTTCCCCAAGCTTAGAATTTTCCATAGCATTAGCAACAATGGTGTTCGAAGCTTTCATACTAATATCATTGCTACTAGCATGCAAATAAGGTTCCATAGGTTTTTTAATTTTCGCATCAAACCATCCATGTCTTAACTCAGGAAATAGATTAAAAAGCTCACTGTTGTTTTCCATTATGCCTAAGTAGTGTAAACAAGAAGCAAAAAGATGCAATTGCAGGATCTAAAGGAAATAGCTTCGAGCACTCACACACCACAGGGCTAGGAAATAGCTTAGTAGTCGGAGGATGTGAAAACCTTTTACCTTACCTCCCCGGCAACGGCGCCAGAAAATAGCTTGATGTCTACGCACGCTTCTATTCCTGTAGACAGTGTTGGGCCTCCAAGAGCAGAGGTTTGTAGAACAGCAACAAGTTTCCCTTAAGTGAATCACCCAAGGTTTATCGAACTCAGGGAGGTAGAGGACAAAGATATCCCTCTCAAGCAACCCTGCAATTACGATACAAGAATTCTCTTGTGTCCCCAACACACCTAATACACTTGTCAGATGTATAGGTGCACTAGTTCGGCGAAGAGATAGTGAGATGCAAGTGATATGGATGAATATGAGTGGTAATAGCAATCTAAAATAAAGATGGCAGCGAGTAAATATGCAACAGAACAATAAATAAACGGAGTTTCGATGCTTGGAAACAAGGCCTAGGGATCATACTTTCACTAGTGGACACTCTCAACATTGATCACATAACTGAATAAACAAATACTACTTTCTCTACACTCTCTTGTTGGATGACAAACACCATTCATTGTGTAGGGCTACAAGAGCTCCCTCAAGCCGGAGTTAACAAGCTCCACAACATTCGGTGTTCATATTTAAGTAACCTTAGAGTGCATAATAGACCATTGCAATTATACCGAGTACTAACATAGCATGCACACTCGTCACCATCAGGCTATGAAAGGGGGAATAGATCGCATCAATACTATCATAGTAATAGTTAACTCCATAATCTACAAGAGATTACAATCATAACCTATGCCAAGTACTACATGATGCACACACTCGTCACCATTACATCATGAAGGAGGAATAGAATACTTTAATAACATCACTAGAGTAGCACATAGATGATATTCAACTAGATCACAAAGCTCATGATCACATAAAGATCACATGGGAGAGAGAGATGAACCACATAGCTACCGGTACAGCCCTTAGCCTCGGGGAGAACTACTCCCTCCTCATCATAGGAGACAGCAGCGGCGATGAAGATGGCGGTGGTGTCGATGGAGATGCCTTCCGGGGGCACTTCCCCGTCCCGGCGGCGTGCCGGAACAGAGACTTCTGTCCCCCGAATCTTGGCTTCGCGATGGCGGCGGCTGCAGAACTTTTCTCGTATCGTGGCTTATTCTTTAGGGTTTTCACGTCGGAGGCTTTATATAGGCAAAGAGGCGGAGTCGGAGGAGACCTGGGGCCACCAGACCATAGGGGGGCGCGCCCCCCTTGGCCGCGCCGCCTTGTGGGGTGGGGCCCCCTGGCTCCCCTCTGGCCCCTCTTCGGTGCTCTGGAAGCTTCCGGGAAAAATAAGGTACTGGGCGTTTATTTCGTCCAATTCCGAGAATATTTTCTTTGTAGGATTTCTGAAACCAAAAACAACACAAAACAGGAACTGGAACTTCGGCATCTCGTTAATAGGTTAGTGCCGGAAAATGCATCAAAACGATATAAAGTGTGAACAAAACATGTAGGTATTGTCATAAAACTAGCATGGAACATAAGAAATTATAGATACGTTGGAGACGTATCAAGGGGGCGCTTCGAAACTCTGCTGGCTGTTAATATCATGAAGCTCGTTTTCTTTCCATGGTGCTAGTGGAGAAGGTCATCAAGCCGAGATCGGTGGAATAGCTATGATGGTCGGATCTTGGTGCTGAGGTGGAATTGGCTTGGCGATCCGTGACTTGTAACATCGACTGGTATGTGGGGACGACTGCACAAGAGAAGTTCAGCGTTTTATCTTTCAGGGTGAAAATTTAAGGTCTGGCCTTAATTGGTTGTGTATGGCAATGTTCTTGTTGAAGGCATTGTTTTGAGAGAGATGACTTTCTTCAGGGTGAAAACCTAAGATCTATGATCGGGCGACGACATCGTTTGTGCACTGTTTTCTTCTTGGAGGCGTTGCTTATGGAGAAGTTGAATTTCT
Organism: Lolium rigidum; assembly: GCF_022539505.1. Classification (NCBI taxonomy): domain Eukaryota; kingdom Viridiplantae; phylum Streptophyta; class Magnoliopsida; order Poales; family Poaceae; genus Lolium; species Lolium rigidum. The sequence continues at coordinate 161,912,144 of NC_061509.1, read as the reverse complement.
GGTGTTGTCTTGGTAGTGTCAGTGTTGCTGTTTCAAGTTATGGATCCCTGTAGCGGGACCTTTCGTTTCTGTAATTGTTTTTCTCTTTTTTGGCTGTGTGCATCCTTTATGTCATTAGGAGATGATGTTGTTGCAGAGGCTGGGTTTAATTGGTATCTCCGCGATATTAATATATCCTCTTTATCGGAAAAAATCACTCTCTAGGTGATTTCCCCCCTACCAATAACTCACATTGTTAGATGAATTTTGCTTATTGATTTTTGTTGATTCCTCTTCCTCCCGTTTCTCTACTCTAAAGATGGCGAGCTCGCATGAGCCTTGAAACTCACCAATTCAATGTTGATGATGGGTTGGCGTCAGGATGTGGAGATCATCAACAACAAAATAATAATGTTTCAATAAAGAGAGGGTAACAATAAGGGGGGATGCCTGGTACGAGTGCGTCGTATCGGCGGCTACGGCCGCACCAGTGCTAAACTCTCTGATGCTTCTCTTCGTGGCCTCTTTGACTTGGAAGCTTTGGCAACATGGAAATCTTCATTAATTGCCCCTGATTCTGTCATGAAAATGTCTAGATCTACACATGGAGAAATAAAAAAAGAGATTTGCATATTTTTGTAATAATTAGTCATTAATGGTAAGTTGAGAGAGATATTTTCATCAATTACTTGACTAATATCAGATTTAAACATAGATAAAGATGGTTGTTTTTCACGGCCATCACTCCCCCATACCCCATTACGGAAGAGACTCTTCTACGACACATCTTCACATATCCATGATCACAATATAGATGTCAAGCTTTAAGTAAACTATCTCTTCGAGATGGCTCGTTTTGAAATTGCACATTATTTCTTCTTTCTTCATAATATTGATCTCTTGAACATACATGTGAGATCTCACTACATCTTCTTCTTCAAAACATACTTGTCACTTGATCTTCTTCATTTTCTTCTTCTTGCAACCTTCAAGCCAACATCTTAGCAGGAGCTGCCCTTCTATTATGAAGAAGCTGATTGCCATGTTGGCATTCACATAGCTGTAAATTCTGCTTTAGCGATGACATTTCAAGGGTTTGAAATTTTTATCGTCGGGGCTTTCTTGTTTTAGGAATGGTGCTTAGCTCCCAGGTTCGTTTTCAGACTTATTGTCAGGTAGCAATCATGAGTTCTTAGTATATGACTACCAGACTTATCTATCAGGAAGTACTTTGCTAGAAGGCAGATGTGTCCTTTGAAGCCAAGGCATGGTCTTCTCTAGTTATTTTCTTTCTCTTAGAAATCTTATGAACCAGTAACACAAGGTACTTGGGCTTTGTCTCTTCCTTAAGGAGATGTCAAAGTAGATTAATCTCTGCTTTGAAGTTTCTTGCCTGCATTTCTACGACCTCGCCTGCTAAATCAAAACATACTTTGTTATAAGATAGCTTGATTTTAGTTGTTCATTTCATGTCGACAATTATCTTGTTTGCCGGACCCAAAAAATTATACTAGAAAAGAGGGGATCTTATGACATTTTTACAAGTATCTGTATGAATTGTTGGAGTTCTGTAACGACCCAGGTTCTTAGACCTAGTTGAGAGACGCGGTTTAGAGGAAGGCTCATTTGTTGTGCATACATCTAATACATGCTCATATTCATACATCACACTTGAATCTAAAATTAGAGGAACCTGACTGCATCAAAACAACAAATGCTCAACAATTGAACACGATCTGCTAAACAAAAAAAGAAAATTAACATTAACATTACAAGAGTGTAATTCTTGCTTTGTAAAAGTAGTCTCGTTGAAGCTAAGCTGGATCGTGAGTGTCGGGTTTGCGCACTCGAGGCCAGGAGGATTACATGATTTTAAATCTGAGTTTTTGTTTTTTAGATAACAGGCATTATATGCCCAGCCTTAAATTAATAAGACCACAACCAGGTTCAAGATGATACAACGCAACACCAAACCACATCGTTCCGCACAGGGAATACAAGGTAGATGTCATGCAAGAGCGGGAAAACAACAAGAGTTCCAGCTAGAATATAGAAACTAGGAAGAGCAAAGTAACAACTCAAACAGGAGCCACCCCTGGTGTGTAGGTTTGAAGGAAGAGGGTCTTCATCAGGGAGATCATGCCTTCCACCAGCTCCACGTCCTTACTTCTTGTAAGAGGTCGCCATTGCTGCAGTAAGATGGTAGACTTGAACACACAATCAGCTGGCTGTTTCGGGAAAATTCTCTCAACCGAGAATTTGTTACGGATTTTCAACAAAGCCCAGCTTTGGGCAGCAAACAGAAGCCAAATAAATCTCCTTGCCTTTCCCGAAAAGAGATTGAAAATATCAAAAAATGGGAAAAGGATGTGGGATTCCACTGAGCCGCAAGCATCGAGCGAACCCCGCTCCAAAGAAATTTAGCTAGGTGACATCGAAAGAAAACATGATCCGCCGTCTCCGGCAGCCCGCACAGGACACACTGTCCATCAGACGGGTCGTGCCATTTGGCAAGCTGCTCATTTGTTGGAAGCCTATTTCTGGCAAGTTGCAAGGTGAAGATTTTGACTTTTAAAGGAATATCCGCAGACCAAATATCTTTGGCGTAGGAACAAGTGTCTCTCTGGCACAGTTTTTGGTAGAGTGGAGAAACCCCCAGAAGGTTCTAGAGCCCAGGAGACTTTATCTCTAGAGTCAGTAGGTGCGGCCTGAGTCAGTTCAGCAAGCAAAGCGTTCCATTGTTCAGTTTCTAACGGCCCAAAAATTCTACGGAACGGAATATGCCAGGTCGTTCCTCTGGACGCTGTAGCAACTGTCATGGCAGGATATGAGTAGATAGCGAAGAGTCTCTAGAACCTCTCGCACAGAGGGGATTCTCCAGACCACCAGTCAGTCCAGAACAAAATATTATCGCCATTTCCAAGAATGAATTTCGCGCCAAGCTTAAAAACATGCTTGATCTTGTGCGGCTGATGCCAGAAAGGGGATCCTCCCGACGGAGAGGAGCTGAAAATGTTGGCTGCACCAGGATACTTAGCACGCAACAGTTTGAGCCACAGACAGTTTCCTTTGTCCTCATTGTACATGCGCCAAATCCACTTTGTCACCAAGGCAATGTTAAGGAAACGGGAGTTCAGGACGCCAAGACCACCATGGTCCTTGGGTCGGAAAACGTCTGGCCACTTAACCCAATGGAACTTGCGTTTCTCGCCAGCTCCTTCCCAGAAGAATCTGGCCAAGTGACTATCAAACCCAGCATCGGTACCCTCCGAAAGCAGATAGAGTCCCATGGAATAAATTGGCAGACTCGAAAGCGAAGAATTCGTAAGAATAAGTCTTGCCGCCGAAGACATAAACATTCCCTGCCAAGGGTCCACTCTATGGCCCACGACATTGACTAGGTTAGCCATATCTGCAATGGTCAGCTTACGGTCTGAGATTGGGAAGCCAAGGTAAGTTAGGGGGAAGGAACCAACCTTGCAGTTAAGAGCGTTAGCCACTCTGGCCTGCTCATCCAACTCTACTCCCATCACGATAACCTCGCTCTTAAGGAAGTTGATCTTTAATCCCGAGAGCAACTCAAAGCACAGCAGGAGAAACTTCACATTCACAATGATGTTTAGTTAATTCTGGAACAAAAGAATCGTGTCGTCTGCATATTGGAGATGGGTAACCCCACCAGGGAAAAGGTGGGGAACCACCCCTTGGATGTGCCCCGCCCTGGCAGCAGCATCCAGGATAGCGGCCAGCGCATCGGCAGTGAAATCAAACAGAAGCGGAAATTGGATCGCCTTGTCATACTCCGCGTTTGTTTCTAAAATAAGGGCCCACCTCTCCATTGATACAAATCGTCATCTGGCCTCCGGAAACAAGCTGCATAATTCTGTGGATGAAACCAGATTCAAAGCCCTTCCCTACCAGAACCTCTCGCAGAAAAGCCCAGTTCACCCTGTCGTAGGCTTTTTCGAAGTCTAACTTTAGAATCACTGCATTCTGCTTCTTGCTCTTGATCTCATGAACTATTTCGTGAAGTGCCAAAGCCCCATCATGTATGTAACGACCTTTGATAAACGCAGTCTGGGAGTGGGCAATAATTCGGTGCGCTACCGAAGATAGCCTGGTTGCATATGCTTTGGAGATCAGTTTGAAAATAACATTGATAAGGGTAATTGGGCGGAACAGCTTAATTGACTCATCCCTAGGCACTTTGGGAATGAGGGAAAGAATACCGAAATTAAGTCTTGAGACGTCAAGCATACCTAGCGCAAAGCCATTCAGTATGATCAGCACCAAGGGTCTTGATACGTCTCAAAGGTATCTATAATTTCTTATGTTCCATGCTACTTTTATGATGATACTCACATGTTTTATACACATTATATGTCATATTTATGCGTTTTCCGGAACTAACCTATTGACGAGATGCCGAAGGGCCGCTTGTCGTTTTCTGCTGTTTTTGGTTTCAGAAATCCTAGTAAGGAAATATTCTCGGAATCGGACGAAATCAACGCCCAGCATCTTAGAATTCCACGAAGTTTCCAGAACACCCGAGAGGGACCAGGGGAGAGCCACAGGGCCACCAGACAACAGGGCGGCGCGGCCCAAGGGGGGGCGCGCCCCCTATTGTGTGGCACCCCCGTAACCCTTCCGACTCCGCCTCTTCGCCTATATAAAGCTCCCTGACCTAAATCTTCGATACGGAAAAGCCACGGTACGAGAAACCTTCCAGAGCCACCGCCATCGCGAAGCCAAGATCTGGGGGACAGAAGTCTCTGTTCCGGCACGCCGCCGGGACGGGGAAGTGCCCCCGGAAGGCATCTCCATCGACACCACCGCCATCTTCATCACCGCTGCTGTCTCCCATGAGGAGGGAGTAGTTCTCCATCGAGGCTAAGTGCTGTACCGGTAGCTATGTGGTTCATCTCTCTTTCCCATGTACTTCAATACAATGATCTCATGAGCTGCATTACATGATTGAGATCCATATGATGAGCTTGTAATCTAGATGTTGTTATGCTATTCAAGTGGATTTTACTTATGTGATCTCCGGAGACTCCTTGTCCCACGTGTGTAAAGGTGACAGTGTGTGCACCGTGTGGGTCTCTTAGGCTATATTTCACAGAATACTTATTCACTGAGTTATGATTTGAGTCGGATGTCTCTATGAAATTGTGGTGTGTTAGTACCTCCTATGAATGCTCACAGTGACAGTGTGGGGTGTTTATTAGTAATTGGGAATACATCTTTAAGGTTTGCCTACATGATGAATTAGTGTTCGTTATCTTGCCAGAGAGTAATTCAGAATAGCATAGTGAAGTGCTTATATTTATATTTAATTATGATTGCAATGTTGAGAGTGTCCACTAGTGAAAGTATGATCCCTAGGCCTTGTTTCCGAATACTGCAATCATCGCTTATTTACTGTTTTACTGCATCTTTACTTCCTGCAATATTACTACCATCAACTGCACGCCAGCAAGCTATTTTCTGGCGCCGTTACTACTGCTCATATTCATTCATACCACTTGTATTTCACTATCTCTTCACCGAACTAGTGCACCTATACATCTGACAAGTGTATTTGGTGTGTTGGAGACACAAGAGACTTCTTGTATCGTGATTGCAGGGTTGCTTGAGAGGGATATCTTTGACCTCTACCTCCCTGAGTTCGATAAACCTTAGGTGATTCACTTAAGGGAAACTTTCTGCTGTTCTACAAACCTCTGCTCTTGGAGGCCCAACACTGTCTACAGGAATAGAAGTGTGCGTAGACATCAAGCTATTTTCTGGCGCCGTTGCCGGGGAGGTAAGGTAAAAGGCACTCATACTCCGGTCCCAGGTAACTAAGTTATTTTTTGGTGCCGTTGTAAGTGCTCGAAGCTATTTCCTTTAGATCCTGCAATTGCAGCTTTTTGTTTCTTGTTTACACTAGTAAGGCATAATGGAAAACAACAAAAATATGAGAGATCTTTATGAACTTTATCTTGAATTAGGACATGATGTGTTTGAAGAGAGAATTAAAAAACCCATGGAACTTTATATGCATGCTAATGGGAATGTTATTAATATGAATTCTTTGAACACCATTGTTGCTAATGCTATGGAAAATTCTAAGCTTGGGGAAGCTGATTTTGATGAGCATGATATTTTTAGTCCCCCAAGCATTGAGGAGAAAATTTTCTTTGATGATACTTTGCCTCCTATTTATGATGATTATAATGATAGTGGTCTTTTGGTGCCGCCTACTATGGAGAGTAAATTTTATGCCTCCTAAACTTGATGAGAATAATAATGATAGCTACTTTGTTGAATTTGCTCCCACTACAATTAATAAGAATGACTATGCTTATGTGGAGAGTAATGATACTTTTATGCATGTGAATAAGAATGCTTTATGTGATAGTTACATTGTTGAATTTGTTCATGATGCCACTGAAAGTTATTATGAGAGAGGAAAATATGGTTGTAGAAGTTTTCATGTTACTAAAATACCTCTCTATATGCTGAAAATTTTGAAGTTACTCGTGTTTTATCTTCCTATGCTTGTCACTTTGCTCCTCATGAATTTATTTGTGTACAAGGTTCCTTTTCATAGGAAGTGGGTTAGAATTAAATTTGTTTTGAATTTGCTTCTTGATGCTCTCTTTTGCTTCAACTCTCATCCTTATGAGTGCATCATTAAAACTGCTGAGCCCATCTTAATGGCTATAAAGAAAGAACTTCTTGGGAGATAACCCATGTTTTTATTTTACTACAGCAATTTTGTTTTATATTTGCGTCTTGGAAGTTGTTACTACTGTAGCAACCTCTCCTTATCTTTATTTTATTGCATTGTTGTGCCAAGTAAAGTCTTTGATAGTAAAGTCAATACTAGATTTGGATTACTGCGCAGAAACAGATTTCTTGCTGTCACGAATTTCAATATGCCTCTCTGTAGGTAACTCAGAAAAATCTGCCAATTTACGTGCGTGATCCTCAGATATGTACGCAACTTTCATTCAATTTGAGCATTTTCATCTGAGCAATTCTGGTGCCTCAAAAAAAATCGTCTTTACGGACTGTTCTGTTTTGACAGATTCTGCCTTTTATTTCGCATTGCCTCTTTTGCAATGTTGAATGGATTTCTTTGTTCCATTAACTTCCAGTAGCTTTGATCAATGTCCAGAAGTGTTAAGAATGATTGTGTCACCTCTGAATATATGAATTTTCGATTATGCACTAACCCTCTAATGAGTTTGTGTTAAGTTTGGTGTGGAGGAAGTTTTCAAGGGTCAAGAGAGGAGGATGATATACTATGATCAAGAAGAGTGAAAAGTCTAAGCTTGGGGATGCCCCCGTGGTTCATCCCTGCATATTTTAAGAAGACTCAAGCATCTAAGCTTGGGGATGCCCAAGGCATCCCCTTCTTCATCGACAACTTATCAGGTCACCTCTAGTGAAACTATATTTTTATTCCGTCACATCCTATGTACTTTACTTGGAGCGTCTGTTTGCTTTTATTTTCGTTTTGTTATTTTCATTCTCTGAATAAAATATGATCCATCATGCTTGTGTGGGAGAGAGACACGCTCCGCTGTTTCGTATGAACACATATGTTCTTATCTTTACTTTTAATGTTCATGACGAAGGTTGAAACTGCTTCGTTCATTATTATATGGTTGGAAACAGAAAATGTTGCATGTGGTAATTGGTATAATGTCTTGAATAATTTGATACTTGGCAATTTTCGTGCTCATATAGATCATGTTTAAGCTCTTGCATCATGTACCTTGTACCCATTAATGAAGAACTACATAGAGCTTGTTAAAATTTGGTTTGCATGATTGGTCTCTAGAGTCTAGATATTTTCTGGTTAAGGTGTTTGAACAACAAGGAAGACGATGTAAAGTCTTATAATGCTTACAATAGGTTCATATGTGAGTCTTGCTGCACCGTTTTATACTTGAGTTTGCTTCAAACAACCTTGCTAGCCTAGCCTTGTATTGAGAGGGAATTCTTCTCGTGCATCCAAATCCTTGAGCCAAAAACTATGCCATTTGTGTCCACCATACCTACCTACTACATGGTATTTCTCTGCCATTCCAAGTAAATACTTCATGTGCTACCTTTAAATAATTCAAAAGCTATTATCTCTTATTTGTGTCAATGTTTTATAGCTCATGAGGAAGTATGTGGTGTTTATCTTTCAACCTTGTCATTTACTTCGACAGACTTTCACCAATGGACTAGTGGCATATCCGCTTATCCAATAATTTTGCAAAAAGAGCCGGCAATGGGGTGCCCAGCCCCAATTAATTAACTTGCATTAATAATTCTCTTCACATGCTTTGCCCTGATCTATCGATAAGCAACTTAATTTTGCAAATAGACACTCCTCCATGGTATGTGAATGTTGGAAGGCACCCGAGGATTCGGTTAGCCATGGCTTGTGTAAGCAAAAGGTTGGGAGGAGTGTCATCAATAATGAAACTAAAATACATGTGTAAACAAAAGAGAAGAGGGATGATCTACCTTGTTGGTAGAGATAACGTCCTTCATGGGAGCCGCTCTTGAAAGTCTGGTTGATGAGGTAGTTAGAGTGCCCACTACCATTCGTTGACAACAACAAACACCTCTCAAAATTTTATTTGTATGCTCTCTATATGATTTCAAAACTTGAAAAGCTCTAGCACATGATTTAATCCCTGCTTCCCTCTGCGAAGGGCCTATCTTCTACTTTATTGTTGAGTCAGTTTACCTACTTCCTTCTATCCTAGAAGCAAACACTTGTATCAACTGCGTGCATTGATTCTTACATGTTTACCTATTGCACTTGTTATATTGCTTTATGTTGACAACTATCCATGAGATATACATGTTACAAGTTGAAAGCAATTGCTGAAACTTAAATCTTCCTTTGTGTTGCTTCAAAACCTTCTACTTTGAATCTATTGCTTTATGAGTAACTCTTATGCAAGTCTTATTGATGCTTGTCTTGAAAGTATTATTCATGAAAAGTCTTTGCTATATGATTCAGTTGTTTAAGTCATTGTCTGTACCATTGCTTTGAATCACTTCATTCATCTCATATGCTTTACAATAGTATTCATCAAGATTATGATAGCATGTCACTTCAGAAATTATCATTGTTATCGTTTACCTACTCGAGGGCGAGTAGGAACTAAGCATGGGGATGCTTGATACGTCTCAAACGTATCTATAATTTCTTATGTTCCATGCTACTTTTATGATGATACTCACATGTTTTATACACATTATATGTCATATTTATGCGTTTTCCGGAACTAACCTATTGACGAGATGCCGACGGGCCGATTGCTCGTTTTCTACTCGTTTTTGGTTTCGAAATCCTAGTAAAGAAATATTCTCGGAATCGGACGAAATCAACGCCCGAGCATCTTAGAATTCCACGAAGTTTCCGAACACCCGAGAGGGACCAGGGAGAGCCACGGGGCCACCGTGACAACAGGGCGGCGCGGCCCAAGGGGGGGCGCGCCCCCTATTGTGTGGCACCCCCGTAACCCTTCCGACTCCGCCTCTTCGCCTATATAAAGCTCCCTGACCTAAATCTTCGATACGGAAAAGCCACGGTACGAGAAACCTTCCAGAGCCGCCGCCATCGCGAAGCCAAGATCTGGGGGACAAAAGTCTCTGTTCCGGCACGCCGCCGGGACGGGGAAGTGCCCCCGGAAGGCATCTCCATCGACACCACCGCCATCTTCATCACCGCTGCTGTCTCCCATGAGGAGGGAGTAGTTCTCCATCGAGGCTAAGGGCTGTACCGGTACCTATGTGGTTCATCTCTCTTTCCCATGTACTTCAATACAATGATCTCATGAGCTGCCTTACATGATTGAGATCCGTATGATGAGCTTGTAATCAAGATGTTGTTATGCTATTCAAGTGGATTTTACTTATGTGATCTCCGGAGACTCCTTGTCCCACGTGTGTAAAGGTGACAGTGTGTGCACCGTGTGGGTCTCTTAGGCTATATTTAACAGAATACTTATTCACTGAGTTATGATTTGAGTCGGATGTCTCTATGAAATTGTGGTGTGTTAGTACCTCCTATGAATGCTCACGAGTGACGGCGTGGGGTGTTTATTAGTACTTGGGAATACATCTTTAAGGTTTGCCTACATGATGAATTAGTGTTCGTTATCTTGCCGTAGAGTAATTCAGAATAGCATAGTGAAGTGCTTATATTTATATTCAATTATGATTGCAATGTTGAGAGTGTCCACTAGTGAAAGTATGATCCCTAGGCCTTGTTTCCAAATACCGCAATCATCGCTTATTTATTGTTTTACTCGCATCTTTACTTCCCGCAATATTACTACCATCAATCGCACGCCAGACAAGCTATTTTCTCGGTGCCGTTACTACTGCTCATATTCATTCATACCACTTGTATTTCACTATCTCTTCGCCGAACTAGTGCACGTATACATCTGACAAGTGTATTAGGTGTGTTGGGGACACATGAGACTTCTTGTATCGTGATTGCAGGGTTGCTTGAGAGGGATATCTTTGACCTCTACCTCCCTGAGTTCGATAAACCTTGGGTGATTCACTTAAGGGAAACTTGCTGCTGTTCTACAAACCTCTGCTCTTGGAGGCCCAACACTGTCTACAGGAATAGAAACGTGCGTAGACATCAGGTCTCAAGATTGACCAGAACTTCTTATAGAAAGCAACTGGGAAGCCGTCTAGCACAGGTGCCGTGTTTGTCTTAGTGTCCCTCAAACCTCATCTAGTTCCTCAGGGGTAAAGGATAAGGACAACGCGCAATATTTTCGTCAGCATTAAGTTGTTGGGCATTGTTCCACAGCTGCGTCGAGGTGGCTATGGGTTTTGGGTCCTCAGTACCAAGCAGCTCGCGGTAGAATTGGTAAATATGAGTCTGGATCTCCTCCTTCTCAACTATGGTTCCTCCCTCCGTGTTCAGGCTAGTGATCAAACACTTCCGTCTGAGGTTGTTTGCAATAGAATGGAAATAGGCCGTGTTTGCATCGCCTCTAAGGGTCCAATCCAGGCGCCCACGTTGGCGCCAATATTCTTCCTCCAGCTCAAAGAGCCTCGCCAGTTGGTCTTCTAGGGAGTAGCGGTAGGCCTAGCCCTCGGCATCCAAAGATCTAGCGTCTGCTAGCAAATCTAGCTCTTGGATTTTGGCTAAGAGAGCTGTCTTGCACTCTCTATTCTCTCCCTGCTACGGTTTTCCCCCCAACCCTTGAGGTATTGACGAAGCCCAGCAGCCTGCGCAACCCACACATCTAGCGGGTCACGGTGACGCAAGGGCCGCTGTAAAAGCGCGAACCACTTCGCGGCCACCAAGTTTGGGAAGTCTTGGACATCTAACCAGGAGGTTTCGAAGAAGAAGCGTGGGGATTTGTGAGCAGAAGCTTCCCCGGTATCTAATAGTAGTGGCGTGTGATCAGAGCCAATCCGGGTCTCCGCCCGCAGCGAGGTGAGAGGGAAGCTCTGCTCCCAGCTTGTGGAAACAAAGGCCCGGTCAAGGACACTCCTTACTGGGTCCAACTGTTTATTCGTCCACGTAAACCTGGTGCCCGATCTCGGAATCTCACAAAGCGACAGTCTAGCAAGGCAGTCATTGAACATGTTAACTCTTGGCCAATTGATATTCCTATTGTTCTTGTCTAGGGCCCCTCTAATAAGGTTAAAGTCTCCGAGGATCACCACTGGATCTCGACACGAATCAATCTTGGTCTCCAGCTCTTGGAGGAAGGCCATTGAACGACTATGATCAGCAGGGTCGTGGACGCCCACGAACTCACATCTAACCCTCTTAATACGATCGAAGAGCCGAACGCTAATGAAGAATTCTCCTTTTTGCACCTCCCCAACCTCGAAGGAGCTATCTCTAACCCCAAGCAGCATCCCACCAGAATTACCAACAGCTGGGACCTAAGCCCAGAAAAAACTGATCACTATCCTCAAGTCCTTGCAGCTCTTGCATGGAGAAATCCTGTCGCATAGTTTCTTGAAGGAAAAGAACATCGATCTTGACCAACCTAAGATATTCTTTCTGCTGAGTTTGTCGGCCTTTCCGACCGAAACTCATGATATTCCAACCTAGGTCTCTCATTAAGGACACTCCTTTTGAGCCCGTGCTTGGCGAGCTGGGGTACACCTAAGTGTTCGCTTGATAATGCTATTTGTATGCTTGGCTTGCGAGACCAACTGGCTGATGGTGAATTGATCCTCATCCGACACGCTGTCGGATTGTCCACGGGGCTTGGCGGCGAGCGTAGTAGGTGCACAACCCACTGGGGCTCGGGGGGAATTACGTTACCATCCTCCTGAGCTTTTAGTTCCTTGGCCTTCAGTTCTTTCTCTGCCGTAGCTTTGACCAGAGCTTCTGCTAGCGCAGCTTGTGTAAGTTCCTTGGCCCGGATGAGCTCAAGAATTTCCAGGGGATTGTCCCCTGAAGAGCCCATGAGAATATTGCAGTCCGCAGCAACGGACAAAAGGTGTGAATTGGAAGAATCGGGCAAAATAGCAAAAACTGGAGAAGTAGAGGGAGCAGCAGAGGTCTTAGATGTACCTGGGGCTTCCTTCTACGCCGCCCGACGAATGGCTTTCTGCAGGACTGGTTCATCGATCTGCCCCCCGGCGCGCTTGCTCCTTCTTGACCCGGAGGTAGGCATTGTCGCCGGCAGGCCGCCCGCTAAGGACGTCGTCTTGGAGTGGAGAGACACCGAGTTGGAGGCAGTCACCGGTGCTAGGGGAGTGGAAGGGATAGCGACCGAGCGCGGAGCCTTGGATGCAGGAGAGGATGCTGAGATTTCGGCCAGGAGGTTGAGGAATTTCTTCCCTTGAGCTGGAGCGGAGCCCTGGGTCAGCTCCTTCTTCTTCTTGAGCTTCTAGCAGCAAGCTGCTAAAGTTTCATTGTCAAAGTCTCAGCATACCGGGCTCTGCCAGCCCACCTCCAATCTATCCTCAGCTGACAGTTTTGCCGCCTTGAGTGGGGAGAGTTTGAGTCCTGGGGAGCTGGCCTCCGGCGAAGAGATAATTGCTGACGAAGGGGCACTGCCGGAGAGCGGCGCTGAGAGCTGGGGAAAAGCCATTGAACTGTCCGGGGAGCATTCCAGAGGTGGCAACATGTGTGGCAGGTTGGAGCCATATTGATCGAAGGAATTAGGAAGGAGAGCTTTTGCAGATGGAGAGCGCGGCGAGAGACACGCCAGAGGGTACTGATTCTTGCTTGCTCCGGCCTTGGGAGCAGAGCTTGGCTTGATCCCGGATTCTTCTTGATCTTCTTGACTGTTTGGAGTGCAGCAACAGTAACGATCTGCAGGGTCGTCTTCTTGGTTCCCGCAGAGGTAGCGTTTGAGGAAGGAGCTCCAGATTTGTCGCCCGACTTGGCCTTCGGGCGTTTCCAGTTGTGATTCGACGCACTAAGTTCCTTCATCTCCTCTTATTCATCGTCATCCTGATCGTCTTTATCGTCGCGTGGTGCGGGAGGCAGGTCAACTGCACTAGCTGGACCCTTGCCCATTTCCGGAACCACCCTGATCGGGATGATTTCCCCATGCACAGAAAGATTGACAGTGGTTCTGAGCTTAGCCGGGAAAGGGGTGTGGAACTTCATGAGCACCGACTCGTCTTTGGAGAGGGATAGCTCATCGACAATGAGGAGTTTTCCGAGCATCACCATAGCTGCCATCAGATTTGCTGAGGAAAGAAGCAGCGGGGGCACGTCGTGAAGCCTCACCCAGACTTCCTGCAACCTCCCGGTCGGCTTGGGAGCAGGCCTAACTTCAGACACTACCACAGTTATCTTGCTAACCGGTAGGGTGAGATTAGTAGCAATTTTGCAGAGCCTGAGGCTATCAGCGTTGGGGAAGAGAACCACACAAACTTAGAGTCTACAACCTTGCGCACCTGAAAGTCCCAGGTTTCATCAATCAGCTTCTTGAGCCCTTCATTTATCGCCTCTTCAGTAGCGTCAGCCAGCACATAGGCCATATTGTCATGCTTTGGGTTGGACTCGAGTGGAGGGCAATCAAACGCATAGAACGCACCCCCATCAATCGCGAACCCAAACCATTTGAACTCAGTCGGTCTGTTGGCATTCGGGTACATGCCAGTTGTGTGGCCATCGACATCACAGAGCACACAGTGAGGGGGCGGGTACAGTTAGACTGGAAATGGCCGGGGGTGGAGAAATTGAAGTATGTGATCTTGGTCTTGGACGCCAGGGGTTCCACACCAATGGATTCAACCTGGGAAGAGCCACCAGTGGACAGGGGAGGAGCAGATGCAGCAGGTGTTGGATTCCTGGGCTTGAAGTGCCTGGCTGGTTTCTGCTGGCGCGGCGGAATGAACTCGCCCTCTTCCTGGAAACAACGATTATCTTTACTGTACGCAGGGCGCCCTGCCCCGTCGTACCTGAAGGACTGGCCCGCGTGCCGGCGGTCTGGCAAGCGCTCTCGCTCCCAGTCCCTGCGGCGGAGATATTGTTCGCGTTCGGCGCGGTGGCGCAACTCGAGTTCGCGGCGGCGCTCTACCGGCGGAACTGGATCTTCGTAAGGACGCTTGTTGGACTGACGGTCGGCACGATTGCGATCCATGGGAGCGGGGCAGCAGGGTGGCGGCTGGATGGCAAAGCGGCGGAGATCAGTGGAAGAAGGAGGGAACCGAAGAGAAATTAGGGTTCGAGGGGAACCGACCGGCGTCCAAACCCCTTTATATCGCAGCCTCGCAGGAGACGGTTGGGTTGGGTCAGCGAAGTTGGGCCAGGGGGCACTGGGCCGTTCAGGCCCACAAGCTCAGAAAGGCCAGGAACTGGCCCAGGAGCAACGGTCGTCTCCCCATCGACCCTCCTCATGGGCGATCCAGTGGCGGCGGTGGCCAATGGCATCTCCGAGCCGACGAGCGCTTCACCGGCGGGGGGAAGCCGCACCTGCACCGAAGCCACGAGGAACCGAGGCGCAGGAGACGGTCGAGACGAGCTCCCAGGCAGCGGAGCACCCAAGGGAAGCGCCGGGAAGCAATCCAGGCCGAGATCCAGATCTGCCGGCGAGCCGCCTCGACTCTCGAGCGGCAGAGAAAGCACCAGCGAGACTCCAAGCTGCGGGGAAGCGACATCGATGGGGGGGGGGATTGCGCACTGCACTCCAGCCAAACCCCACGCCTTGTCGAGGAAACCATCCAGGGTGATCCGCTCTGGACCAGATCTGTGGGAAGCGGATGGGGAGCTTGAGGATGAGATCTCTTGGTCGGAGAGGCAGCTCTCACTAGAGCTTTCCTCAGCGAGCACAGAAAACCTAGACCCTGCGAGCCCAGCCTGCGAGGGCGCCGGGCGAGAGAGGGAGCGGCGGCGGCGGGGGCAGGAGGTCGCCTTCTCCGACGCGTCGGAGAAGGGGAGGGAGCGCGCGGTCAGACACATCCTCCTTCACGCTCGATCCACGTCGCGGCCTCGGAGGTCTTGCGTCCACATATCTGAGTTTTTTGTTTCAAAGGTTTTATTACACAATCGTCCGTAGCATCAACAACGCACATGTAATTGACCTCAATGATATATGGCAACCCCGGTGTAGCGGCAATACTCGGCGTGAAAGCGAGACAATCAAGATGACGTTTTGCGTACGTGCATACAAGATTAGCTCCTCGAAATAGGCTCCCCGCTATACTAATATAGCAACGAATTGATACAAGATAGAGACCACCGCTGGGGCAAACGGCATAACAAAGCCCAAAATAAAACAAAAGAAGAAGAAAAAAGAAAGATAGGATGACAAAGTCGGATCGATGAAAACACTGATGATCCGCAACCGTTGCGTCCTCCGGAAGATACCCACCACGAGCTTAGCCCACCGAAGGGTCGCATACCAAAGCAGCACCTTCAAGAAGGGATGCGCCGATGACGACGCTGCTGTCCGGACAAGCCTAGGATTTCCCCCAGTATGCGGAAGGGAAGTGGGAAGGGGAAACCCCGATGCCCCTCAAGAAGGAATGGTGGCGCCTGATACGTCGCAAACGTATCTATAATTTTTGATGTTCCATGCTTGTTTTACACCAATTACTATATGTTTTAAGGGACTAACCTATTAATAGTTGCAAAAGTGCACAAGTTCTTGGTTTCAACTTTGTTTTAAGGGACTAACCTATTAATAGTTGCATGTATGGAGTAAGAGGACCATTTACTTAAGGCTATGGTTGGGGAAACCTTAATGCTTGCTAGTATTTACGGATGTTTGCTAGCAAGCCAATCATATAGTACTTTAATCCCGGATGGAGAGCATGTATATTTAGTCTCTCCTACATAGAAAGCTGCATCGAAGACATTGAACCCAAGATCTTCACTAATTGATCTTGAACAAAGCCACCACTATTACCACCGCCTTTCCACACTCATGGTACTGTTAGTTTAGTTTGTTTTATTGCTGCAGCACTAACATTTATTCCGTGTATTTTATTGTTCTGCAAAGTCATCTCTCATACCCGTTATCGCTCTAGTTTTATTTCCTAGATATTGCAAACGCTTAGTGTGCGTAGAGTTGTATCAGTGGTTGATAGAACTTGAGAGAATGTTTATCCTACCTTTAGCTCCTCGTTGGGTTCGACACTCTTACTTATCGAAAAGGCTATACGCGATCCCCTATACTTGTGGGTTATCAAGACCTTTTCTGGCGCCGTTGTCGGGGAGCCATAGCGTAGGTGAATATTTTCGTGTGCACTTGTTTGCTTTATCTCTAAGTAGTTTTACTTCCTGTATCTAGTTGTTCTCTATCTCTTGTATGGATAGGAAATGCGAATTACAAAAAAAATTAGTTGTACTTCTTATATAAAAAAATAAAAAATGTTTTCAGAAAAGAAAAGTGATTGGAAAGATGAGTAATGGTAAAGTGGGGGTCGACCTTGAACACTTGTGTTCATGCGTGCGAAACCAAAACAATTCTTTCCATGGAAGTTTTTCATTAAAAACTTGTAAATAGTGTATATAGTGTATATAGTGTACATATCCCGCTGTAAATAGAATGTATAGATAACCCCTAGTTTGTTATGCAAGTTTGTCACTATGCTGCCTAGAAAACAGATTTTCTGTGCTCCACTGTAGAAAATTTTAAAAATCACCAGAACGTGATCTTGATCTGAAATTTCTTGAGTGCATAGTAGTGCTTGCTATCTAACTTTCGTTAGTTCTGACTTTTCTGATTTGAGGTACGTAGACAAATATAATAATTCAATCTTCACAGACTGATTCTGTTGAGACAGATTTCCTGTGCTGTGCTGCAAAAATTCGTGAAAAATCTCAGTACGACATTTTGATCTGAAATTTTTTGTGCATAGACCTGAGGTTATGATTTGTCTTTCATTAATCATGAGTTTTCGATTTGAGCTACGTAACTATCTCATTGAGTGACATCTTTACAGAGTGTTCAGTTTTGACAGATTTCTATTCTCTTTGTTTAAATATTGTACTTAGGATTCAAAAGTTTCCTTCGTTTTCGACGTACGATTGAAATAATAAGAAACCTCAGTATTACAGTGGCTAAATATTTGATAGATTTTATAGAAATTAGGGATACTTGAACACTTGTGGATTTTATTTAATGAGTACTAACCTACTAATGAGTTTTGTGAAGCTTTATGTGGGTGCAGTTTTTAAGTTCCAGTCAATATGGTGATATGAGATGAGCAAGAGGATGCAAGAGCTCAAGCTTGGGGATGTGTAGATGGATCCCAAGAGGATATTCAAGAAGATGCAAATATCTAAGCTTGGGGATGCCCAAGGCATCCCCTATTCATCAACCAACATGAGGTTGTCTCCTTCAAACTCAATATTACCCATCCACATGTAAGCATTGTATATAGTTGCTTTTATTATCTTTGGTTTTATCCTATTTAGTTTTATTAGGTTCTTTATTTGGTTCTTGTTTCTTTGTCAGTTTCACTTATAATTGGAAAACAAAAAAGGGGGGGTTTGAGAGCTCCATCAAATAATCATGCCCATCTTAAATGGCTATAAAGAAAGAGCTTTATGGGAGACAACCCAATATGTTTATATTTCTGTTATTTACTGCTTTGTTGAGTCTTGGAAGTCATTACTACTGTAATGACCTCTCCTTATCATGTTTGTTTTGTTTTTGTGCCAAGAATTGCCTCTAATGGTAAGAAAGTGGTATTTGGGAGATTTGCAATCTTAGTTACTGTTTCTGGTTCGTCACCAGAATGCCAAAAATCACCAGAACGTAACTATTTTTGAAAAATCAATTTTTACGAACTGTTCTGTTTTGACAGATTCTTGCACTGTTTTTCATTTGCATCTTTTTCCCCACTTTTTGAGTTCTCTTGATCAAAGAACCTTATTGAAGTTGTGCTACAGTAGCTAATGCTTATTAAAATGCTTTTCATATGTCATACTAAACTTTGTAGATTTGATTAATATTATCATTGCACTAACGCTGCTAATGAGATTTGTGATGAGTTTTATATGAAAGAAGTTTTCAAGTGTAGGAAAGAAGAATGATGAGATGAGATGAAGAATGGACAAAAGCTCAAGCTTGGGGATGCTCATGTCACCCCAAGATATATTCAAGAAGTACAAGCGTCAAAGCTTGGGGATGCCCAAGGCATCCCCTTCTTCATCAATAAAAATATCGAGTCCTGTTTCGTTCACTATATTTTTATTGCTTCATATACTATGTGTTATTCTCGGAGCGTCTTTATTTTCTGTTGTGTATTTTATTTTCAATAAAGTGGGCACCATCATACCATGTTTGTTTGGGAGAGAGACACGCTCCGTTTTAATTGTATGAACGCTCTAGTTTTCACTCTTATTGTTCAACGAGCGTTTTATTTTTGCTAGTACTGCGTTTAGCTCTGGTTTTTCACTCCTATTTTGTTCGGAGCTTGTTAGTATGCTTCAGTTATATATGATTAGCTCTCTGATCTTTAATGAATATTATAAATGAGAGTTGTTTCAAATAAGTTGATTGGTGTTGGATACGAGTAAAAAGGTTTCATATTAATAGTGATGCAAATGGAAGATCTCCTCTGATGTTTCAATTGGGTTGAATTGATCATTTAGTTTAGACTTTTAATATCACCATATGCTTTAATTAATAATTTTTGTCGCTACGCATGATTATGACCATTATTGCTCTCTTAGTTGGTCGCTATCTTTCTTTTTGCTACCCTTCATTCTCGTATCGAGTATGATCTCTACTCGTGCATCCAACCACCAAAAACCAAAATATGCCAAAAGTTTCCACCATACCTACCTATATGTGGTATTTCACCGCCACTCCAAGTAAATTTACATGTGCTACCTTTAAAACCTTCAAAATAATTTCTTGTTTTTGCAATACATAGCTCATGGGAAAGTAGCCTAAAAAATATTGTGGTGAGGAATATGTCACTTATGTATCTTAGTTCTTATAAGCTGCTTGTTGTGTGGCAACCATGCTGACATGGGGACACCATCATCATATTTTTGATAAATATCATGTGAGTTACTATGCATGTCCGTCTTGTATGAAGCAAAGGAGATAACCATGATAAAAGGTTAGAGTATGCATATTGTTAGAGAAGAACATTGGGCCGCTAACCAAAGTCATGTTTACATGGTGGAAGTTTCAGCATGGACATTAAAACCTCAAAAATCTCTTACGAGAAATTTATGTTGCCAAAAGCTTTAAGCTTAAAAAGGAGTCCATTTGTCTGTTGTACATGTTGTCCCGGTATGAATGTCTAAGTTGAGAATAATCAAAAGCGAGAAATCCAATGCGAACTTTCTCCTTAGACCTTTGTACAGGTGGCATGGAGGTACCCCTTTGTGAAATTTGGTTGAAACATATGTAATGCGATGATAATCCATGGAAATCCGAGCTAATTAGGACAAGGTGCGGGCACTATTAGTATTCGATGCATGAGGCTTGCAACTTATAGGAAGTTTTATACATAACCTATATTAGTTATTGCTACCGTTGACACAATTGCCTCTCTTAAAATTTTATATCTCTATGTTTTCAAAATAAAAAGCTCTAGCACATGTTTAATCTCTGCTTCCCTCTGCGAAGGGTCATTCTTTTACTTTTATGTTGAGTCTTCATCTTCTAAGTTATATGCACCGTCTTATGAGAGAATAGTTGTCACTCTTAGTTCTATGTGCATGGTCCCAAAATTATTATTGATTGAACCATGAATGTGTTATTAATTGTTCTTAAATTATTTGTATCTAGTCATCCTTTGAACTTTGAAGGTGCATGTCACCTCAAAAATTATTCTTTTTATAACTTACCTACTCGAGGACGAGCAGGTGTTAAGCTTGGGGATGTTGATACGTCGCAAACGTATCTATAATTTTTGATGTTCCATGCTTGTTTTACACTAATTACTATATGTTTTAAGGGACTAACATATTAATAGTTGCAAAAGTGCACAAGTTCTTGGTTTCAACTTTGTTGTGCAGGAAATAGGCAAATATGGAAGGAAATAGCTCATTATGGTGAAATCTGGAATTTTCCGGAATCTGTCCCTGCTGAACATTTTTCAAAGATCGCTTCGAAACTCCATCAAAACGACTTCCAATGGAAAAGTCGTAAACTGCAAAGTTGTAGATAATTTCAAACCGAACAATTTGGACATCTTATTCGTCCAGAACGGACAACGAATGCATTCGGGAAAGCAGAATTACTACGGAGGTTCGTGCAGTCTCGGGACTCCGAAAGTTGGTGACGTATTTGACACAAACTCTTTCCATACCTGGATATTTCGGCCCAGCCACGAGTTGTGAGGCTCATGAAGGACAGAGGGGAGTCCTAGGAAGGTTCTAGAGGTGCCCAAGAGCCCTTGGATCAAAGGGATATCCATCCCATGGCCTAGATTGCATCTCCAACACTATATATTGATGGGAAACCCTATTTTTGGAGGCCCCCAAGCATTGTCACGAAAATCCTCCTCCTTGGCAGAAGCCAAGGAGGGGGAAACACTCATCTACACCAGCACCAACTCAAGGAAGAAGAAGGCTAAGGGGCGGCGCTCCCCATGATGCCGGCGGCGGGAAGGAGTCCCCCGCGCCGCCGCGCCGCCCACGCCTCCGCCTCCCGGCGCTCCTCGCTGAGCCCTCCAACGTCTTCACCGCCATCTCCATCACCAACTCCTCATTCTATTCAGTGGTCCATCCTCTCACAAACCTCTGTACCGTCCTATGTAAACATGGTGTTTGATGCTATAAGTTATAATCCTATGATCTATGTCATGTTACCATAGTTTATTTGTTCTTTGATTGATTGGTTGTTTCTCTTTGGTTCATTAGAGTTGTATGTTGATATGTTACCATCCTTGGTGCCCATTATATTTGTGTGCGCATGGATCAAGCACCATAGGGTTGGTAGTACTTGTATACTAGAAGGGGGAAGTTCTGCTGGAGTGACAGAAACCTAAGGACGCGAGCCGGATAGTTGCATGTATGGGAGTAAGAGGACCATTTACTTAAGGCTATGGTTGTGGAAACCTTAATGCTTGCTAGTATTTACGGATGTTTGCTAGCAAGCCAATCATATAGTACTTGTAATCCCGGAGGGAGAGCATGTATATTTAGCCTCTCCTACATAGAAAGCTGCATCGAAGACATTGAACCCAAGATCTTCACTAATTGATCTTGAACAAAGCCACCACTATTACCACCGCCTTTCCACACTCATGGTACTGTTAGTTTAGTTTGTTTTATTGCTGCAGCACCAACATTTATTCCGTGTATTTTATTGTTCTGCAAAGTCACCTCTCATACCCGTTATCGCTCTAGTTTTATTTCCTAGATATTGCAAACGCTTAGTGTGCGTAGAGTTGTATCAGTGGTTGATAGAACTTGAGAGAATGTTTATCCTACCTTTAGCTCCTCGTTGGGTTCGACACTCTTACTTATCGAAAAGGCTATACGCGATCCCCTATACTTGTGGGTTATCAGCGCCCGCGAGCGTCACCGCGTCGGTGTCGGCCATCGACAAGGATTTCTCCCGTCCCCCAAAGACCCACGGCCCCGGACACTCCGTCATGCTCCACCAACCTCGCGCCCACCAAATCGCGCCACCATGGTCACACAACCACCACCGCCGTCTCACCGTGGCCCACAGACGAAGACCGACGAAACCGATAGGAGGCGCCCCGAGCCGAGGAGAGCCTGGACAGCAGCCACGCGGGAGGGCGCAACCTCCACCGCCAGCGGTGACAGACCGGACGCAGCTACAGGAGCAAACCAGGCCCCTCTGGCCCGCCGAGCCCAACGGGCTCGTGAAGGTCCTGTGGCCACGCTGCAGTCCACGCGCCGCCGTCCTAGCCACACTCAGCAAGAGAAGCTCCACCAGTCGCCGGGAGCAGACCTCGGGATGCCAGACCTGGCCCACCCAAGCCCAGATGGGGCCCAAAAAGGCCCGGACTAGCTTAGGTAGGAATACATTGGAAACAAGACTCAAACTAGCTTTCTCAGTGCTGCGGCGGCACGTCCGGCGAGACGGCAGCTAAAACTCGTCGTCCAGCTATTCCCCTTCTCCCTCGACCGAGCTCACTACTTCCCACCGCCAGATCGAACACAAGACCCCACCACCGAAGGCCCGAGCGAAGTCACGCGCTGCCGCCGCCGACAAGGCCGCCGCCAGCGAGCACATTCTTGGGTGGCCGTGGCCCAACCATGAGACATGCCGGCAGTCGGTGCGCACTGGGTGATAAACCTTCCATGGAGGTCGTCGCCGTCCCCCGAGCCGCCCGCTGGATGGGCTGGCTGCTGATCTGAAGCGAATACCGCCCGTCGTCCCCTTCTGGTGACGGTGATCCCGACATCAGCGGTGGACATCATTACCTAGCTAGAGCACGACAGGATCGTGCCGCCCATGGGCGTTTGTGTTGAAGGTCGCAACCTCGTCTCCTGTCTTTGTGATCTGAGTTTTGTGCAATCAGGTTTACAGAAAAATGAGTAATAGTGGTTTTTGCCAAAACGTATTTTCCCAATTTTGTTTTTTTTTTTCAAAATGGGGAAAGCCCCAGTCTCTGCATCAATCAATGCATACGACTTTTTATTATAGGGATTTCTATTTCCGTGCCCTCGGGTCCTTAGTTGTGCTCAGTTTTCCCCAGCTCGTTAGTTTTTCCTCAGTTTTCCCCTCCCTCTAGTTTGAAACCACTCGCAAACGCTCGGACGGGAGGGTTGCCGTCAGGTCAGAGGCCTTACCATTACCGTTAATCTGACTGGTGGGGCTGCACAGAGGGAAGTTCCTCTCTGACCCGTCTCGTGCTGACAAATGGGGCCGCTCTATAGGGCTGCCACAGTCAATGACCAGTGGGGTCATCTATTTTTCAGGAAAAGTCATATATTGCCGCTCTGAGGGGCTGCCGCAGTCAATGACCAGTGGGGTCGTCTATTTTTCAGGAAAAGACATATATTTGCCGCTCTGTGGGGCTGCCGCAGCCAATGACCAATGGGGTCGTCTATTTATTTATAGAAAATCATATATTGCCGCTCTGTGGGGCCTCCGCAGCCAATGACCGATGTGGTTGTCTATTTATTTAGAGAATATAATATAGAGCCGCTCTGTGGGGCCGCCTCAGCCCATGGCAGGTGACTATTTTCGTAGCTTAATCTAAAGTGACTCTTATGCTAAACATTGTGCATAATATATAGAAAATAGCTAGATCTCTAAATATATAGAAAATAGCTAGTAGATCTCTAAATCAATGCATATGAAGCAACATATATATTCTTGGTCAGAATCCCCTTTTCTAAAGGGGATGGATGCATGGCTTCACATCGTCGTCACTTTCATCGTCAGTATCTTTGTTGTCTGAGTAGTAGTACTTCCTGCACATTGTTCCGTCGAACACCTTCACTGTGAGCACATCATCGCCTTCATATTTGAAGTGTACGTAGCAGCCGAAATCCACACCGTGCGCGATGGCGAAATTCTCCCAGCCCTTGTCGAGATACATCCGGCCTTGTCCGTCAAATAGGACCTCCACGGTCCAGAGACGAGGACCGCAGTCAGCTGCTCGCAGATACACCTTAGCTGGCTCCTGGCCGTCAAGATAGTCCGCAAACTTTTTTGGGAGTGCCTGCAAAGAGATCGAGCGCCGATCGTTTGAAATTAAAGGTTTTTTAGAACATGCCCATAATTAATCATATATGTGGGAACGCGTACGTACCTTCTTGACCAAAGGGTCTTCATAGATGACGATGAAGAACTCCTCTATGATCAATGGCAGTGTTGACGACGGTGGTGGTGGCAATGATGATGATCCACCACCCCGGCCGCCCCTTCCCCTTCCCCATCCCCTTCCGGTCCGCGTCCGAGACGTGGAAGCCATGGCAATGGGTGATCAAGTGTATGTGAACGAAGAAGAGAGAGGCAGAACCTATTGACACAAGGGATGGCCGTTGTGGGTGTTTATAAGGGAGAGATGACCGTTGTAGGGGTTTACACAATAAATTAAGGAGGAGGTGACCGTTGTGGGGGTTTACACAATAATTTAAGGAGGAGATGACCGTTGTGGGGGTATATATCTCAACAAAAAAGTAATGCGGACTATCTTGACGGAAATGGAACTTCGTGATTTAGTTTATCATTTTACCGTGAAAAGTAATGCCTAAAAGAAATGGTAATTCGTGATAGTTTATCATTTTACCGTAATGGCTACAAGAAATTGGTGATTGTTCATCATTTTTTGCGTGAAAAGTAATGGATACAACAAATCGGTGATGGTTTATCGTTTTTTGCGTGGAAAGTAATGGCTACAAGAAATGGGTGATGGTGTATCATTTTTTGCGTGAAAAATAATGGCTACAAGAAATGGGTGGTGGTGTATCATTTTTTGCGTGAAAAGTAATGGCTAAACAAATTGGTGATGGTGTATCATTTTTTTGCGTGAAAAGTAATGGCTACAACAAATTGGTGATGGTGTATCATTTTTTGCGTGAAAAGTAATGGCTACAACAAATTGGTGATGGTGCATCATTTTTTGCGTGAAAAGTAATGGCTACAACAAATTGATGATGGTTTATCATTTTGGGATTTTTTGCGCGCAAAGTAATGGCTACAAGAAATGGTGATGGTGTATCATTTTTTGCGTGAAAATAATGCCTAAAAGAGTTTATAATTTAGCTCGTGAAAAATAATGCAGAAAACCAAACTTTAGCGTACTGGGTAACCGCCCTTAAGCATACATAGAGGGTGGAAGCTAACCGCCGACAGAGAGAGAGAGAGAGGTTGGTGGCCCCAACCAGAGAGAGAGATAGGGGTTATCCTTCCCATTAAATCCTACGATCAACGGTCGGCGGGCACGATCCGCGTGACATCGGCTAGACCAATCAGGGCAATGTTGGGCGTCTGTGAGAATTTGTGAAGGGAGAGGGCAAAACTGAGTAGTATCAAGAAACCAATGGCAAGTGAGTAGTAAACAGACTAAGGGATTCAAATATGAGATTTAAAAAATGGAAAATGCGTGTTTGGTATAATGAAACCCATCTTGGCCTACCTCAAACTATTTGCAATACAAATATACATGAGTGTGAAAATTATGGCCTCATTCAGACAAACTATATTTTGGGGAAAGCTGTTTTGGGTAGGGCTTATTGTGGAAAACCATGCACCTTCATAGCTACTAGGTGATTTGAGAAGTGGCAATTTGTGGTAAAACTTGATTTATCTATGATTTGAGAAGTGGCAATTTGTGCTAATGACTCCATGAGTAAGTGCCACTCTTTTTCGGAATTTTTTGCACATTAAATAACTCATTTAACTAGTTAATCCCATTTGTTGACTCTCTGTTGACCAGCCACTTGAGGGTAAAACTGAGTATATTGCACTAGCCAGTATTAGCACTCAAGGCAAAAACTGAGCACACAAAAAATGCTAGTATATGACTCGAGGGTATACCTGAGTATATCTAAATTTCCAGGGTTAGACTCGAGGACGCGTGTTGCGGTGCAGAAGTGGAAGACGTGCCATTGTTGACGCGTGTCGCGGTGCAGACGTGCAATAGTGGACGCGTAGGACGCGGGTCGCATTTAGGACGCGTAAGCCCCTCTCTCCCTCCCTCTGCACACAGTACGTCTCATTCTCGCTCACGCACGAAACCATCCCTCTCACGTCCCATCAACTTCTCCAAAAAACCCCAATCGCCGTACGAGCTCTCCCCTGCCGGCGATGGAGAAGAAGAATGCGCCGGCGGCCATCGCCCCCGAGCCCGTCGCCTCCGATCCCGTCGCCGCCCAGCCCGTCGCCTCCGAGCCCGTCGCCTCCGAGCCCGTCGCATCCGAGCCCGTCGCCTCCTAGGGCGGCGCATCGAAGCGCGGCGCCTCCGTGAACTGGGCCTCTCTCACGGCTGACGGACCACTTCACAAGATCGGCGAATGCTTACTGGCGAATGAGGAGTACGTGGACACCTACTCTGCTATGAGGCAAGTCTGTAGAAATTGGCGCTCAGGTTTACCTGACGTGCACCTGCACGAATGGATCATGGTAGACCACGCCCTTCCACGCGCCGCTGAGTTCACCTTCCTCCAACTCGGCACATCCCGCTACGTCACCATAGATCTATCTGAAGTTCGTGCAAGGTTCAAATTCCTCCATATCTATAGGGTTAATCTATTCTTATTTTCAATCTTAGTGCTGAATGTTATCTTCATCAATATATTTTAGATACTACTTTGTCGGCTTTTGCTGTGGCGTCATCGTGCTTGCCCAGAAAAACCCGCCGCACAAGATACGGCTTCTGAACCCACTCACAAAGACATTGAACACTATGTTTGAGGCGCAGATGCCATCTATTTTTCTGGATTCAGTCGCTGTAATCAACTCCCCGACTATGGTCTTCGCTTGCGGACATTACCCGGAGGAACTTGGTTGGGTCGATGAGAGCACTCCAACTAAGGATATATCTGAAGATTGGGGAGAAGGAAGATTTTCGATCGAGAACCATAGTATGCGTTGCATTACCCCGTTCAATGGTGAACTGTATGCAATAGCTGTGGACAATTTTGAGTCCGGAAGAATAGTGTGCACCAATGTACAGTTGCAGCAGCGCGCGAGCACTGTCAAGATAGAGACACTAATTTCATCTCCAGAACATGGAAGTGACAAGTTCTACCTTGTGAAGTCGGATGGTGATCTGCTGCTTGTGTTGATGCACAACATGCCATTGGTGTACCGTGTGGACACTCAGAGCCGCTCTCTCCATCCGGTCAGTAACATTGGCATTCATGCCTTCTTCGTGGATTATATCCGGTGTATCTCCGTCGACACCAGAGTGCAACCGACACTTCGACCTGGCTGCATCTACTACGCGGATTTGGGTTATACCAGAGAGTAATTTCATGATACAAAGTCCTGGGATGAGTGGCCACAATATGTGAATAGATTAGAAAGCTACGGTCTGAGAAATGAACACAGGCCATACCGTTTGGAGGATGTATTGGCCGCACACTACAGACGGCGGGAGTTCAATGAATATTTCCTTGGGATAATGCACGAATGGAGCGACGCAGAAATATATGAGGAATGAATAACAAATTCATTCATCCTGGGGTATCCTAATCTTCTTGTTGGCCATACATTGCGTGCGTCTTGTATTTTTTTTCAGCTTAGTTTGTCGTGAACATTAACAATGTTATTGGCTGCTTTTGGCTGCTGTATGCAGTTTATGTATTATACTTAGTTTTCTGATTATGCTGTTGTGAATTTATCATATAATAGCTTCTAGATTTGCTACTAGATTTGCTGGCCAAAAGACATAAATAAATGAAGAAAGACAGAAATAGAAACTTCTCTAGATTTGATACTAATTTGGTGAAAAAGACAGAGAGAGAAAGAGGGGAAAAGGTGCTCTTAAAAATGCCAATTTGGGCCGAGAGAGACAAAACCCAGCTCTCACGTACAACCAAACACGGTCTCGTGCTGTCCCACGCGGTCCCTTCCTACCAACCCCACACGACGCGGCCCCACAGACGACGCGGCCCCACACGTCAGCACGGAACGTTCAAATAAACGGATTCCTTCCATCTGAGCTCTTTCTGCGGGTTTCAGACAAAGGCTTGGGGAAAACTGAGGAAAAACTAAGGGACTGGGGAAAACTGAGCACAACTAAGGAACCGAGGGCACGAAAATAGAAATCCCTTTATTATATTATTAAAAATCTGAGTTTCACAAAGTGCTACAAATCATGGATCACTCAAAGTCTCAACAAAAACAAGCCAAAGAAAAATGAACGAGAACACTAGGCGCCACAAGATCTTCATGTGAGTCGCCTCTCAGAACGCCAGCTGCACCGGTTGAATAAATCCCGTGCTACCGTCGCCAAACGGTTGCACCCAATATCCATGTCCTGGCGCACATCCTCCGGCTGGAGATAGGACCACATATGGATCCAGTGGGTAGCCAAAGGAATAACCTGCAGAAAAGATGGGAAACTTTTTCTGTTAAAGATAACATCATTGCGGACCGTCCATACAGCCCATAATAAGGCGCACACACCAACTCTAATGTGTCCCTTATCTTTCTTTGCAACTCCATTTAACCAATTATCAAACATATTTGTGACATTTGTTGGTGGAGGAATATTAAAAGTCATGTATACAATACGCCACACTATTTTAACAAAAGGACACGAAAAGAAAAGATGTTGTATTGTCTCATCTTGATCACAAAAACAACATTTAGAGCAACCCTGCCTATTTCGTTTTTTCAGATTATCCTTAGTAAGAATCACCTTCTTATTAAGGAACCACATAAAAATTCTGATTTTAAGTGGGACCTTGATTTTCCAAATGTACTTCTTTAAAAAAGCAGTATGACCGTCAAGTAAGTCAAGATACATGGACTTGACAGAAAAAAAGCCAGATGAAGTAAGTTTCCATCGAAATTTATCATCTATATCAGAGAGTTGAACCCTCATAAGTCTCAAAACTAGATGAACCCATCTATCCCATAAATTACCCGATAAAATCCTCCTAAAACCTGTGTTTAACGGACTTGAACCCATAACGTCAGCCACCATCACGTTAGGATGATTAACTATACGATATAACGATGGGTATTGATCACAAATCGGCCTATCCCCTAGCCAACTATCTTCCCAAAATCGAGTATTCTGACCATTATCTAATTCCATTGAGCCTCTCATGAAAAAATCATCTTTTACATTCATCAACCCTTTCCAAAATGGAGAATCCGTCGGTTTTTCTGAAACCTGGGATAAAGTTTTCGATTTTAAGTACTTATTTTGTAGGAGTTCTTGCCAGACACCTTGTTCATTCATAAGATTAAATAACCATTTGCTGACTAGACTCTTATTTTTTTAATTCCAACACCTCAATTCCTAGACCACCTTGATCCTTTGGTCTACAGATTATATCCCATTTCGTGAGTCTATACTTTTTCTTATGGCCATCACTTTGCCAAAAAAAAAGGGATCTGAAAAAATCTAGTCTTTTCCTAACCCCCACTGGAATCTCTAAGAAAGATAACATAAACATTTACAAACTCGTAAGTATAGAATTTATAAGAATTAAACGATCTCCATAGGATAGCATCTTGCCAACCCAGCTACTAAGCTTTTTTTCAAATCGATCTTCAATTGGTTTCCACTCCCCATTTCTCAACTTACGAAAATGAATTGGAATTCCAAGATACCTAAAAGGCAATGAACCTATATCACAACCAAATAGAATCTTGTAATCATCCTCCATCTCTTTAGCTTTTCCGAAGCAAAAAATTTCACTCTTATGAAAATTTATTTTGAGCTCAGATAGCTGCTCAAAAATGCACAGAACGAGCTTCATATTAAGAGCTTTATCTAAATCATGCTCCATGAAAAGGATGGTATCATCAGCATATTGTAAAATAGAAATCCCACCATCAACTAAATGTGGAATGAGCCCACCAACTTGACCATCATTTTTGCTCGCTCAGTCATTATTGTCAGCATGTCCGCAACAAAGTTAAAAAGAATAGGGGAAAGCGGATCACCCTGTCGAAGCCCTTTTTTGTCTGGAAATAATGGCCTATGTCGTCATTAACCCTAATACCGACACTCCCCTTCTCAATATATCGCTGGACCCAATTACACCAAATCGGATCGAAACCTTTCATACGCATTGTTTGTTGCAAAAAATTCCAATTCACTTTATCGTAAGCCTTTTCGAAATCAATCTTAAAAAGAACCCCATCCAATTTCTTCCTATGAAGTTCATGAATGGTCTCATGAAGAATAACTACACCCTCTAGGATGTGTCTCCCTGGCATAAAAGCGGTTTGTGTTGGCTGAACAACACTCTTTGCAATACCAGTTGCATGATTTGTCCCAACTTTTGTGAATATCTTAAAACTAACATTAAGGAGACAAATTGGACGGTATTGTTGAATTTGAGTAGCATTTTCCTTTTTAGGCAATAAAATGATAGTTACAAAATTTAGATGAAATAAAGGCAAATCTCCTTTTTTAAAACTAACGAACATAGCCATAAAGTCTTTTTTTATAACATTCCAGAATCGCTGATAGAATTCAGCTGGAAATCCATCAGGACCCGGAGCCTTGTTTTTTTCCATTTGAAGAATAGCCTCAAAGACTTCGTCCTCCGTAAAATCGGCTACTAAAATGGCATTCTCCTCCACCGAAACCTGCGGAATATCTTGTGTGAAAGACTCATCCATAACACAAGTATTCATATCAGGAGGCCCGAATAAAACTTTATAGTACTCCGAGATGTAATGTTTTAAGTTATCTTGACCAATAATAGTCCCTTCGTCTTGTTCTAGTTGAAAAATCTTTTTCCTCCGATGTTTGCCATTTGCAATAAGGTGGAAGTATTTTGTGTTGTCGCCCCCTCTTGGATATGCTTGACCTTAGCCCTTTGAGCCCATTTAGACTCCTCAACACGACGTAGTTTTGTAACAGCATTCTGGGCATTACGCAAATCCTTTCGTTCTTCCTCATCTAAAGGAGTAGTTTCGGCCTTACGGTCAAGAGAATCAATAATACTAAGAAGGTGTTCTTTTTCTATTTTGTAGACGCCACTTACATTTTTCGCCCATCCCCTTAAATACTTTCTAAGATGACGGATTTTATTTTGCCACACTTCAATGGGATTAAGACCCGAGGAGACAGAGAACCACTCTTTGGTAACCATCTCAACAAAACCCTCATGCTTTAACCAAGATAATTCAAAGGAGAAGTGGAACTCATTTCCTTTAAATGCATGAGCTCCCAAATCCAGTAGAAGAGGAGTATGATCCGATCCTGATCTAGTAAGGGCACGAACCGACACTAACGGAAATTTTTGTTCCCAGGAAACGCTTGCTAAAATCCTATCCAACTTCTCGTAAGTTGGTTTTTCACGACGATTAGCCCAAGTGAACTGTCTTCCAGAGAGAGCTATCTCTCTCAAAGCTAGACTCTCGATAATAGCATTGAACATAAACGGCCAACGTGCATTATAATTATCATTGTTCTTCTCTTCTTTCCGTCTTATAATATTAAAATCTCCTCCCACTAGAATCGGTAGAGGTTCTTCCTCACAAATTCTAACTAATTCAGCAAGAAACTCTGGCTTATGCTCATCTTGTGGAGCTCCATAAACTGCTACTAAGGCCCATCGAAAATTATCTTCTCTTGATGTTACATAAAATTTGACACATCTGTCTCCAGCTATGACACTCTGAATGGTTAAGGAGGCTGTATTGATTCCGACCAACATCCCCCCAGATCTCTCGAGAGGTGGAAGGCAATACCACTGGAAGTCCTGACCTCCGGAAATATGTTTGAGGAAAGGAGTTGAGAAATTGTCTCTACCAGTTTCTAAAATAGCAAAGAAATCTAGTTTGTGTTCTTTAATAGTTTCGGAAACAAAAATATGCTTTGCAGGATCTTTAAAACCGTCACTATTCCAAAAGCTACCTCTCATTAGTTTTGAATTTAAGATACCGATTTGTTTTTCTTACTCAAGCGTGCACTACGACGCACAACTTTTGGAACAACTTTCGTTTTTCTTGTGTAAACCTTCAAAATTTTGTTCTCACGTACAGGACTCGTCTCCTTTGAGATGTTCTGCCCGTCATCACATAGATCCGTTGATAGTAAATTAGCATGTTGAATGGTTTCATTAAGATCCATCTCACTGTTTTTATTGGCCTCATCTATATTTTTTTGAATCATAATTAGGGTCCTTTCATTATCAACTTCTTTGATTTTAGCAATTGACGCTTGTACTTGAGCAGAATTCGCCCCTAATAAGACCCCCAATTTATTCGCTCTACGCAAAACAGTGTCCTCCGAAAAAGAAGAAAGAGAGAATTTGGATGGCTGTTTTGTACCCGGAGAGAAAGCAGTATCCTTGGCCTTTGCCAGGGCTTTAGCACGCTCCAATTGCGTCGCATCAGCATTACTCTGGTTACGAATCCGCTCGCTTGAACGTGCATCCAGAGAGGGAGGTGTCGAGGGTGCTCCTCGCCAATGCCCTCCGATAGGGGCTTAGGGTTGATGGAATCCTGCAAGCTGACACGAGATATCGGTTCACAGACAAGCGGGGAGAGCGATTTACCCAGGTTCGGGGCCCTCGATGAGGTAAAACCCTTACGTCCTGCCTGTCTGTTCTTGATTATGATGATGTTATCACCAAGATTTGACCGAGTCGGAGGTGGGCCGCAGTCAAGATGGGCTTAAGGAAATATACGTGGAGAATTACATGAATCGGCCTGTTATACCAAGTTGGGCTTAATTGCCCGTGTATCTGTAACATATTAGATCTATTTTAGTTTAGAGATAGAATCTTACTCGTGCACGGTTTAGTGCACGCCCTCATTAGAAAGTCCCCTGGACTATAAATATGTACCTAGGGTTTATGGAATAAACAACAACTCACGTTCAACTCCAAAACAAACCAATCTCGGCGCATCGCCAACTCCTTCGTCTCGAGGGTTTCTATCAGGTAAGCGACATGCTGCCTAGATCGCATCTTGCGATCTAGGCAGCACAAGCCCCACGTTGTTCATGCGTTGCTCGTACTGAAGCGCTTTTGATGGCGAGCAACGTAGTTATCATTAGATGTGTTAGGGTTAGCATTGTTCTTCGTTTAAGCATGCTTACGTAGTGCAACCCTTGCATATGTAGCCACCCTCACGCCTATCTCAGGTGTGGGGGCGGCACCCCGCTTGATCATTATTTAGTAGATCTGATCCGTTACGATTGCTCCTTGTTCTACAAGGATTAGTTTAATATCTGCAATAGTTAGGCCTTACGAAGGGGGGAGGATCCAGTGGCACGTAGGGTGGCGTTCGCAAGTCCTAAACGGGATGTTCCGACGATCAACTTCATGTTGGTTTTTAGGCCTTGTTTAGGATCGGCTTACGAGCACCGTGCGTGGCCGCGAGGCCCAACCTGGAGTAGGATGATCCGATTATGCGGTGAAAACCCTAAATCGTCGTAGATCTCATTAGCTTCATCTTGATCAAGCAGGACCACCAAGTATTCGTGCACCCCGTACGGATCATGGGTGGATCGGCTCTTTGAGCCGATTCACGGGATAACCCGAGAGCCGATCGAGGCTCGTATTTAATGTTTACATGTATGCCCTGCGAGAAACTAAGCGAGGCATCCCCATCACCTTCCCGACCAGGTATAGGTCAGGTGGCACGCCCTTGCACTTCGCAACGCCGCGTGTGACCGGAAGAGCATTGCGGGCCGTCGCTCGGAGGGGTCTCGGCCAGCCGCAGCTCTAGGCTCTTCCCGGCTCTACGGTGTTGACAAGGCCGCTGCCCGCCGGTGGGTTTTGGCGGTCAACACATTCCGGCACGCCCGGTGGGACCATCGTCAACATCAACCACATCGCCATCTACATCCGAGATGGCGGACGGCACGCCAGTCACCTACGAGGATCCGCTCGACGAGCTCAAGAAGCGATACAACGAGATCAAGGCCACCCTCGAAGCCGACCTCATTGGCTCTTTTCGGAGAACCCGTACCCATGGCATCGGATGGAAGGGATTCTCACCGCAAGGTGCGCTCGAGGGATAGACCTCTCTACCCCGTCGGAGGAACGCACCGGGGGTCCGCGGCGAGAGATCAACTACCCGGTGGCTCACTCGCTACACCGCCACTCGAGAACTTGGTCAACGTGTTGGAGCGTGTCGCTCGCGCGTGATCCGGGAGATCATGAGCCACCGGTACTCGCCGTCGGGACCAGCTCTCGGGACTCATCAAGGAGAGTTGCCACTCCGGTCCCGTCCACCGCTGCCATATGCGTTGGCAGCACCTCGCTGAAGTGCCGACTACACCGGCATTCCTCGTCTACGAGGATTGGTGGCGACCCTAGTGACTACCGAGTTCTTAATGGAGGCGCCTAAGGAGATCCCTCATGGATACGCGTGCATGTATGTGCCGGATTGTGGTGACCGGGCACTCACAAACCAGGCCATAACATCGGGGACTCCGGCGAAGACGGGAGGAACGTCGGCGACGAGAGCGGACGTGGCTAACTAAATACGCCACACCGACGAAACTCCCGAGCCCAGCTCCTGCAGATGGCTCGGAGCTGGAAAAGCAAACATGGCAGGCCAAGTACGCCACCCCGGCGAATCTTCGGAGTGCAACTCCTACGGCCAAGCACAGCGGATCAGATCGGTACCATACCGAGAGACCGGTTCGGCATGATGCCGAAAAGAAGGGCGATCGGCTATTCCAAGCCGTACCCCGACGATTACGAGATGATCCCGCTGCCACCTAAATATCGGCTCCCCGACTTCTCCAAATTCAGTGGATCAGATGGCTCCAGCTCCATCGAGCACGTCAGCCGATATTTGGCTCAACTAGGACCGGCTTCAGTGTCGGATCAGCTACGCGTGAGGCTCTTTTCACAGTCCCTCACGGGATCGGCTTTTGGATGGTACACCTCCTTGCCAGCAAACTCCATCCAGTCTTGGAAGCAATTGGAAGAACAGTTCCATATGCAATACCATTCAGAAGCTTCCGAGTCTGGCATTGCCGATCTAGCACAACTACGTCAGAAGCGCGGGGAAACGGTGACAGAGTACATCCAGCGCTTCAGGAATCTTAGGAACCGATGTTACTCGGTTCGTATAACCGAAAAGGAAGCGATCGAGTTGGCGGTAGCAGGCCTTGCAACACAGCTCAAGGACATGGCCTCCCAAGCAGATTATCCCTCGCCGGCGCACATGGTTCGAAACTATCGGCATATGAACAGCGCCACCCCGACCCGTACCAAGACAAGTTCAAGCGTGCGATAGTTATGGTCGATACGAGAGGAAGATGGAGTGCTCGCGGGAGACCAAGAAATAGCAGTGGCTGAGTGGACTCGGGAGGAACCCCGTGGCCCGCAAATGGGTAAAGCCACCGGGGCCGCCCGAGGGATTTGATTTTGACGTAACCAAGACCGAACAGATCTTCGACCTCCTGCTCAAGGAGAAACAGCTTGACGGTTCCCGAAGGTCTCAAGTTCCCCACGGC
The DNA here is from genome assembly GCF_022539505.1 of Lolium rigidum. Taxonomy (NCBI): domain Eukaryota; kingdom Viridiplantae; phylum Streptophyta; class Magnoliopsida; order Poales; family Poaceae; genus Lolium; species Lolium rigidum. The sequence goes on along the minus strand of NC_061509.1, from coordinate 161,876,693 downwards.
AAAAGAGCTAAACGGAAAGCCGTATCGCAAATTCCACAACTCGCTTTCCCATGCCACCAACGATCGCCGGGTGTGGCGTCGGCACATCCAAGCGGCGATAGAGAAGGGGCGGCTAATTTTCAACCAGTACGCCATGAAGGTCGACACCCAACCCTTCCCCGCCGTTAACATGGTAGAAATTACCTACCCCGAAGGTTGCCAGCCGGGTCCCTCGTTCAGCATCAACATGGTAGGGCCTGGAAACCACTCTGGCAAAGATGGAGATGAGGGCAGCTGCTCTCATAGCAAGGATACAGAGGAGGCCGCTCCACGCGATCGGCTCCGTCGTGATGGCAAGCGCTATGTCACAGAGGGAGAGGTGAAGAATATAAGATATCAGCGACCCTCTCTCGATCACCTCCTCAACAAATATGTGAGTCGGTATGACCAACGCCGACGGTCCAATTATGATGATAGAGGAGATCGTCCGGCTAGAGAAGCCGGAAGATATCGTCGGCGGGATCGCGATGAGGAGGAGCACGAGCGCCGTGCCACGGAAGCATCAAGGGAGCAAGATGACAACGCCGGACACCGGGACTGCCCTTTCTTCGGACATCGCTGGGATTCAGGAATGAGCCGATTGCCCACAATCGGCAATTGCCCGAATGCAATCGAGAAAAGAAGGAGGCAGCCAATGTGTCTGTGTTCGAGCGCCTAGGGCCTCTCCCGCCACAAAGCAAACGCGCTGAGTCACCTCGTTGGGCAGATCTTGAGGATTCAGAAGACGAGGGAGGAGTAGAAGAAGACAGGTATCACCGGCCAAGGTGGTGCCCTGATGGACTCAGCCGTTCCCAAAAGCGCAGGGTTCAGCGATTGCGCGGCCTGGAGGAAGCCGAAAGGTTATACCTGCATACGCTAAGGAAGGCACGGCCTGATCCGGCTGCAAAGGTTCAGCGAACCCTGGATGAAGAGGGTCGTCCACGGAAAATGGAGTGGCGCCCCAAGCGAGGAAAGCCGATGATGAGACATCGGCTGGCACAAACATGGTACTCGTCTTGCCGACAGAGCTTAGCGCTCCACGACTCTACGGAGCACTCAAGGTGGACGACAGCAAGCGCATCAAGTCAGAGGTGGGGTTGGTTTTATCCAGCCTGACCAAGTAGAAAGATCAAACCAATGAGCAAACCAGGAGAGGCTGATCCTTGTGATCGGCCCCAAAAAATTTATGAAGGGGACTTACAAAACCTTCAACGAGCAAGCAACGTGGAGGCCGATTCCAGCAATCGGCCAAAATTATCCTCACCCACCATTCCGCCCGGGTTCAACATGTTATCCAACGCAGCCGATACCATCAATTTTCTTGACAGAATCGGCTCGGGGGGCATATAATCAGGTGAACATGTGCAGATAAACATGTGAGAACGTACGTGCAAGGAGACATTGGGGGCCGATTAAGGGAAATCGGCCAAAATAAAAAAAAACATTTTTGGAACAGCCGATGCATGGGCATCGACTTCAGAATCGAGAGACAGCCGATGCGTAGCCATCGACTCTAGTTGAATTGTGCGATTTTTATCGAGTCTCCACCAAGTCCAGGCCAGCGGCGGTGCCTTCTGTTGCTTCGAGAGAATAAAACAATGGAAATTTCTTCGGCTGCTTCGAGCCGATCCGGGCTTTGGCGCATTCTCTCTGATATTCTCGCCTCAAGTAAGGCTCGGGGGGCAGCAGGCTTGAACAAGGCTCGGGGGGCAGCAGGCCTGGTGAATGCTCTGTTTTACCCTGTCTAAAGAACCGGTGAGGATACCATCGGCTGATCCTTCATTGCAACCTTCTTCACAATGATGGGTACTGAAAAGGATTATTGGGTTTGGTTGGAAAAGTTCGAAGGTTTTCCTGAAAATCCGGCATCTTCCACCAGATTTAGAAAAATCATCAGCTGAAGAAGAGAAGGGTGAATTTCAAAGGACCGATGCGGTGCGATCGGTTCATTACGCATTGACAAAGGGGACGAATCGGCAAGGTCAGTAGAAGAGAGAATCGGCTCAATTAAAAGGAATCGGCAAAATCAAGATTGGGGAAAAGTTCTTCATTGATTAAGATGAGATTTCTTACATAAAGAGCTAATTGCTCTCAAAAGGGAAATACTAGGGGATCCATTGCCCCATCTACTACTACTGGCCCTATTCTAGAGGTCCTATCTATGGGCCATCACTGCCCTCGTCGCCGCCGTCGTCGCCACTATCGGCGCTGCTCCCGGCGGGCTCGTCGTCGCTCCAATGGCCGCCGACCGGGCCCTCGTTGTCTTCATCTTCTTCGTCAGCGTCGTCCTCGTCGCCGTCGAAGTCGCTAAGATTGCCCGGCCAAGGGCAGAACCGCTTGGCCGGCGGCTCGTCGGAGGAGCTCTCGTCATCGTCCTCCTCCTCCTCTTCCTGCTCCTCCTCCTCCCCGGAAGAGGTGAAGTCGCGAGGAGAAGCCGTCGTCGTCACTCTCCTCCTCCGTTTCCCCAACGGCGAGGAAGCGGAGGTCGCTCTCCCCGTCCGTCGAGGACTGGTCGTCCTCGGACCAGATGGAGAAGTCGTGGTCCGACTCCTCCCCGGCCGCAATGGCGCGGCGGGTGTTGGCCGCGTGGACCGCCGCCGCGTTGTACTCCGGCGTCGGCTCACGGGACGTGGAGGATTGGCTGGCAAGATCCGATGGGGCAGAGGAGGAGGAGGACATGGTGGCTGGGAGGGTTTTTTGGAGTGCTAATGCGGAGGAGATACAAAGAAGAACTGTTCAGAGCGGTTAAATCGAAGGAGGATATAGTGGAAATTCAATGCCACAGCAGTTTCCGAGGAAGTGGTGCCTAAAAAGAAAAAAAAACTGCCAGGTCACGCGGAGAAGTTGAGAAGGCAAGGCATCATCATGAGGGACACTGCGACGGTTACGCCACGACATGACCCGACGAAGGAAAGCGAGTGATTTTGGAATTACCAATTCCAAAACCAGGGGGCATGTGTTATCACCAAGATTTGACCGAGTCGGAGGTGGGCCGCAGTCAAGATGGGCTTAAGGAAATATACGTGGAGAATTACATGAATCGGCCTGTTATACCAAGTTGGGCTTAATTGCCCGTGTATATGTAACATATTAGATCTATTTTAGTTTAGAGATAGAATCTTACTCGTGCACGGTTTAGTGCACGCCCTCATTAGAAAGTCCCCTGGACTATAAATATGTACCTAGGGTTTATGGAATAAACAACAACTCACGTTCAACTCCAAAACAAACCAATCTCGGCGCATCGCCAACTCCTTCGTCTCGAGGGTTTCTATCAGGTAAGCGACATGCTGCCTAGATCGCATCTTGCGATCTAGGCAGCACAAGCCCCACGTTGTTCATGCGTTGCTCGTATCGAAGCGCTTTTGATGGCGAGCAACGTAGTTATCATTAGATGTGTTAGGGTTAGCATTGTTCTTCGTTTAAGCATGCTTACGTAGTGCAACCCTTGCATATCTAGCCGCCCTCACGCCTATCTCAGGTGTGGGGCGGCACCCCGCTTGATCATTATTTAGTAGATCTGATCCGTTACGATTGCTCCTTGTTCTACAAGGATTAGTTTAATATCTGCAATAGTTAGGCCTTACGAAGGGAGGGAGGATCCAGTGGCACGTAGGGTGGCGTTCGCAAGTCCTAAACGGGATGTTCCGACGATCAACTTCATGTTGGTTTTTAGGCCTTGTTTAGGATCGGCTTACGAGCACCGTGCGTGGCCGCGAGGCCCAACCTGGAGTAGGATGATCCGATTATGCGGTGAAAACCCTAAATCATCGTAGATCTCATTAGCTTCATCTTGATCAAGCAGGACCACCAAGTATTCGTGCACCCCGTACGGATCATGGGTGGATCGGCTCTTTGAGCCGATTCACAGGATAACCCGAGAGCCGATCGAGGCTCGTATTTAATGTTTACATGTATGCCCTGCAGGAAACTAAGCGAGGCATCCCCATCACCTTCCTGACCAGGTATAGGTCAGGTGGCACGCCCTTGCACTTCGCAACGCCGCGTGTGACCGGAAGAGCATTGCGGGCCGTCGCTCGGAGGGGTCTCAGCCAGCCGCAGCTCTAGGCTCTTCCCGGCTCTACGGTGTTGACAAGGCCGCTGCCCGCCGGTGGGTTTTGGCAGTCAACAGATGATAATGGGTTACAATGGGGGCCCGAATAGTTCAGCTGATATCTCGTCGAGATGGCTATTGCTAAGGTGACCTAGCTCTAATCTTTTGCTGGCTAAGATTGCTAAGATTGATTGTGTCGCCCGGCAGCCCCTCTCCTTTCCTTTATATAGGAGGCTAGGTCTCAAGAGGTCTCACCGAGTACGACTAGGTTTACAGTAGTTTTAGATCCGATCTTTCCTTGTTCGATCGCTTCCTTGTCTTGCCCGTCAAGGAACCTTCTGGTGCGCCGTCCTAGTGGCCCATCTCGCCTTCAGGTGTCTTCATGGGCCTCCAATTAGTCAATACAGGATAGTGTAATGTGGGTTACCCGAAGGGTAGTGCCCACGTCAGTAGCCCCCGAGTGTCTAACCAAAGATAGTTCGGGTAGAGACTAAAGCATGTCTTCTCCTGATGTTCTTCTCCTTCATTGTCCTCGTTCATCTTGAATCTGCTCTGTCTTCATTTTATCGGGTGCGCGTCAGCGCTCCTGATGGGAGTAGCCCCCGAGTCTCGGTACGGATGCTCGCAGTCCGTGCGTAGACTCAAGTTGTACCACTCGAATATTCTCCTCTGCCGATGTTTTCCACAGGTCTTCATAAGTCATCCAGTATATTTTCTTTATGCAAAGGATAATGAGTAACGTGCTCAACTGTTGTTTGGTTAACTGCCGATGGCAAAACAACGTTACCCTACACAGAATCAAGTCCCCGGGCATGATCCTGGAGTGCAAAAAACTTCTATCGGGTGTGCATCACGCGCTCCCGATGGGAGTAGTAGCCCCCGAGTGTCTGGGTGTGAGCGCTTGCAATCGAGTGCAGACTCAAACCTTCTTCCTTTGACTGCTCATTCTGTCGAGTCTTCATTTTATCGGGTGCGCGTCAGCGCTCCCGATGGGAGTAGCCCCCGAGTCTAGGTACGGATGCTTACAATCCGTGCGTAGACTTAAGTCCTTCATCCGATAACTTTCCATTTTCCCTTCGAATGCTTCTAGGTTTTTTCTGACGTCACTGATGACGTGTAATTGCTGTGGGCTGATTGATAGGACGTGACCTGACGGGCCTACCCTAGCTCTGCGCGGGCAGTTTTTAGGGCTTGACCATTGCACGCGTGGCGATCGAGGTATCTCCTCGATTTTCGCACAACATGGGAATAATGGGCCGCCGGTTCCACTCTTTCTTCAAGCGCCACGTGCTTACACAGCACTTATCTTTTCCTCAAAATCTCCAAAGGGCGAGAAATCTCTAATCTTCTCCACGTTTTCCGTAGCATCTTCTCATTCTTCTCCTTCTTCCTCCCTTTGCCGCTGCTGCGCCGCCACCACTACTTTTCCAATCTTCATCAGATCTCACAATGGTGAAGAAGAAGAATCCTGCCGCCGCTGCCAGTTCCACCAGCGGAGGCGCCGCCGCCAAGTCCTCTTCTTCTCTTCCGAAGGGGAGCGCTCCAAGCGCTCCTCCCCAGCCTCCGGCGCCGCCAGCCTCGTCGAGTTCAAAGGTCAAGCCCGGAGATTGGGTGGCATCAACCGTCACCAAGCGTGACGAGAAGAGATCCCGAAGCCTGGGATTGATTTCTTCCGAAGAGGGAAACGTGATCCTTCCAGGTGCGATTTCTCGGCCTGATCCCCCTGCTGGCTTTACCGTGATGTTCTTATCTTTCCTGTACCGAGGCCTTTCGCTTCCTACTCATGGATTCCTCCTCCACCTCTTGCGGACGTACGGAATTCAACTATGGCAACTTACCCCCAACTCAATCCTCCACGTTGTTATGTTCATCACCCTTTGCGAGGCGTTTCTGGGTATCGAACCTCATTTCGGGCTGTGGAAAAAGATCTTCTATGTGAAGAGATACAGCAGCAGTAATGGATACTTTGTCACCGGAGGAGTGGGGTTTGTAGCTCGTTCAGAGGTCAATTACTTCAATTACCCAATGAAAGAGTCTGTGCAAGGGTGGAGGCTGAAATGGTTTTACATCAAGGACTCCCTGTCACCCGAATCTCAGCTTCCTTGCTTTGCCGATGTTTGCGAAGCCAAGCCCAAGAATTCCTGGAAGAATATCCTCTCACCCGATGAAAGAGTAGCAACCGAAGAACTATTTACCAAATTCCTTCGAATCAAAGAGGCCGATGGCCAAACTATGATCGGCACAGAGGTGGCAGCAATATTCTTGAAACGTTGAGTGCAACCAGCCATGGCGAGAGTTCACCCGATGTGGTTGTACTCAGGTCCAAAGGACGAGACCAGGATTAACGCTGCCGATCTGTTGGAAAAGGAGTTGCTTGATGAAGTCCGTCGTCTTACTTCCTTTACCCGGGAAGATTCGATTTCTTTGGTTTCTTCTTACACTCCCCTTGACGCTGACCATCCACCATCAAAGGTATTTTTTCTTTCTTCACATCCTCATTATGCTGCTTTTTCTTGGCTGACATGGTTTCCATTGTTCTTACTTGTTATTTTCTTTGACAAATCCCCATAGTTTCTGAAAATATGCATGATTCACCGGATGATACTTCTGAGGGGAGAGGATCCTCAATCCCCGTAGATTTTCACACTGTCGAGCACACAGGCCCAGAGGACAAATATAATGGTCCGATAGATTTTGAAGTTGCTCACTCCGACCTTCCTTCCTCAGCCGATGACGCTGGTGACGCAGATGGATCAATGCGTAATGACAACGCTGATCGTGATACCTTTGTTGATGCAGCTGCGGAGGAGGCCAGGGCTTCACCTGCGAAGAGGTCAACCGGCGGCTTTGCCGATGAAGATGATCTCTTCGACATGTAAGCAGTTGCTTCTCTGAAGTTACATTTTCCCTTTTATTTTTCATACTCCTTTTATAACCATTGTCAAGCTTTCCTCTTTGCAGCGATGAAGGCTTTATCGAGCCTCCGACTAAGAAAGCCAAATCTGACGCTGCCCCGCCGACCATAGTAGCTTCCGAAGCTTCGGCTCCTAAGGCAGCCCCTACGACTCAAGCATCAACAGCTTCTTCTCTTTCCAAGGGGAAAGATGCTTCTCCAACTACTGCCGCCGTGACTCCACCTTCTGTAAGTCCTTTTCTAATTGTGATGCAAATCTCTTGGAGCGTGCTTTGCTTAACAATTTCTTGGTAAAACGTCCTTCTTTCTTAAGGACCTGCGAGGCGTTATTTCCTCTTTGGAGGCCTTTGCCTCCCAATTCACTTCTCTGGAAGCTGACAAGGCTCGGCTACAAGAGGAAGTCAAATCTTCCTCCTTGAAATTGGATGGCGCAGTCAAGATAGCTGCCGAGGCTCGCCAAGAGGTTGACTCTCTGAAGGTGGAACTGGGCAAGCTGAAAGAGAAGTTGAAGGAGGAGGAAGCATCCAGGCTGGTGGCTGAAGCTCGGGCAGCCGAAAAGGATGAAATCCTTCGTCAGTCTTCTTTGGCCTTGCTTGGTAATTTTTATACACCTCTCGTCGATTGATGTACTTATGGATTCGATCCTTTTGCCAATGTACTTTTTTCTTTCTTTTTCCTGTAGAAGCGGCGAATATCCCCGCGATGCCCCGGACAGAGTTCCAAACAACTCTCCAGCAAATGCTATGTCGATGATTCTTGCCTCTCACCAGCTTACGCGGGAGCTTCTTGTAAAGGGGAAGGGTGCCCTGGCGCGGATGCACTCGATGATTTTCCCCAAGATCAAGCAGGAGAAGACCCTGGGGCAGCTGGTTGATGCCTTCGCGGTTGACACCAAGGAGGTTATCGAGGTATTCAAGCGTACATCACGCACTTATGGTGCCGTCCTTGCCTTCCAGCTTATGATGGGTTACGACTTTAAGGGTGACATCGAAGAAATGACCAAGGAGCTGCCGAAAGAGCAAGACGGGCAGCTCGTTGACCTAAGCGCCTTTAAAGCGTCTGCCCTTACTTGTGCTCGCCAGCTCCTTGAACTGGTTTCATCAAGGAAGTCGTCGACTGGACCCAGTTTATCGACTCAGACCCAGGCCCCTTGATTCTTGTAGCAAACTTGTGCTTGAGCTGATGTGAAACATTGTTCTGCCGCAAAACTTATGCTTGTAATAAACTCCGTGCTAGCGATGTTGTTAGCACACTTTTGTTATGATATTTCTTCTTGTACTTCTCCCGATGGGAGTTACTTCGGATGCTCAGCTGTACCATATCCATCATCCTTTTGTAACGGTGTTCCCTGCAGGTCTTCCCAGTGCCCTCGTTTGTTGATGACTCTTCGGGTGCCCTTCCTGAAAGTGATCGGATCCAGCGTATGAAGGATCGGATTACGCAGATGGAGAAGGACCTGCGCAGCACTTATGCCTTGGCTGCTATTGTCAATAAGAAGAGCGAGATTGCAGCCGACGTGGAACGGTACACTACTAGGAAATGTACTACCGCCGGCGCACCAGAAACCCTTACCGCCGGCGTTTTCGTGTTCGCCGGCGACCTCCTCGCCGGTGGTAACCCCTTACCGCCAGCGTTTTCCAAATCGCCGGTGGTAAGTGTCATTATCCCCGGCGCTTTTCTCAAATCGCCGGCGGTACTGGCTTAGCACCGGCGTCTTACCAATTCGCCGGGGTAATCGGCTGCACCGCCGGCGATTCCAATTTCGCCGGGGTATAGTTTAGGAGCGCCGGTGGTATTGATCACAGGATTAAAAAAATAAAACTCGAAATGTAATGTATATACACCAGAATACACACCAGAATACAAACCAGAATACACAGTACATACACAAGAATACACACATCAAAGTATAACACATATATTACTAGAAATACAGCCAGATACACAGATACACAGTTATATAGAAAGTCCCAAATGTTCAAAACATGCATGCATTAATAAGACAAGTTTAGATAGTAGATAGTTGACCATATGGTTCAAACATCACGACTCGAAGTAGCACATGTTACGTAAATACATATAAGTCCGAGTGTCGATGACCTAGCTAAACAACAATGACATAATAAACTAGAGAGACGGTGGCGGCAAGCATCATCACGATGAAAGGGGTCCTCCACATCTCCCTCCTCTCGTCCCGCTCGAAAGTTGGCGTATCGAGTTTCCGCCTCCTCCAAAGTGGTGTACCCCTTGTAGCCGTTGCCGCTGAAACGGTGGACCTGCCTCCTACGGTCTTCCCGAGTCCTCGTAGACTCCGGGAACCCTGCCGTGGTAGACGACATAGTACGTCATCTATGCAAACACAGAAAAAAGAAATGAAAGTTGTTAGTACATTAGTAGAGAGAGATATAACATAGAGTAGTTCAAAGAAAAAGCATGGAAATTACTTAAGTAATTTTATGACTAACATTTGGAAAGGACAAAAGTGTTTGAGTCAAGTCGGCTTCGGCGGGAAGGGACGAATGCCCTCGAGCGTGTTGAATGTTCTGAAGTCACATCCATCTTCTAATCGGCCTTCTATCTCGGCCTTAGAAAGTGCGGGACCATAGTGGAACAAGCCACCATTACCGCAGACATCCCTCCAGAGTATTGTGCAAATGGTCCGCTGGATGGCACGGAACTCGGCTCTCACGTTTTCATCGGTGGTGTCCGCCATGTTCACGAACATCCGCTGAAGACTGGATGGCAACAAGAGATCGTTCTGAGACCTTACAATCGACCTGATCTATAGGATGGCAAACCAGGCCTCCATCCCATTGTCATGCGCCGATTGCTTGAGGCAGGGGAACTTGGTTATGTGGTTGCACACATAGCAACCTTTCACTTTCTTCTCATGCCTGATTTTGTCGATGCCAACCTCGGCTATGAAGCCGCTGAGGGCTTTATCAAGTGTAGACTTAAGGTCGGTGAAGTCCTTGTCCGGATCAAGCCCGGAGTCGAGGTAACTGACATCTGAATGATACGAGTAAAAGAGGAGGAGGGTGCAGTACTTGAATCTGCGCAAAATGGAAATAAACCATCATACTCGATCAACTATGAAGGAAATTCATGAAAGAATGTAATAGAGGGTACTCTAGTAACCAAATACTTACTCGCGGAAATATGGTATGACAAAGCATTTCTTATCCTTGTTTAACACCAAGAAATCCTTGATGTACTTCGCTAGAAACGCTTGTTCGTTCTGGACGACAGCTGGAGTCATGTAGAAGGGGTCCATGATAGCGATGTGCGCTGTGTGCTCCATGGCGATATCGTGCGCCATGCTGAGCGATAGGAGGCGGACCAAGTTTCGGTCGAGCTGTTGCATGTTCAAGAGCCTGAAGATGTCTTCATATCGAATGAACATCAAGTCCGCAGGGTATGTGGTGACAAAGCCAAAGCCAGTGGGAACCTTCGCCGTCAAAACCGGGTACGAGGGATTTCTATCTCGAAGAAGTAGGTCCTCCTTCATTAGAACATCATCATGCAAGCTCCTCATATCCGGCGTCACCTGCTGGACAATGTGTGCCAGCAGCATAGGCTGGCCTATGTGATGCATCTTCCTCCACGGGGTCGGCAACTTGTCATTAACCACTTTCTTGCTTGCGGCAACATCTCCGGACTTCTTCCGCTTCCTGGCCTTCTTCTTACTGCAACTGGGAGTGGCGTTTTGTTTCATACCCTCCGTGGTCGCACCAAGGAGTGTCCTCGAGGTAAGCCCAACTCGGGGTGGAGCGGTGAAGGCGGTAGTGTCTTCCTGCTCGGGAGTTTCTTGTGAAAGGAACAACTTCTTCTTTAGCGTACGATCGGCGGGTGGCTTGTAAGGAGAAACCCCGTCGCCCTCCATCTTAGCGATGAACGTATCGATTGGAGCTTGATCGATGTCCAACGCGTTTTCGTGCTGACTCTCGGGCTGACTGTCGGGCTGGCTATCGGGCCCAAAAGGACCACCAGCCGGTGGAGGACTCGGGGCAGCCGTCGCATCCTGAGGAGTGACCATGCCATAGCTTGCCTCCGAACCTGAGGCGGCGGTGTTCAGCCGAATTAGGGCTTTCGGCAATAGAAGGATGTGATTCTTGAGGTCCTCGAGAGTGAGCGGGGTTTCCGTTTCCGGGGGTTGATAAGGAGGATGGAGGTCTTGGCATCCCGGTAACGACCGGTTCACGCGAACCCAGCTCACGCTATCATCCATCCTGACGCAGTGGATAATCCGCTGTGTTGGCAGGATGACACTGCCGCTCGCTACAGCCTTCAACTTGTTGTCCACATTCAGTAGCAAGGTGCAAGGAGTCGCGTTCTCCTGTGAAAACATGTGTAGGTCAGAGAGGGGCGACGACAAAGTAACTAATTTGTAGAGCTTGAGAGACTAAATTAATTACCGTGAGGGCGTCGAGCTCGGCTCGCGTTGAAGGACCGAGGCTAGGCGTGCATGTGACTGAGGGGCTAGTACTGTGGCCCCCCAGGTCCGGCGAATCCTCTCTAGCGCCGACATTGCCGGCGGGTGGAGTCACCAAGTTGGGTGTGCATTGAGCGTGTCTAGTTGGAGGCCGGTTGTCCGAGTTGCTGGCGCCTAGGCTGATAACCGGCATCTGTCCCTTTTGGCCGCCGGCGAAGTAATTCTTCATCGACAGCACAAGATCAGGGATGATTTCATTAACCCTGTTGGCCAGCGCGTCATCGACCTTGCTAGCAACCTCGGCACCGACGCGTTGCTGAACCTCGGCACTGACTCGTTGCTGAACCTCGGCACTGACGCGTTGCTCCATGGTTGTTTCCAACTCGGCCACCTTTTTCAGAAGAGCCTCGTGCTCCCGGTCCTTCTGCGCCTGGCGCGACTCCTTAGTGCTTGCGGGCACGTCCAAGCCATAGTCGGCAAGCTTGCGACCTCCTCCGGCGCCGGGGACACGGTGGGGCTTGTCCAAAGCGGTCGCGCCTTCACGGTGTTCGGACCCCGATAAAAGGCGTGTCCCACGGGACTTTGCCCGTCGACGTACGGGACGAGGAGCCGACTGATTCGGCGGCTGCTTGTTCCGTCAACTGCCAGAAGTAACATGAACAATTTTAGAATGTAATGGACTTGGTGAGAAGTATCAAATTAATAAGCTGGTAAATTGCTTACCACTGCTTTCTCTAGTGCCATCACCTTCACGTCGGCGACCAACTCAACTCCCACCACCACATCAGGTTTCGTGACACGTTTCTCAGCCAATTCTCTATGGTATCGGGACCTGAGATATGCCCTGAAGAGTGGGTCTTTGTACTTGGCAAAAGGGGGCTCGAGGCCAGCATTTATGTAGGCCTGGTCCTCCTTGTCCCATACCGGCTGCTTGCCTTCGAAGCCACGGCAACCGAGATTGTGGTGACCGATGTTCTTATCCGCCAGCTCCTTCCCCCAGGTCGATTGTCGTCTGGTGTACTCAAGCTCCTCGTTTTCCAAGAATTTATTATACTGCTCTAGCGTCATCCGCGGGAAGTGGCGCTGGATCTCTTCCCAAGTCTCATTGTCACCAAGCATCCCCCTCAGCATGGTTTTATAACCGCTGAGGTTCTTGGAGAACTTAGAGAGGGCTCGTCTGTTCACGATGTTATCCTTGGGATCCTCGTTCCTGTATTCCACAGGGAACTCATACCGTGCGTGCAGCCGCGCAAGGAGTTGGGCCCGCAGATGCTCGCTTCTTCTTGGTTCGGAGTTTCGTCTCGTTGACGTCGACGACGTCCCGAAGGATTGCTCCCGGTTGGAGGCCGTACCCCTTCGCCACGTGCTTGGGCTCGGTAGGAAGACCGGTCTTGGCGTCCACCGCGGTGATTATGTCGCGAGTGGTGCCGACCCTGTTTGGGCGCCGCCGCTTCCGTTTCCTCTTGGCCTCGGTAGTAGTATCCGAGCTACCCCCGGCAACGCCACCTGTCGGTGGTCTCGTCGGCAGCGGCCCTCTCATCCTCACCATCGTTGTCCATCTCATCATCCCCCTCCTCCGAGGACCCGTCATCGCTGCCCGGAAGTTCCTCCAGCCTGATCCGAGACCATGAGCCCGTAGTGCTCATCCAACTTCCGCCGAGAAGACCCGTCAACGTCTTCGTTGGGGTCTCGCAGAAGACGACATCGCTAGCTATATGTACCTAGCACTGCACAAACTAGCATACAGTAGCATCAAAAGTAATCAATTAAATAGCCAGCCAGTAGCTAAAATAGCCAGTAATTAAACTAGCTAAAACAACCAGTAGCATCAAAAGTACTCAATTAAACAGGCAGTAATTAAACATAATTATAACAGCCTAGGATCTTATGAGAGCAGTCCAGCGTTGAACTAATAGCTCCATCAGTATGTCTGAAGGTAGTTACATAGCACTTGTTCTAAAACACTACTAGGTGGAAATCCACGGCGAAAATTCAGCATGACCTTTGCTAAAATTGTCATGCCGGAGTGCCAGAAATTCGCCGGAAAGGAAGTTAATCGACATTCCGGCGAAACATTGGCACTCAATGTACCTGCAGATCACATTTCTACACTCCAGAATAAATGAACTGAACACCCAGCTTCTGAGGAAATCAACATCACAATTTAGCTCTTATTGCACTAGTATGTATTTAGGTAACTTAAATATACTATGTTGTTCATAACATATTCTTAAATTAAGCAGCCCATGTTGGACAATGCAACACCAGGGAAGCAGATAACTTTGGAGTCTGTATTTCTGGGGAGACACCCTCACCACAGTACTGAAATACCGGGGAATTGCGAACATTAATTCGATCAGCCTGATCGACAGCTCTTTGGTCCATCCACAAGATGATGTTCATTCTTGCACAACCACTTTAATAAACTGAAACAGGGGTACCATTAGCGTCAACAGCAACTGCAAGCAGTGGCTATGTTATCATCAAAACGGTAAAATCCCAGTCACCTGAGACACAAATTCCCCATTCAAATAAGTGGAGATCAGGGCAAACCAAGAGAGCAATGCATCCACCTATTTGGGCTTAGAAATGTCAAATAAGAATGCACAATACTGCATCAACATAATTAATCTTGGCAGTTCGTACTTGCTACATCAGATTTTCGATAATAGGAAGCATGGAATACTTAGACTGAACTACTATATTATTCAAACACCTAAATACAAACAGTAAGCCTGACAACCTCTGATGCAACTTATCCTTCTGATAAATACATTTTGTGTAGCGTCATTGCTTGTACTGCACTTCGTGCACTATGAGTTGCTATCACTCTGAACGATGTCATCAGACATTTTCAAGAAATTTTAGTGTCATGCCCATATACTTGGCAACATTCATGCACCAGGTACATTTTGCCCAATCAGGTCTAGCAACTCTCTATATCATACCAACAAAGCTACATTTAGATGCGTATCTGACAGATTAAAATCACTCTCACCAAGTAATACATGCATGACAATTGACAAGCACCATACTAAAAATGAAAACGGGCTCAGACAGAGAAGTGCAACTGATGAAGAAAATGAAACCTTAGAAACCAGTTAATATTCATTACAAGTACAAACATCATCCAGGTGTACAAAGTCTGAAATATCTGGCCGCAAGCTCTATGCTGGATTCACAAGATAATTGCTAGCTCTATGCTGTATTCACAAGTGGAGATCTTGCACTACTTAAAATCACAGTGATGGAAAATGGAGCCTTAGATAGTTCCGTGTCGATGGTGAGGAAGGAGGAGAGGGCAACGACGGCAAGGGAGAGAGGGAGGGGGCGCACCTGCGGTGGAGACAGCAGCGACGGCAGCAGTTCGACAGCGGCCGTGGGGGTGGGGGACAGCAGCGACGGCGGCCTCCTTCCTCCTGCTAGTGGTCGACGATGGCGGCCTCCTTCCTCCTGCTGATGGCGGCCTCCTTCCTCCTGTTGGTGGCCGACGAACTGGTGGCACGGCGGCGGAGGTCTGGGGGAGGCGGCGACGGTGAGGAAGAAGGAGAGGGGAACGGCGGTAAGGGAGAGAGGGAGGCAGGGGAGAGGGGCGCACCTGCGGTGGAGGGATCGACGGCGGCAGGGGGCAGCAACGGCGGCAGGGGCAACGACGGCGGCGGATCGACTGCGGCAGGGGCAACGACGGCGGCGGATCGACTGCGTGGTTGATTTGGCCGTGGGGAACGACGGCCACACGCCTAAGTCCTGGAACGCGTACCCCCGGCGTTTTTGCGAAACCGCCGGCGGTAACGTTTCAGCCACTTATAGGTGGGTCCATCTGGAGTTACCACGGGCGGAAACGACCAATTCGCCGGGGGTAACTAGTTTTTTTTCACAGGGCGCGCGATACACCTTTTGTTCTGTAAACCATATTGTTATTCAAAAACGAATCGAATGCAGTGGTTCCACTCAATTGGGCATAGCTGCAGCATCAGGAGTTCGAATCCCACAGGGCGCAAAAAAGCCACCCATTTTTTATCCCTTTCCTAGACCTCTTTTGTTGTTTCTAGTCATTTTTAGAATATACTTGAAGGATAATTAAATTGCAAGACATAAATTTAGGACTTTAATTCTTGAATGATTTCAAAGTCCTTTCGGCGACATCCGATAAAAAACCAAACATCGGTAGCTTCTCCCCGACGTAGTCGAGCTCCCAGATTTCCTCGATCCTTCCGTAGTACCTTTTTCTTCTCTTCACCCGTGTACGATTCCATCGTCACACCCAAGTTCTGATAGTCGCTTCTGTTGTCTCTCTCCTCTGTGGAGAATGTGTAACCATTGATGTCGTATTTCTGATAAGTCATGAGGTTGGGGGCGGGCCCACAAGACAAGGCCAATATCATTTTGTCTACGCCGCTTGCCATTGGTGGGGGATTGGCATCAATCTGGTCTTTGAACCAGCTCGCGAAAGAGGAGTTGTGCGCTCTAAATACCTCTTCTTCCGTCATCGGCTTGTCAGCCCTGCTCTTGATCATGTTTATGTGCTGATCCACCCAAGGCTCTACCTCGTTCATGTGCTGTAGTGCTACTAAGTGGGCCCTGTTAAAGTCTGTTCTCCTATCATCTTGATCCGCGTCGAGTTCCCTCCCCGCGGCGTTGTGGCCTACTCCCTCGAATCTGCCGAGGTGCTTGTTGGCGGGCAATCCAACCGGATGTGGGTCGTCCTCGTTTAAATAATTCTTGCAGAAAGAGATGCACTCCTCGGTGAGAAAGCCCTGGACGATGCTTCCATCCGGATGTGCCCTGTTACGAACGTATCCTTTGATGAAGCCGTTCATTCTTTCTAACGCCATCATGTTGTGAAGGAACGCGGGCCCAAGATCCTCGATATCGTCCACTATATGCACCAGCAGATGGACCATGATGTCAAAGAATGCGGGCGGGAAGTACATCTCCATCTCGCATAGGATGGTGACGATCTCTTCGTGCAGCCTCCCGAGTTTCTTGACGGTTATCGACTTTCGAGTGATGACGTCGAAGACGTTACACAGGTCGATCGGCCGTCGCACGAACGTGCGGTTCCATTATCCCTCGGATAGCAACCGGAAGTATCCGCGTCATCATGACATGACAGTCATGAGACTTCATCCCGCCGAAGATTTTTTTCGTCGGGTCCAGCCATCTCGCGTATCAGCCCCGCGTAGCCTAGGGGAAATTTTACTTCTAGTAGGCACTTGAAGAATTGTTCGAGCTCATCGGGATTTAGAGTGAAGCAGGAGGGGCGAGGAGTTTCGCGCTGCTTGGCCACCCTTTTGCGTTTGCGACCATCTGTTTCCTCCTCCTCGGTTTCCTGGTCAACCCGGGCGAAATGAAGCTCTTTTCCGATATCAAGGGCCATCAGGTCGTGTCTTGCTTTCGACCCGTATTTGGTCCTCTCCGGCATGTTGAGCACAGGTGCCAAGCAAGCTCTCGCACACGTTCTTCGTGATATGCATGACATCAAGGCTATGAGGCGTACCGAGGATCTTCCAAGTACGGCAAGTCCCAAAACACGGACCTCCTTTTCCATACCCCCAAGAGCGGCCCGGGTTCCTTTTTCTTTCTCTTGACTCCTTTCTTCCGCTTCCGGATCTTTATCTTACCCGCCGGAGGGCAGCTCTTTCCAGTTTTTCAACAGAGTATCTATCTCTTCGCCGCTTCTCCTAGGTGGAGGTCCCTCGACCTCATCCTTCCCATTGAACAGGTCTCCACGCTTCCTCCACGGGTCATTCTTGGGAAGCCACATTCGATGCCTCATGTAGACGGTTTTTGAAGACCCGGGATCCTTACCCAGCTGTAAAAACGGCGTCTTTTCCATGCACCTCACACATGCCTTGTGTCCGTGGCACACCTGGCACGCGATATATCCGTATCCAAGATAGTCCTGCACCGTCGTCAACAGTGCGGCTTTCATACGGAAAGTTTCTTGTCCGTAGGCGTCCCAAGTTTCTATCCCTTCCTCCCACAGAGTGACTAGCTCCTCCTTCAATAGCTCCAGATACAGGTTGATATCGCTCCCTGGCTGCGTCGGCCCTTGGATTAGCATACTCATGTGTATGTACTTCTTCTTCAGGGCATAGCCAAGGAGGGAGGTTGTACATCCATACAAACACGGGCCAGGTGCTTTGCTTGCTGCTTTGGTTCCCAAACGGATTGAGTCCGTCGGTGCTCGCACCCAACCTGATGTTCCTTGGTTCTTTCCCGAATTCTTCGTAATACTCATCGTCTAATGTTTTCCACTAGCTTGCATCCGAAGGGTGTGTTAGCACTGGGTTTTCAACCCGTTCCACATCACGCATCACCGCCTCCTTTCTTTCCGTGTGCCAGCGCATGAGCTTTGCTTCCTTGGGGTCCACGAAGTACCGCCGCGCACGGGGCGTGAGCGGGAAGTACCACACAACTTTTCGAGGAGATTTTCTTGTCCCTCTCTTGTATCGAGATTCGCCACACTGTGGGCATGTATCGAGATTGGCAGGCTCGTTCCGATATATTACGCAGTCACTGATGCATGTGTGGTATTTCTGGTGC
The DNA here is from genome assembly GCF_022539505.1 of Lolium rigidum. Lineage (NCBI taxonomy): Eukaryota > Viridiplantae > Streptophyta > Magnoliopsida > Poales > Poaceae > Lolium > Lolium rigidum. The sequence goes on along the minus strand of NC_061509.1, from coordinate 161,858,726 downwards.
GGTAAATCGAGAGGGCACACGATTTTCTTGGCCTCCTGTAGGCTACCGGCACACGTGTTATCTTTCGGAAAGTGGATCTTCAAGTATCCGAAGAGTTCGTCCACGCTTGTGTCCGTCCATTTGTGCTTTGCCTTCATCTCCATAATATCGAGAGCGTATCTCGTACGGCTCTCCTCCGTCCCACGAGCTGCATCGTATAACGGAGTTCTCGAGTCTACCTCGAGTTGATCCAGCTTAGCCTTCCGTCTACCAGCGATTTTGGGGTCGGTCGATGTGTTGCTGAGAAGAAGTTCTTGAACATGACGGTCCTGCACGGCCGCGGTTAGCAGGGTATTTCTACTCATGTCCTTGTCGGCCGCATGTTCTTCCCGGCCTTCTTGATCACCATCAACGTGTGCGCCATCCTCTTCAACCTCGTCTCCATTGTCGTGTGGGGCATCCTCTCCATCACCTTCGTTATCATCATCTCCACCATCATCATCTCCATCATCATCACCATCGATATCATCATCTCCATCATCACTCATCCACCGAGTATGCCCCTCCATGAAACTATACCTGAGCAGGTGTTGATTCACTATGCCTGAGAAGGGGTCAAACAACGATCCTAGCTTGCATCTTCGACAAGGACACATTATATCCTTTCGCTTTTTTCGATACATGTCGGCCGTCACGCGTTCCACGTATCTATCCACGACGCTTTCCCTCATCGCGATGACCATCGCCGCCTACAAGACAAGATAATTGATTACACCGCCGTCTCGGTTTTCACGGAAAAATTCGGCATGACCTTTGCTAAATATTGTCATGCCGGAGTTCCAAAATTCGCCGGAACGGAAGTTAATCAACATTCCGGCAAAACATTGGCAACTCAATGTTCCTGCACGCGTAAACAAATGCAAAACAATGCATTTACATATATGGACCACCTTTTGCCACCACTAGTACTAGTGATATAACCGCGAATTTTCACCAACACATGAACATTCCACTCATTTAGTTATGTACCTATTAGTTGACGCGACGTCCAAAAGCACCCGAGAGACGCCACACGTCGACTTTAATGCTTGAGAGATCTAGAGATCTAAGAAATGGAGAGATCTAGCTAGATCTAGTGGAAAAGGTGGTGGGAGGAGATAGATCTAGATCTAGATTATGCAAATCATGCTAGAGGGGCTAGGTAGTGCATGATTTGCTCAAATACATCATATTTTATTGGTTGAAATAGCTAAAATGGGTGGGGGAATGAGCTAACTAGTGCTTGGGTTGATTTGCCATCACATATGAGTGTGTGTGTGGGTGGTGGTAGGTGGCTGGTCGTCCTAAATGGACATGCCCAGGTTACCGCCGGCGCCTACAAAATAAATTGCCAGCGGTAGGGCACGTTACCGCCGGCATCTGCTGGCCGAAGACGCCGGCGGTAAGTTAAGGCCTGGTGGCCCACCCTGGCTCGGCGATACCGCCGGCATCTACTGCGCGCGTTCGCCGGCGGTACAGCCAAGTATCCCTGGCGCTTTGGGCCCTATTCGTCGGCGGTAAGGCTAGGCCCAAATGGGATCCCGCGGCCCATTGCACCCCCGGCGCCTCCGTTTTCATTTCGCCGGCGGTAATGGAGCCACCACCGGCGCCGTCCTACCTGTTCGCCAGCGGTACTGTTAGGCCCCCCTGGAAGGTATTACCGCCGGCATCTTCAGCTCGTATTTGCCGGCGGTAAGGAGTGCGGCTATAAGCCTTTCCCTAGTAGTGGTACACTCTTACTGAGCTGCATAAAGCTACCGAGAGTTTGAACTGTAAGTGTCCTGATTCCTTTGCCCTTTTGTCAGCAACGCCTTGTCTGACTCTTTATTGATTCTTTTGCCAGTCATAGCTTTGAATCGTGCGGAAGAGAACAAGCGGATACACGAGCGAGTGCATGCTTTAACCCAGCTTTCCTCATCCGAAGAGATTTTCTGGCGAGAACACTCGAAGGCTTCGGCTGTTGCGAAATTTCAGGATCGGGTCCAACAAGTCCACCAATTCTTTGACAAGTGTTACAAAGCTATGAGGGTGGTTTGGAAGACGATGTTTCCTTTGAATGCAATTCCGCCTACGCTTTTAACTCTGATGTCCGAATTTGGGAACGCCAAGAAGATTCGGGACTTGGTGAGAGCTCAAGTTTTTGCAGGGGCCAAGTGTACGCTTGCCCTTGTGCTTGCTCGTTATCCCTCAGCCTGTTTGCTATCTATTGCCAACGCAACTGGCGATTTTGAAGAACTGTACCCGAAGGTATTATTGCCTGCCAACATAATTGTCGACAGGCTTGAGGAGGAGTCGAAGGTACCTGAAGAAAGGGAAACTCCGCAAGGGTGATGTTAGGGTGTAAAGTTATTTTTGTAAAATGAATTGCATTGGCTAATCCATCCAAGTGTTAGGATTGTTAAGCCGAAACTTGTTAGTTGGTAAATACATGAATATGTACTTTTACCGTGCCGTTGGCAAATTTTTGAAGGAGCAAATCTTAGTTGCCCGTTATATGCATGTATACTGGTTGGTCAGCAAATCATTATGAGTGATCAACTCGTGTTGCAGGTTTTGCTAAACCTGTTGTATGCGCAACTTTGCTTTCAACCGATTGTAAGTTTCGACAGTCACTCCCGAATATTTCGGGTGCAATGATTCTGCCAATGAGCCCGTTGTTCTTTGATATTTCCATAAGTGAAATATCGAACGTGGGTTGTTTTATGTTTTCCAAACTCTTGCTTTTTGCGGCACTCGTAGAGGCATCTCGAAGCGTAGGGAAGGATTAATGTCCTTGTTTTTCTTTGCAGCACTCGTAGAAGTTTTTCCCTTGGGGCGCAATCTTCTGCCGCGCGTTACGTTGTACCGTTACTTGTAAGCAAGGTTCACGGTGGCGCGGTCATAGATGCTTTAAATTACCGCAATGCTTAACAAGAATTGAAACTTAAGTGCTCATTGATAGGATAAATACGAAACTAGAGGGCGAAAAAGGAGGCCCCGTGTAAAGTAAAGGGAAAAAATTTAAAGACTAAGGAAGTGCTTTATCAAGGAAGGGGTTCTTCTCATCTTCGACAGCATCTTCTCGATTTCTTCGTCATGCTAGTGGTTGCTCGCAGCGTTGTTGATTTCGCCGGGGGCTTGGGCAGCGATTGTCGGTGCCTTGCCGCCTCCTATATCTTCCGCATCGGCAATCGCCGAAGCTTGTGCTGCCGAAGCTTTTGCTGCCGAGGCTTCAAGAGCAAGGTTGGCTGGCTTCTTCTTGGTTTCTCTCGTCATGTTTTTCCTCCTTGATTTCTCGTATCGTCGGCTTGGGCGGAGGGTCGACGCTTCTCGCCGTGGCCCAAACTTTGCGAGCAATCCTTTGAAAATCACGATCACAATTGTCCGAGCGTGAGAAACTTCCATGGACCGTGATGTTCGTTCCATTGTTCCCGTGCATTTTCAGCTTGAGGTATGCATAGTGCGGCATAGCCATGAACTTGGCATAAGCTGGTCTCCCGAGTATGGCGTGATACTCGTGATTCCCGGCTCACGACTTCGAACTCGATCTTCTCCTTCCCGAAATTGTCGGGTTTGCCGAAGACGACGTTCGTGTATGCTTTGCCAAGAGAGTACGCCGGTGAAGTAGGGAGAATCCCATGGAAGCGGGTGTCCGATTCTTCTAACATTCTCATGGTGATCCCCATACTTTGAATTGTGTCAAGGAATATCAGAGTTGAGTCCACTTCCTCCGTCCATGAAGACTTTGCTCATCTTGAACCCTCCTATCCGTGCTTCGACCACTAGGGCGGCGTGTCCTGGTTTTGGTATAGTCATCGGGTGATCCGCTCGGCTGAACGTGATGTTCTGAGACGACCACTCGACATACTCAGGGATGTTCGCCATGACGCTTTCTGCCAGGTTGATTTCTCGGGTGAGCTTCTTCATTTCCCTCCTTGAAACGCCTGTCCTGTGGATCATACTCATCTGCCCACGTGGTGGTGGAAATGCCTCGTTGGGTTGATGAGGTTGAGCTTGCTGGACCTGATGTTGTGGTGGGGGTGGTGGTGGTGGCGGTGGAAGCTGTTGCCGGCTCCGCTCGCCGGATGAGTTTATGCATATCGATGAACCGCCGAGCGCCTCCGAGCAGGTGGCTAGACTTTATTTTACCATCCTTGGAATCGGTATACGAATGCAGGTAGCAGGGGCGTTGATCTCGCTCAGCGTAGGGTAGTTCGGGAGTTCTCTCGTTGTCGTGGTTTAAAGTTGCCACGGTTCCCGCAGTTGTTCCGATTACCGTCCCGTCGATCATCTCGCCCGTCATCGTACCGATCATCCTCGCCGATCGAGTAGCTCCGCGGCCACCAAGTTATTGTCATCGTAGCTGCGGTTCTTCCTTCTCTTGTTGCGATCCCTTCGACCACCCGAATCATGCTTCGGCTGGTCATCCTCTTCATCGTCGCCGCGCTCGTCGTGGCTTTCGAACGTTGTCTTCGCCATCGGCCCAGCTGTTGGCGATTTCCATTAACTTGGTTATGGTTTTCGGCTTCTTGCGCCCAAGTTCTTCTATATAGCTTTCACGTCGGATGCCATCACTAAAGGCGTCGATTGCTCTGTCGACAGATACGTCTTCCGCAGCGTTCAGGAGCTTGGTGAATCTCCCGATGTATGCACGCATCGACTCCTTCTGCTTTTGCTGACAAATGCCGCAACTCCTCGATCCCGACGGGTCTTTTGTAGGTTGCTTGGAAGTTGGCGACGAAGGCTTCTACTAGGTCGTCCCATGACTTGATGGAACCCTTCGGCAGACCTCTTAGCCAGGCTCGCGCTGAGTCCTTTAGGTAAAGCTGCAGGCACTGCATTGCTGCTATCTGGTTCCCTTTTTGCAGGATCACTGTCTGTAGATAGTCCTCTATCCAGGATCTCGGCTCCTGCTGCCCATCGTACTTGGCGGCGTCGGTAGGGGTGGGTTTGAACTTCTTAGGTGGCATCGCCTCCCGAATTTTGTAGCTTAAACAATCGGCTCCCCTAAGCTCGCCGTCGTTCTCCCGGGTGCTCATCCGAAGAATCGCTGTCGAGTTCCTCTCTCGGCGGCGCGTCGCCGCCTTGCTTTGTCGATCCTACTCCGAGTAATTTCATCCCGAGCATCCCTTGCGCGGTGTTTTGAGCCACCGGCCCGCAACGTGGTCTTTTCCTTCCGTGGAACTAGATTATCTCCTAATATCGCGAGACTTTCTAAGGCACCACGGTGAGCCCGTGCCATGGATCCTTCGGGACGCCGGTTAATGAGGTATGCTGCAAGGTTGGCTATTGCTCCCGCAACGGTTTTTGGCCGTGGCATGCCCGCGGTGTCCGTAGTCATAAAGGACTTGGTCAGGTTTGACGTTATCTCCCTTGCATCATCTTCCGAAAGCCTGGACATCCTTGATCGATGCTTGCCTCCTCCGTGGGTACTTCGAGAGGCACTTCCCTGCGAGCCCCTTCGTCGTTCGCTGGATCGGTCTGCCGCAGATAGGCGTCTCTCGAGGGTGGCTTGCTCCTTAGATAGGCGCTCACGATTTTTCTCCAATATGGAGCGGTAAGCATTGAGAGTGCCAACCGTGGTTCCCGCCGGAAGTGGTGTGTCGTTAAGCACGGCTGCCTTGGCCGCTGCCCACTCCTCCTCCGCGATGGTGTGGTCGCTGTTGTTGTTGCCGGCGCCGTTCTCAAAACTAGCTCGCCCGTCTGGAACGGGGGTGCGATCTCCGTCTCCCCGTTAGCGACATAAACTTGGAGGGGCGCCACTCTTCGGGTGTCTCCTTGGGTGATGCCGTCGATGCTGTCCTCTCCCGATGAATAGTAGGCATTGCGGATGAACGGCGTGTCGCTCGACCCTAGTCCGTGCCTGGTGTCGCAGTTCATGCAGTAGTACGAGGTTAACTCCGAGGTCGCGGGATTATCGGATCCGACTGACATGGAGGATGCCGAACGGGGAGCCGAAGGTGCGGATGGACTCGACGGGCTTGTCAGGCCAGCCGAAAGGTCGAGTGACGACGATGCGCTTGGACTCGTCGACCTGGAGATGGGAGATTCTAGCAGCCGAAGAATTCCTTCTGAGTTGACGTTGTAGTGGACGCTCCCGAAGACCATCTCCATATTGCCTTGTAGACCGGAGAAAGTCGAGGGAGACGAATCGCTATGTGGGGTGAACTCGTAGGAACCGAAACGAATCGGGCTTCCCAAACGAGGCGATGACGGTGTTGATGAAGCTGTCGATGACATGTCGGGTTCAGCCGATGTCCGATCTTGTGCCGACAGGGTTCCCACAGATGGCGCCAATTGTCGAGGGTGCTCCTCGCCAATGCCGTCCGATAGGGGCTTAGGGTTGATGGAATCCTGCAAGCTGACACGAGACATCGGTTCACAGACAAGCGGGGAGAGCGATTTACCCAGGTTCGGGGCCCTCGATGAGCTAAAACCCTTACGTCCTGCCTGTCTGTTCTTGATTATGATGATAATGGGTTACAATGGGGGGCCGAATAGTTCGGCTGAGATCTCGTCGAGATGGCTATTGCTAAGGTGACCTAGCTCTAAGCTTTTGCTGGCTAAGATTGCTAAGATTGATTGTGTCCCCCGGCAGCCCCTCTCCTGGCCTTTATATAGGAGGCTAGGTCTCAAGAGGTCTCACCGAGTACGACTAGGTTTACAGTAGTTTTAGATCCGATCTTTCCTTGTTCGATCGCTTCCTTGTCTTGCCCGTCAAGGAACCTTCTGGTGCGCCGTCCTAGTGGCCCATCTCGCCTTCAGGTGTCTTCATGGGCCTCCAATTAGTCAATACAGGATAGGGTAATGTGGGTTACCCGAAGGGTAGTGCCCACGTCAGGAGGAGGGATACCACCAAACAAACCTATTTTTCTCATTTTCGTTGCCGCACCCAAACAATATTTTGGTTTGTTAGGGCATGTACAATGGTAGAGAAGGCATGTCTTTTCTTAGCCTTCACGTTATCTAGAGAAAATCCAGAGATATCATTATCTCTTATTATCATCCCTACCAATTAATGATAAATAATTAATTTTTAGTAAGAAATTAATTTGCTAAGGGAAGGTCACCCATTGTACATGCCCTTAGAGCATCTCCACTCGTCTCCCCGACGAGGCCCCCGAGCGACGTTTTTTCCATCCGGACGGCGAAATTCGGCTCAGTCGCGCCCCTGGTTCCTCGTTTTCGTCCGGATTTGGCCCTTCATCCATCCGGCGAGCCCACGCCATCCCCGGTCCCCCGGGGCGCGCTCGGGGACTCCGGACGAAAGAATTTGGCGCGAAACGTCGTGTGGACCCTCGTAGTCGGCGATAGGAAAGCCAAATCCTATCGATTTCCCTCCAATTTGCTTGCATATCCCCAATCTCTCCCGCCGAATTTGTCCATCCTCCTCCTCGTCTTCCAGTTCCAGTTCCCGTCCTCGTCTTCTCGTCCACCACCGTTCTCCTCCTCGTCTTCTCGTCCACCACCATGCCGCCGAAGGCGAGGAAGCCGCGGGCGAAGAAGGAGCGGTCGCCGGGTATGTCGAATGCAGAATGGGCGGCGGACGAGATCCGGCGCCAGGTCGAAACAAGCGGCAGGGTGGAGAGGGAGAAAAAAGCCGCCGCCAAGAGGGCGGCGGTGGCCCAGGACGAACAAGCGAGGAAGATCAGCATGGCCATGAGCATGGGCCATACTCACGGCGGCGGAACCATGTTCCCCGGCCAATGGCCGACGCAAGGTACATGCAGTTCCCCGTCGACTTTCTCCCCTTCGATCTACTCGCCGTCGCCGCCTGCCATGTTCCAAGAGGGCACCTACGTCCAACCGTCCAGGTTCACGCCGTCGCCGTCCGAGCTCGCCGTCGGCAGCGGGAACCAGTACGAGGGCACCTCGCCGGCCCTGCGACGAGGGCCGCTCCCGTTCGGCGCGATGCTGGCGCTGAACGACGAGAAGATCCACGAGATGATCACCTCCGGCTCCATGGCCGCCGCTACGAGCCCGGGGTTCTTCATGGCCGCCGCCGCTGCGAGCCCGGGGTTCTTCACGCAAGAGGAGGCGAGGGCGACGGCAGCTGTCGCGGCGCGCAACGAGTATGTGGAGGACGTGGCCGACGGAAGCCAACCCTTCGAAGAAGAAGACGTAGAAGAACAGCCAACTCAAACCGAGGTCGCCGACGCCAACCTGTCGAAGGGAAAGAAGAAGAGGAAGAAGGACTCGCCGCCTGCCGAACCGCGTATCAAATGGACGCCGAAGGAAGAGGAGTGTCCCGCCGAAGCTTGGATGACCGTGTCCATGAATGGCATAACCGGGGCCAAGCAGTCGTTTGATACATATTGGCTTCGAGTGAAGCAGGCGTTCGACGAACGCAAACTCGTCGATCCCTACTTCAGGAAGATGAACATGATCCGGGGAGACAAGGCAATTGCCACCCATTGGGGGATTATACAGACGGCGTGCAGCAAATGGCACGGCATACAGGAGGAGATCAAAGAACGGCCGATGAGCGGCCACGACTTGGAGCAAAAGGTATGCTCCGTCGACCCTGCATCACCGAGGTTAGCTATGCACCGTGTAGTGATCGTCGTGAGCTGACCCCTATCGCCGTACTCTTTTTCCCCAGCTGCGTCGTGCTTTAGACATGTACATGGACGACACCGGCATGCAGTTCAAGTTCCTGAACGTCTACGCCCGCATCGAGAAGTGCGAGAAGTGGGCGGAAACCCGCAAGAACCTCTCGAAGAGCAAGACCGAGCAGTACAACCCCGACGCTCCGGCGGCTGGCTCGGCGGATGGGCGCCCGGAACTCGGCCAGAAGAAGCTCAAAGAGCTCAAAAAGACGGGCAATCCCGCCGACAGGCTGCAGGCGTCGTTTGACAAGTGCTGGGCCGACGCGAGGACGCACGCCGCCGGGAGGGACGACAAGTTCGACGGCAGGTGGCGGGAGGTGCTCGCCAACCAAGGCGTCCGGATCGCCCTGCTGAAGACGACGGCGGCGGCGAAGAAGAGGAACACTGACTTGGTGTTTCTGATGGGCGGGAACACGGAATTGATGGTCGACGAGACGAGGATTTGGTACGAGGGCCACCGCAGCGACATCCTCCGACCCACTCCGGCCAGTTCTTCATCGTCTCCGCCGGCTCCTACCTCGTCTTCCTCACCGTCTACGCCGTCGACTGCCGCTGCTTCGACGTCGACTGCCGCTGCTTCGTCGTCGACTGCTGCCGCTTCGACCACGGCGTGTGAGGAAATTGGTCCGTCGGACACCGCCGTGCCAGCTGGGACGGCCGATGAGCCTGTTTCCATGTAATTTCCATCCTATCGCCGATCTGTGGCTGATTCTTTTGCTGGTCCTTTTGCCGATCAACTGGCCGTATTTGTAGCGCGGGACGATGGTTTGTTTGAATTTAAACTATGTCCGCCGAACTCCGGGTGGACGACTGGAAATACCGTACTCCCCACGACTTTATTTTGTCCAATCCGGCGGTTATTTCGTCCAGATTTCGTCGTGGGCAGGCCAAACGAGTGGAGATGCTCTTATATACAGTTATTTGAGGTGACGGAAAACAAGTTCTGATAGTATCGCGTATCCAAACAAGGCCTTTGTGTAGGCCCGATGACTACGGGCTCGTGGTTCATCGCTTTACTCGCTTCCTACTACAGTCCTCCTCCCCCCACAATTCGCTAAACCCTACCGAGGCGGCGGCGGCGGCGAGTTTACAGCTGAATCCGCCGCGGTAGGATTTACAGCTGAATATTTCCCGGAGCTAGTTCACCATGTCGGCCATAGCCAGCAGCAAGCCGTCGCGGTCCGCCTCCGCTATTGTCGCGTCCACAGCGAGCGGGTACCACCTTCTTAAGATCGATGGCTACACCCGCACCAAGGGCGTCCGCACCGGAGATAAGATCAAGTCCCGCCCTTTCACCGTTGGAGGTCATAAATGGCACATCGATTACCATCCCAATGGCTTCAACTCAGAGGACGCCGACTACATATCTCTGTTCCTTGTTCTTGACGACAACGTCACCACGGCGGTGAAGGCACAACAGAGATTCTGCTTTGCCGACGAGGTGAAGGGCCAGGCTCCTTCACTGACATCAGCATCAATAAACAACTACACTAGTCAAAAGGGCTGGGGGTGGGGGACATGGACGTTCATCAAAAGGGCAGAGCTGGAGAAGTCAAATCATCTCAAGGATGACTCTTTCACCATCAGGTGCGACATTGTTGTAATTCAAGAGTACCGTGCAGAGGATTTCACACCTACAGCATTCGTTTCTGTGGCACCATCTGACCTGCACCAGCACCTTGGCGATCTCCTGAAGACTGAGAAGGGCGCCGATGTGGTTTTCGAGGTTGGTGGTGAGACATTCGCAGCCCACCGGTGTGTGCTTGCTGCCCGATCGCCAGTCTTCAGTGCGGAGCTCTTTGGCGGTATGAAGGAGGGCAACACCGCAGGTGTCGTGCGCATAGATGACATGGAGGCACAGGTGTTCAAGGCATTGCTCTGTTTTGCGTACACCGACTCCTTACCAAAACCAGAAGAGGAAGATGTCATGTACCAGCATCTACTAGTTGCGGCCGACAGGTATAACATGGATAGGCTCAAGAGTATTTGTGAGGAAAAGCTGTGCAATTACATTGACGTGGGCACAGTAGCCACGGCCACCATCCTGGCGCTAGCTGAGCAGCACCATTGCGAAGGACTAAAGAAGGCATGCTTGCATTTTCTTGGCACCCCTGCAAACCTGAGGGCTCTGTTGGACAGCGATGGCTTTGATCATCTTAGCAGGAGCTGCCCTTCTATTATGAAGAAGCTGATTGCCATGTTGGCCTTCACTTAGTTGTAAATGCTGCTTTAGCGATGATATTTCTTGTTTTAGCAATGGTGCTTAGCTCCCAGGTTCGTTTTCAGACTTATTGTCAGGTAGCAATCATGAGTTCTTAGTATATGACTACCAGACTTATCTATCAGGAAGTACTTTGCTAGAAGGCAGATGTGTCCATTGAAGCCAAGGCATGGTCTTCTCTAGTTATTTTCTTTCTCTTCGAAATCTTATGAACCAGGAACACAAGGTACTTGGGCTTTGTCTCTTTCTTAAGGAGATGTCAAAGTAGATTAATCTCTGCTTTGAAGTTTCTTGCCTGCATTTCTATGACCTTGCGTGTTAAATCAAAACATACTTTGTTATAAGATAGCTTGACTTTAGTTGTTCATTTTATGTCGACAATTATCCTGTTTGCCGGACCCAAAAAAATTATACTAGAAAAGAGAGGATCTTAAGACATTGTTACACGTATCTGCATGAATTGTTGGACTTCTGTAACGACCCAGGTTCGTAGACGTAGTTGAGAGACACGGTTTAGAGGTAGGCTCATTTGTTGTGCATACATCTCATACATGCTCATATTCATACATCACACTTGAATCTAAAATTAGAGGAACCCGACTGCATCAAAACAACAAATGCTCAACAATTGAACATGATCTGCTAAACAAAATAAGGAAAATAACGTTACAAGAGTGTAATTCTTGCTTTGTACAAGTAGTCTCGTTGAAGCTAAGCTGGATCGTGACTGTCGGGTCTGCGCACTCGAGGCCAGGAGGATTACATGATTTTAAATCTGAGTTTTTGTTTGAAAGGTTTTATTTGCAAATATTAAAGTTTCCTCTTGCACAATTTCGCTTATCTCACGAAGATAATCACAAGGGAAAAATAGCAACAAGTGGAAATTACATTATGCTATTCTGGAAAATGGTTTCTAGTAAAACATCTTTGTTTTAGAAAATATCCAACGGGCTACATGGATATGATCCCTAATTGGACAATGTAAAATATTTGTATTTTATACAAGAGAGGTAAATGGTGAAAATTATTTTTACTTATACCATTTGTCTAGTTACCTCTATTTGTCAAGATTGTATTTGTAATGAGCTAAATAGCAAAATGGTTGGATTGGCATCACCCATCGTGAGGCAAACTTGCTTTACACAGAAGTACCTAAGCAAAAAATATGGACTGTGGTTCAAAACAACCGAGAGTCACAAGCAGGTGAGTCGCCTGATGCCATGCTACCAGCAGGAGCTGGCAAGCTCTAGGATCAAGCCTTGTTGCAGATGTGACACACTGGTCCTTGTAAGAATCAGGGTTAGCATGAGCCGACTTTGGGAAGGAAGAGATGTGACCAAGTAGTGCTAGTGTACCTCACCGTAGTAGCGTACCCTCATCCATCGACCATCCCTATCGCCTCACCCTGAGAAACAAAGAACCGAACCTCAAAGCTGAGCCATGGCGGTGACCTAAGGGAGCCGTACACCAGGACTAGAAGGTTGGTTCAGTCGCAAGGGCAGAGGAGAGGAAGGCCAGGCAAAGGAGGAGTACACAACCGGTGGTCAGACGTCCGGAACAGAGTAGTGAGAGCACCATGAGAGTTTAGGAAGCCAAATCACAACAAGTACTCATTTTAGACATCCATTAGTACAGGTAACACTCGTGTTGGTGACACCATGTTTGGTTTCATGGTTGAAATCATTTGACTGCTTTTGTGTTGTTACATTCTTGGTTCAAGTTTTAGTATTCAGAGTTTGGTATCCTTATACAGGAGCAACTTCTACTGTACATATATGAATCGTTCAGAGTCTTGTGTTTGACAGATAGAACTCGTTTTTGGTAGAAGTTCAGGTTTCAGTCAGTACCTGTGCATTTGAGTGGTGTTTTAGAAAGTTAAGAACAACATGCTCATCTCTGAAAATACCCTCACAGAAATCTAGAAGTTCAAAACTGCTGTAGCTAATATTCCTGTGAATGAATGGAACGAGTTTGGGATCGCTTGATCTATCTCCGAGGGATCTCGGGTGAGCCAAAATAATGTTTGCAATCCCAAATAGCGACGAGCGGCGCCTCAAATGTTGTCGGTGTATGGTAAGCGGACTTTACCATTTTTATGTTTTGTGCGATTGTTTCCATATGCTGCAACCTGCAAGCACCTATGGCTGTTACGTACACATAACTACGATGTTGGAATAAGTGAACAAGTGTTTTCTTGTTGCAAATGTCTTTTTGTTCACAAAATTGCTTTGAGTCTGTTTCCATTGCGTTTGTTGTGTTATTTTTTTCCACTGGGTTGTTGCAAATAAGTTTGATTTTTATTACATACGTTCGATTTTTTTGCAATATTTTGTTAACATGCTGCAACATATCTGTATGATTTTTGTAGACCGCTGAAACCCGGTCTCGCTTTCTCGTCGTAGGGTGCCCTAAGAAAATGGTTTTTTACACACGCCCGATAACAGTGTCAGGTTCCGCAATCAAGGATAACGGAACAACAACCAACATACATCAACAGAAGAAAGCGAGATCCTCAGCATCGCCTATTGCTAATGTTCGGAGGAGATTTACGGGAAACTGATGATGGTGAATTTGGGTCACGGTTGGAGTTTCCTTTTAGATCCGGCTGGGTAAGGTTTAAAATAGCACGCTATTTCTTCGCTAACAGTGCGCTATATCATACTTTGATAGTCCACGCTAAATTTTAGTAATTTTGCTCGATTTGTCGCTTTTTGCGAAATAACGTGTTATATCGCGAGCTGATCAACTGATCATCACCAAGAAGTGCGGAGATATGCAATGACCCGACCGCAACGGCTGCCGTTCCGGCCAACATGTTTCTCCTGGCAACTAGCTATAGACCTAATATTAGCCACATCACGATCTACAGTAGTTCTTTGGATCTTGCAGAACCTGCCATGATCATTGAAGCTCGAAATCGTTGGTGCCGAACCAAGACTGCATATGTTCCTGTGTAGATATATACGGGCAAGAAATAGACAAATAATATGAGTACTCTACTTTTTTGCAATTGACAAATAGCAGTGCTCGATTGCCACATGTATATAGCCCTAGTGAATTTTTTCTGACTGTCTTGTGTTGTTGATATCTTCATATGCAACTCGATCGTCTCTGGATGCCATCCTTCCTCCTTTTCTTCCAGCTGATCCAGTGATCCTCCTGTAAGATGCGACGAAGTAACTGCTGCTGGGCGTCGTGGATTTCTGCACCGGAGTTACTAGGAGCATTTAGCATCCTCCAGCCTGAGCGTTCCAGCCTGAGCGTCTGTTTGCATCCGCCTTGACCGAAAATGCATCTGGCACCACCTACAGCGACGAGACGCAGTGACCGGGTCGTCGCGTCTCTGCGGACGCTGCGCGGACGCGCAATGTGTCCGCTCGCGTCTCCACCGGGCCCGCCTGGCAGCGAGTCTGCATCGAGGGCATCGCTTCGGCGGTTAGCGCTTCCGCGTCTGCGCCGCAGCCTTCACCATCAGTGGCGCGGTTGCCTGTTCTGCGCGCGCACTGGTGGGCGGTGGCTAGGCTTCTGCGCCGCCTTCAATGACATCGTCTCCCGCGCGCGGCCGCCCTTAAAAGTCCACCGGCCGCATTCCTCCTTCGCCCACACCTCCACTCGCACCACCACCGCCGCAGCGCCATGGGGAAGAAGAACGACTTCGAGGCCTCTGGCAGCGGCAGCAAGAGGGTGCCGCTGCCCGTCACGCTGGGGAGGCTCATGCACGGCAAATGGTTGTCGTGCGAGGCCTGGTCCGGCGTGCAACTGCCTGGCGGCTGGCGGCTCAGCTGCCGCCGGGTGCCCATCCCTCCAGCCCTGTGCGCGAGCCTGATCGGACCGCGGAGATCCGGCGAGGGAGGTGGTACCTTCCGCCGGACCTCCGCGCCGATGCGGCGTACGCCATCAACTCTGAAAGTTGGCGTACATATCTGTCGACCAAGATGGATAGGAGGAGGAGGGCGGGCTTCATGGGCGACAGGGATTTTCCCTTCGAGCGTCCACCGCCGACTCGTCCACGAAGACAGGAGGCGCCGACGCGTCGTTAGCAGCCGCCGACGCGCGCGCCGTACAACGACGACGACGCCCACGGCGACGACGATGACGACTACATCAAGGCGCTCGCGTACCATAACGAGGAGGTGAAGGACGACAGCGATGACTACGTCGCGGCCGTCTTCCACGAATGGCAGCAGGCCATGGCAGAGGGCCGCAATTTTGAGTTCCCCGAGAACATGACGGACGACGAGATGGCGAAGCTCGGCATCCTCGTCTCCGAGAACGACCCGCCTGTGCAGCCGCCGCTGCCCCGCTACGCCACCGACGTCATGCCGTCGGGCCTGTCGGAGGATGAAGCCCTTCGACAGGCGCTACAGGACTCGGCCGCGCCACAACCGCCGCCGTACAACCCCTGGGCTCCTCCACCGCCGCCACAGCCGCATCCCTGGGCTCCTCCACCGCCGCCACAGCCGCATCCCTGGGCGCCTCCACCGCCGCCACAGCCGCATCCCTGGGCGCCTCCACCTCCGAGACCGCCGGCGCGCCCGGCGTACGCTCCCCCGGATGGCAACTGGCCGTGGGCGATACCGGAGCTCATCATGCTCGACAGCGACGACGAGCAGCAGTAGGCGTTAGGGTTTTTTTTTCATGTTTAAACTATGTAAATTATGTTTTCATGTTTAAAAAAATGTTTCTGCCAAAAAATGCGTCGTGCAGCTGGCGACGCAAACGGACGCACGGTCGATTTCGACCATTTCGACCGACGCAAACGGACGCGTGCGAACATTTTCGGACACTAAAATACGTCGCGCCGCTGGAGATGTCCTGACGAGTAAACTGAAAAACAAAACAGAGTGCGCACCGGCAACGTGTCCAGAGCTGCACGCGACCGATCGAGGAAGGCCCGGACCGGCCGTTGGACTTAGCGCGCCGGGGCAGCGACGCAGCGTGCACGGAAGGCGAGGTAGTTGAGGGTGTGTTTGTTTTGTGTTCAAGATTGCTCTACCAAAATTTTGGCTAGCCAATATTTTGGGTGAGCTATTCCTTGCCTACAAGTTAGTTAACATTGGTTAAAATTTGAACTAGAGTTGGTAGTGAAATATTGGCAAGCCAAAAAATTAGCAACTATTTAAACAACAACCAATCTTTTGATCATGACAAAAAATTGGTAAGGCATGGTTTGGTAGCAATCCAAACACACCCTGAGCTACTTGCGTAGTAGCAGCTTTCGCGCGTATTGAGAGACAGGCAAGCAAGTGAGGATCGGAGAAAAAGCAGTAGGGAACTGATCGCTACGTACCCTGGCCGAGAACAACTCGACTTACACGCGCTGCACAACTGAAGACGCATCGGTTGATTCGGTTCATCATTGATCGTTGTATCCCCACCACGTGACCACGATAGCAGCAGCTTGTAACGTCAACGGAGCATGCAGCATCATCATGCTTAGATTAGATGAGATCCAGCGCACAGTGGCAGACGTGCCGGTGATCAATCAGTTGGATGTGAGGTTTTATGCAACGGGCTCCGCGCGTGGCCGGCGGCATCTCTGTGCACTTGCTATGCTCGCAACAATCACTACTCAAGCCACCAGCAACGGAAGCGAATAATGTAGCTAGCTAGCCATAGATCGGAAGATGAGTGGGTGCATCGATCATGCATATAGGACATGGATGAGTGGCGGAGATGATGGATGCACACCATGCACGTGCCTGTTTCCTCAGCTTGTCACCCACGTCGACCATCCCCTTGTGCGTGCATGCCTACCTGGATGTGCCAATCGATCTGCTAGAGTGCTAGCTAGACGTGTTCAGTTCCGGCGCACGGGAACGGATCTGGGATGGGTTACGTGCGTACGCCGGTGCCACTTGAATCGCGGCGTCGATCGATCACGTGGTGGTATGTACATCCATCTACAAACGCGCGCGGGCAGATCGACATCCATCCTCGTCTGTAGCTGTTTTTGTTGTGAACAGTGGTGAATCTAAGATTTTTATCAAGCCTGGACACCCTGTAAACTCTGTTAAATTTTTAACAAAATTTTCATTAAAATTTGATCAAACTAAACTGCGATGCTGGCCGAAAACCTGGGCGGGCTTAGGGACAGTTGGGTCCACCGGTGGTTGTGTAAAGGTACGGCTGATGAGTCGAGCGTGGAGAACTGAAGAGTGCGGTCGTCATCGGCGGAACAGTGGCTCGATCTAACGGGTACAAATCCATGGATGCCATGCGATGGTAAAATATTGGAGCTGGATAAGACGCGGAAAAGATAGAACGATGTGGGTGTGTTGTTTCTGTGGGCTTGACTTGGTTGTTGTAGGTTTTTGCCCGATTTTCTCCTAAAAACCGGGCACCTTCTTCTTAATTAATAGATGAGGCAAAGCTTTTGCCTCCGTTTCAAAAAAAAAGATCACTCGACAAGGACCACAACCAGAAGTGTAGGCAGAAAGCGCCCATGAATTGGCTACCGAACCGGTACCTGTAAGGAGAGACAAGCAGGAGGCGGCGGGAAGACACAAAACTCATCTAGGGTTCAGTCCTCCTCACCGGCGATACCGTCGGTCCGCTTCACCTCCGGTGGCCTTGGGGCCTTGGAGGTGCCACGGACCACGGTCCCTCGCAGGTGGGGGAGTTTATGTTCTTAATTTAGTTTGCTTTTCAGTGTCTTTCTTGGAACGATGGTGAGGTGGCAGCTACATCCTGAAGTCAGAATAAGGTTCTCTCCGTCCTATCCTCGCTCTGATGGTGCTCTAGCACTGACGGAGGACGTGTGGAGTTGTGTGCCCATCGGATCTCCTGGGATCCGGTCGGTTTTCGTATTTGTTGGTGTGGTTTAATGTACAGCTGGGCATGGGCAGCCCGGCCTGAACGGTTCGGCCCTACCCGGCCCGAAACTTGCATGTCAGTCTCTTTTGATCTACGGTTGTCATCATTGGCGATGGTTACTGCTCTGGTGCGCTGTCAGGGCCGGTCCTGAGATTTCGAAGGCCCGGGGCGGAACTAAAATTTTGGGCCCCTCTTACTAATTACTATAACTTTTTTACCCACATGTATGAGTTGATGAAAAATAAATACTTTAAGTATATCTAATTGCAATATTCATATAAAAATAATAATGTTTACATGATACCTTAAAATTTTCTGCGCCAATTCCTAGATGCAAAGTCACTGACGATGGAATCAATATCAATCTCTGTGATTCAATTAATTTTTCTTCTTGTTTTTTCCTTCTTCTTTTTTTAGCACCGAATTCGGGCTCCATGATCAGTTAACCTAGCTCCTACAAATAAGAACAACAACTACTAATCAAAATTTAGAACACGTATTCATGGCCGGCCGACCGGATCGGCAACTGAAAGAAAAAAAAAGAAAGGCCCAAAGTATAGAAAGCCCATTTAAAAACGTTAATTTTTTTTGCAACTTATAGTAAGCCTATGTAAAAAATTTGGGCCCCTAAATTTTTTGGGCCCGGGGCGGCCGCCCCGCTGGACCCCCCAGGGCTGGGTCTGTGCGCTGGTTCTTCGGAACCTTAGCACGATGACTTATCGTCTGTCTACTACAACAAACTCTATTACGACAAGTTTTGTTCGACTCTGGCAATGGAGGGGCGAGGACAGCGGCGCGCCTTCGGCTCGTGCTAGTGTCTATCGCCATCGCTAGGTGGTCCGAATACCAATTTGTAATTTTCTTTCTTTTTAAGACATTTGTACTAGTGTTGATGATTATTAATATATCGGTGAATTTTTCGTAAAAAAAAAAGATCACAACCATCTTGAAATGACACGATATCAGATAAGCTTGAGCCTCGTATCAATCGGTTTTTTTTTTCCATTCCTCACATTGGAACCGATTGAGGAGTAGATTGGAACGAGGATCAGCAGCCAACCAACCAACCGGCACTGGATTTAAACACAGCGCTGCCCCTGGTACAGTTAGCAAGCCGTGGTTACAGTGCGCAGAGGAAAAACGGTTTCGGTTTCTGGACATATGTAGCACGACAGCGCGAGATTGTTCCGGGTCATGATCTTTGTACTGTTTGCTGAGCCGGACACCGGCACGGAATCGGCGGGTACAGGGCGATCTTCACCCGTCACATCGCAGCCGGTCCGCACCATCGCCTACGAGAGTACCACGATTTCCCCTGGAGGAGATTACATATGTTTTCACCAGCTGAAAGCCTGAAATATATAGGACAGCGTCACGCTTGATCTCACTGTGATGATGGTCTCTCCTCGTATCGGATGGACAGGAGAGGACATCCTTATGCGGAACTGTCAGACAATTAAGCTGACAGCAGGAGTATAGTACAGAGACCCACCAACAAACTGCACATGACACACAATAAAAGCCGAGAGCTCGATCGGAGATGGCGCTGCCATCTATTAAGGCCGATTGGCGATCGATCGGTCGATCATCGATCTACGTACCACGAGCACGCGGATGTTTAGTTCCTGCCGGTCACCACGTACACATCCTGTGCCTGCGTACTGCGTACCGTGGGCTAGAACGGCATGCTCCATAAACAAAAAAGTCTGCTTAACTTTTGGTGCGTGTGCGTGGCTAGCCACTGAAGTTGACACAGTGACATTGAGCAGAGCCTGACACAGCAAGTAGTGGCGGACTCATGAAAAAACTTGAGGGTGGTCATACTCGATTTTTTTGCACTAGCCGTTGTGCATAAAAAATGGCTAAATAAAAATATGAACTGCCAGTCGATTCACAATATTGTAGTTTAATTCATATGTTTCAAACTAGGAGGAGGCACACGGAGGCACGCCGCACTTGGATGCGGTTGTTGGAGCGATTATTTGGCGATTTATATATGTTTTGTTATGTTTTGGTGTTGTTATGTTATCGGTAACTATGTCACATTGTACCGCACGGGAGAGACTTTATGGTTTGCCAAAGGTAAATTATTCTTTATTTCAAGAACACATAGAACAACTAGCTACTTGCAACAAGTCTATTCATCGACTTAGATAGTGTTTACATGGATCTGGTGGACCTTGAAGTCTCTTCCAACGTGCATCTAGGCGGTGTTTGAGTTTCGCAGTGGCTGCTAGCTTTGGTGAGGGCTTAAAACCCTAGGATTGGATCCGTAATTTTCTAGTTTTTTGGTATCTCTCTGCAAAGTTTTCAGAACAACTCTTTTTTCGTATGTCCTTTAGTTTTCACGTTTGTTTGGTGATGTAATGTGGATTTATAGTAATAAATATAACATGCACATATCATGTACGGAGTAGTTGTGATTTTCTATATTCAGTAATGTACATACGGAAGTGAGCTGGCTAACATGTACTCCAGTGCGAGAGAAAAAAAAAACGAGAGGAAACGAGGGCTCGATCGAGCCATCCTAGCCGATGAGATGTTCCATGAAAGCAATTCATACGATAGTAGCAGGTAAAAGTGCAACTTCAAAATTTTAGGGTGGGCCACGCCCATGACGGCAAGTGCTGGTTACGGACACTTTCTGGTTGACGCATACAGCCACAACCACAACACAATGTGTGAGTGGTAAAGATCAAAATTGAGGCTTGGGAGATCAAGGGTTTCAAGTTCATGACCAATGGGTATCCTTCCCCAGATCAGAAGATCTCCAGTCAACACATGTTTCTCGTTTTCCCTTTCGGCCTTGCTTTTCCTTAGATGAAAAGGGATTTTCTACCCGAGCAAGCCAAATCCTAGTTTGAAACTCCGGTCTTGCAAAATTTTGCAAGACAGTGATTTACCCTATTCTGTGAACGATCAAATTTTACAAAAGAAATTTGTCTACTACCCCATTCACTAAAAATCTAATCTCTGAGATTAAGTGCACCAACGGAGAACGATCTTGAGTTGTTATTTTAGCTGCCACAATAAGGTTTGAGCAATCGGTCTCAACGATTACAGGTTTGTGGCTATGTTGTAGCGCCAGCCTGAGTCCCTATTCACATGCTCTAGCTTCTGATTCATAAGGGTCAGTACAATCGCAGATTCAATCACGGATTTGCCGGCAAGCACACAAGATAACTTGACCCAGTTCATCTCGGAGGACCATACCAGAACCGTCAATGTTCAGTTTAACCCAACTCAGCCTTGGAGTATGCCACCGCTTCACAGGGGATAGTGTCGGATGGTGAACAGTTGCTGCAATCGCACTGGTTCCTATGGGGATTTTTCCTTTGATAATCTCCTCAGTAGACAGATGTTTGATATTTCTCAGTGTATTCAAATATCCAACAAGGAACCGCTTAGAACCTTCAGTGAAGGGCAGAGGTTTTGCATGAGTTACCTCATTCCGAGCATACCAGGCAGGCCACGCCACCAACAGAAACATATCAACCATACTTGCTGGGATTAAGTTCAAGGCTGATTGGATCCACTTCATTGAACTGAATTGATGTTGAGAAGCCACTGGAATATGCCATATTCCACGTATTTTAACCCACACAGAAGAAGCATGTGGGCATCTTGTAAGCGTATGGACAATATATATCCTCATTCTCGGCACAACAAATTTTGCATATACCAGTTACATTCATATTTCATTGTCTCTTGTTAACTTTTGTAGCTAAGGCGTTTGTTGCAGCCTTCCAGGCAAATACCTTAACCTTGGGAGGCACTAAGCTTTCCAGATCCTAGACCAACAAAGATCAACACCATCAGTCCGGTTGCTAGTCGTCGTAAACAAGCAAATTGCAGCGCTAGTACCTCCTTGATATCACGGGTTACTCTAGGGGTAGCACCTGTTAGTTTGGATTGAAGTTGGTGTGTGCCCGGACATAGATTTTTGGCTCCTGGGCACCTGTGCTTCTGCCGTTTCAAAAATATAAAAAATCACACTTATGTGTTTCAAAAAAAAATCATAGTTTAGCCAATGAATTATCCCATAAACATGCAAATTTTCAATTTTAAACACAAAATATTCTGGGTACACAAAAATGACAAACGTGTGGCTCTAGGTATGCATATTTTAAATCTCCAATCTCAACAGATTTTGTCTTTTTTTGTGTAGCCTAAAATATAAAGAATTTCATATTAAAATTTTACAGGCTTGTAGGTTACGTTATTTACTATGTTCAGATTTATTTTTATATATTTTTAAAACAAATATGTATGATTTTCTATTTTTTTAAATAGAGCCAAAGACACTTTTCGGTGTGTGCCCACCCTAATCCCGTTTGCATTTTGGCCTCTTGGTTGACAACTCCTGTACGTGCAACAAAAATACTATATCAGCCACGAGATTCAGACTAGCCAAAAGGGCATCTTAGGGCATGGCCAATGCATAGCCTCAGGGGTGTTGTCTCGCAGCTTTATCTTGATTCGGGTGGTCCAAATTAGGTTTGGACAAGGAGGCAGCCTCTCCATCAGGAGGCAACCTCTCCGTACCATAAAGTGAAAACTCAGTGCAAATGTGAGAGAGAGAGAAAAACCAAATCAGCTTTTAAGAGAAAGACATATTAATGGGACCATAACATGGTGTGCATATGTCAAAAGTTTTTTCCAAGCCTAGTTGGACAACTGCCTCCATTGCTCATGCCCTTAAGCTCATCGGCAGCTGCTTTAGGACTAATCTGATCAGCATCCTCCTGTCGACGTGTGCAAGTTGGAGCGTTGCTAGTATTTTGTAATCGGTAGTTGATCACATGGCTATCCTGAACTGAGATGTAGGTAGCACCTGTTGTGCCGATGACATAAGCGATGACCAC
>NC_061509.1:161504341-161536118 GCF_022539505.1 Lolium rigidum | reverse complement strand
GGCCTCACACCTAAGGAAGTGTGGACGGGAAAGCTGCCCGGCTGGCACCAAGGTTAAGATCTCTTATGGGTAAAGCAACACACCTCTCGCAGAGTGTAAAGAATCGTGACTCGTCACCCCTGTTCGGATATGGAATCTGCGAACGCGGCCGGAAAGGAGCTCCATGAAGTTCTAGTAAACCGGTGAAGGTCGACTGGACATAGCTCTTTGAAATAAAAGCAATCTATTGAAGAAATGTTTATCAAAACTTGCATTGATATTAGACTTTCTGGTCTAATATCGTAGCTAGTGCATTAAACACCTCTTATCTATAATGAACTTGTTGAGTACGCTCGTGCTCATACCACTCTTAAACCCCATGCTTAGATTTTCTGAACCATCTGGAGGAGGACAACGACAACCATGATGGAGCCGAGATCATCGGCTACGAGGAACCTGACCTCTCAGGAGGAGTTGAAGGCGTAGACTACATCATCGTCTACGGATCCGGGGAGGCTTCCGGAGAAGAACAAGCCTAGAGATATCTGAGGAGTAGTAGTAGCCGAGCAGCACAAACTCTTACCATGTGGCTGCTCGATTAAATAAATGTTTGTTTAATGAGACAATGGTATTGTAAGTTAAGATGGGTTCACCTCGAACCCAGGAGATATCCTCTTAGGACCCAAGAGGAGCTCCGAGACGACTTGTGTATGTGTATTGTAATAATATGTGAATGAGTTATGGACCTTGCTATGTTCTGTTGTACTACTCTGAGGGATGTGATATTTGCGGAATGGTACTTCGCGAATGTTATATCAACGACTGGCATACTACAACATGCAGTGGTATGCAGGGTCACCACAAACCCTTTGTAAGGCCTAACTATTGCAGATATTAAACTAATCCTTGAAGAACAAGGAGCAACCGTAACGGATCGGATCTACTAAACAATGATCAAGCGGGGTACCGCCCCTACTGTCGTGGTATCGTCACGGCATATGCCATAGGGTGGCTAATCGAAGGTGGTTCCTGAGAGATCTCACGGCGGTATCCGGAAGCGGGTATGGGCACGAGCGACACGGCGACGTACCCAGGTTCGAGGCCCTCCCGTGGAGGTAAAACCTCTACTCCCTGCTAGAGTGTATATGATATCACACAGTACAATGGTGCTCCTAGAGCTGTGTCCGGCTGCTCCTAGGAGGCTAAGGGAGACGATGGTCTCTCTCACAGGGCAGCGCTAAGGGTGGAATGGAGTGAGAATGATCGATCCCCTACACGAGAGGGGGTAGTGCGGCTTATATAGGCACCGGCACTTTACATATAAGACCCTATAGTTTATCGGCCGGCTTGGCCGGCTCCGGCTTCCGCTCCTTCCCGAGGCGGTGGACGTCGTGAGCCGTTGAGGCGTAGTGGCCTGTCCCATCCGGCTGCCCGAGTCGGCGGTATGGAGAGGAGGTGTCCCCGCCGCCGTCGACCACCGTAGCCGCGTACGGATCGTCGTTGGCCATGATGGCCTGTCCGGCGCGTGGCACTATTGCTCCACGCGTGCCCCGCGCTTACGGGAGATGAAGTCGGCGTGGACTTTGGGAACCCGGATCACCAACCCGGTTCCTTCCAGTGCAAGACTCGCCAGACCTCGAGTCGGTCCGAGGTGCAGACCCCCGGCCGGATATGGCTTGTAGAAGCCGGCCCAGCTACAGCATTGGCGGCCGTAGCCGAGCAGACTAGGACCCAGAGCCAGCCGGCCTCGGACCAGCCGGCCACGGCGCCAGCGCGCTGCTCCTCAGCCGGCCTTTGCCGCGAGCCGGCCAGTGGCCAGCCGGCTGCTCCGCGTCCATCGCCCTACCCGTGGTCTTCCCCCCGACATTAGCCCCCGAAGCTGGCAAGGTCCTGCGTTTAGAAGGACCTAGGCAGGTTTTCCCGGCTTCTCGAATATACTTGGCGGCACTTGGAGGGGCCGACTGAGAATTCCCATTCAGCCGGCTGCGCCCTCATCCGGCTCGTTCTGGCCGGCTGCTTCGAGCCGGCCGCTATTTATACTTACGCAGCTTTTGCCTTCTCGCAAGTTTTGATGGCGTCTCCGCCTTGCTGATGACTTTTGGTCCGAGTTGAACTTATTGTCCGGCTCCGGCTTGCGGCACGCCGGAGTCTCCGCCGCCTCGGGTCCTGCACCCGACTTGACCGGTCTGACGCCTGGGCTCTGCCGCCGGTTCGTCTGGTCACATCAATGTCCCCTCCGGATTTGGTGCGGTCGTGGGCGACGTGGTGTGGCGGTTTTCGGTAACGGCAGCGGCCGTGGCGGAAGTTAATGCGCAGAAGATCCGGGCGACGTGGCCACGATCGCCACTTGGAGGCCAACCGCCCGCCGCGGTCGGCTATAAATGCCGCGGGGGAGGGTACCGAGGCGGCCACTTGCCCACTTCGTCTTCCTCGTGCTCCCGCTCCCCTCGCTCTCTTCTTCGCGCTCGAGCCCGCCGTTGCTCCGGCGAACGCCTCCCGCTGGCGAACTCCGGCGAGCGAGTCTCCGCCGACCCGCCGCCGCTACTCCGTCGAGCCGACGCCACGGGGCCCCGCGTTTCAACGGAGCGCCCTCAGCCACAGTCGTCGCCGCCGCCGTCGCAAGGTTCTTCGTCGCCCTTTCGCCTTTCGTGGTCAAGTTCTTCCTCTTCCTCGACAATGGCCTCCGCCAGCGGATCGTGGCGGGGCTCGTATATGCGGGAGGACGATATCGCGCGGCTGGTGCGCCTCCGCCGGATCCCGTCGTCGGTGGTCACACGGGCGCCCGGTGAGGAGATGGAGCCCGTGCTGCAGCCTGGCGAGCGCGTCGTCTTCGGCGCGCACCTCGATCGCGGGCTGGGCCTGCCGGCCTCCGCCTTCTTCCGGCAGTTCCTCGACAACTTCGGCCTGCAGCCGCACCATCTGCCGGCCAACGCCTGCGTCCTCCTCAGCTGCTATGTGGCGTTCATGGAGGCCTACGCCGGCTTGTGGCCGGATATCGACTCTCGGAGTCGGCTGTTCTACTTGAAGGCTCAAACTACTGAGGGCCGCCTGCGGGCTTGCGGCGCCGCCTCGATCTACACCCGGCCCGGTACGCCCTTCCCCAAGATTCCCACCGTTGACTCGGTGAAGAACTGGCAGATGTCATTCTTCTACGTGCGCAACGAGGGCGAGCTCGTCGACCAGATCAACCTTCCGGAGTTCAACCCGGTTCCTCCAGACCGGCCGGATCAACTGGAGCTACAACGCCCGCACGGCGGATCCGGATGCTGAGGTGAATCAGCTCGCGGGACTTCCTGGGGGCGGCCGTCGCGAACGGGCTGACCGCCGAGGACCTCCTATGCACCATCGCCGAGCGCCGGGTGCTGCCGCTCCAGATGCGCACCCACAAAATCGGGCACATGTCCGGCCGGTTCGATCCGAACCGGACGTCCACGGCGCTGGTCTCCAAGGCCCAGGTCGCCCGCCGGGTGAACAACATCACCAAGGCGAACATGCCTGAGGAGTAGAACTACGGGCTGGCGCCCCGTGACAGGGAACACCCGCCTGAGTTGGTAAGTTTCGTGTCTCCGCCGACTTCCGGCTTGCGGCTGCGGGGCCGACTTCCTTTTTCTTCTGCCGACTTCCGGCTTGCTGTTTGCTCATGTTCTGTTTTTTCTAGCTCTTCTCCCGCCAAAACGCCGAGGATGGCGACCCGGCGACGAGGAGATGGACGCCGGATCACGCCGATCCGGCTGACCAAGCCGGCGACCAGCTGGCGACGATGACTCGCTGCGGGCGCCCGACGTAGGCGGCCAGGGGGAGCACAATCCGCCCCCCTCACCGGAGCAGCAGGAGGACGAGGAGCCGGCGACGTCCACCACGGGGCCAATCCCCGCCGTGGCCCTGCGTACGAGGCCGGCAAGCACCACGGCGACTTCGGCGCCCAAGGGGAAGAAACGAGTCGGCGACCCCCGCGCCACTGCCGCCTCGGAGGCGAAGGCGAAGAAGCTCCGCCGGCTGCAGCCGAAGAAGGTTCCGGAGCAGGCCGGGTGAGTTTTCTTTTCTCCTTTGTTTGATTCCTTTTCTTTCCTTCCTTTTTATGCTTATCTTTTCCTTACTGTTCGGCTAGGGCTCCTATCAAGTTTGCCCAGGGCGGTGGCTCCCGGCAGACTCCGCGCGTCGTGTCGCCGCCTCCTCGACAAAGGAGGGAGTCGACGCCACAGCCTTCATCGCGCGCACCTACGCCGCCGCCGTCTGCGAGTACTCCGCCTGCCGCAGGGGCGCCTTCCTTCGCCGTGCCGCTGGCCTCAGCGCCTGATCGCGGCACGCGGGTTGAGCTGACGCGCCAGGCAACGCTGGACGACATGTTCCCGAGCCGAACTCGTCTTCTGGGCCCAGCTGCTGGGGCTGGCCTAGGCATGCCGCCGTCGACCGGAGCCGGAGCCGGCAGCTCTGCACCGCCCGCGACCGGAACCGGAGCCGGCAGGGCTGCGCCGCCCACGATCGGAGCCGGAGCCAGGCCGAGCGTGGTGGTGCTGGATGAAAGCCCGAGGGGCACCTCGAGCGCCGGAGCCGGCTCGCGGCCGACTGGACCATCCGCTTCGCCCAGAGCGCCGCCACCACCGGGGCCAACGACGGGGGAGCCGGCCAGGCAGGAGCCGGCCAGGCAGGAGCCGGCAAGGGGTGAGCCGGCGCGAATGGAGGGCGCCGACTCGCGCGCGTTGGTGAGGACGGAAGCCCCATCGGCGCCGCAGCAGGGCCTGCACGTGGCCAAGGGCGCTCTGCTCCTGCATGTGCCGTCCGCCTCCGACTCCAGCCTTGGCTCGGCTGGCACTATGGAGCAGGCGTGGCTCCGCGCCGACTCCTACGAGGTGACCAGCCGGGAGGGGAACCCCGGCCAAGCATCGGTGGAGATGTTCTTCTCCAACCTGCAGGCCAACCTCAAGGCTAGGGCTGCCGAGGCCGTGGCCAACCTCGCCAAGGTGGAGGAAGCCAGCAAGGTAAGCTTCATCTGTTTTTTGATTTGGTTATCATCCTGGTAGCCCTCCGAGGCATGGGCCGGCTGGTTGGAGCCGGTCCGGGTTTCGCCTAGCACACTGATTTTTCTTTTTTCCTTAGGCTGTGGCGGATCGGCCGCACCGATCCGCACAACCGCGCCGTGACCCACTACCACAAGGCCAAGCTGGACCGGGCCAGCTTGGCTCGTGAGCTGGAGGCCGCCAAGGGTAAGATCTTGTTTCTTCCGACTCGATGTCTTCTTTCTTTTTAGTCTTCGTTGGCTGACGTTTCTTTCCGGCTGCCTCGCAGTCGAGGCCGCCAAGGTCCCGCGGCTGGAGGCGGATCTCCGGGCTGCTCGCGATCAGTGCGCCTCGCCGAGGAGGCGGGCCGATCTGCAGCCGCCAAGCTCAAGGTGGCTGATGGGGAGTTGACGCGGCTGCGCAAGCTGGAGCAAAACCATCTTGCTGAGCTCGCCTCCCTTAGGACGGCGGAGAAGGAGAAGGTGGATGATCTGAGCCGGTGGCTGACCGAGGTGGAAAAGCAGCGGCTTGCGCTTCAGGAGGAGGTCACCACCAAGTCCGCGGAGCTGACTGCTACTGCTAAGCGCTGGACGGAGGAGATTGGCGCGCTTGATCGCGGCTTGTCGGGTGAGTGCTTCTATGTTTCCTTCCCTTTGCCGGCTTTCGGCCGTCGGCTGCCGGCCTAGGTTGGTAGCCGGCGGCCGAAACTTTTCTCTTTTGCTATCTCCATCTTCGGGCTGGGGGCAGTCGGTTCTTGCCGGTTGCCGCCAGGTTTTTTCTTTAGAGCTTCGGAATCTCCATCTTCAGGCTGGGGGCAGTCGGTTCTTGCCGGCTGCCGCCAGGCTTTTTCTTTAGAGCTTCGGAATCTCCATCTTCGGGCTGGGGGCAGTCGGTTCTTGCCGGCTGCCGCCAGGCTTTTTCTTTATCCTTCGAAATCTCCATCTTCGGGCTGGGGGCGATCGGTTCTTGCCGGCTGCCGCCAGGCTTACTTTAGAGCTTCGGAATCTCCATCTTCGGGCTGGGGGCAGTCGGCTTGTGCCGGCTGCCGCCAGTCTTACTTTAGGACTTCGAAAATTTGCATTTTTCAGCTTATTTCGGCTTTGATGGCTTCTGACATGCTTTTTCTTGCAGCGGCCTTCCCGGAAACGCAGGATGCGGCCTTGGCTGCCGTTGGTGTTGCGCGCGAGTCCAGGAGGCGGGCGACTGGTGAGGGCAGCTCGGAGTACTTCAGCATGGAGGATTACATGGCGTCCATGTACCGCCGCGTCGAGCCCATCACCAAGCTTGGCCGGGAGCTTCGGAAGGCGGGCCGAGGAGCCTGGTCCCGATGCCGTGGCTCCGCGGAGGCGGTGCCGCAAGATATCTCCAGCCTCACCTCTTTGATGGAGCGGGCGCCGGATCGCTTCCTCGACTGGAAGGAATCTGCTACGCGCGCTGGTGCCGACATGGCGCTGTCCTTTGTCCTCTCCTGGTACAATGAGGTGGACCTGGGGCAGCTCGAGTATCGTCGAGCCGGCGTGGAGGACAAGCTCCCGGCCGAACTCAAGACCGCCCGCTTGCCCGAGCTAGGCGCCATCGCCGACTTCGCCGACAAAAGCCTCTTCATCGCGGACCCGAACCCTCGGCTCCGATGAGGAGTACGAGATGGAGGATGAGGAGGCGGAAGACGTGCCCGAAGACGATCCGGCAGCCGGCCGCTCCGATGCTCCTCCAACTGGCGCTTGATTTACTCGTCTTTCAATTGTTGCTTTTGCCAAGACAATTTATTAAATCCCCGGGATGCCGGGTGCATATGTAAGACAATATTATTATCCTTTTATTAAGGCACACTTTAATGTGTTTGTTAGTCATTTGTGCGCCGAGTTGCTTTCTTTCGACCTGTTCGCTTTTTCCTGTCCGCCCCACTCTTTGGCTGTGCTCTTGCCGGTCGTACGTCCGACTTGCGATCCGTCGCCGGATCAAGAGCGGGCCGCGAGGAGGCCGACAGCATTTCGATCGAACGAGCTGAATTCGGCAATCCGGCACTTTTATGAAAAGTTGCAAGTCAACTCGCTTTTACTCTTTCCCTTAGTCGTTTTTCGCGTGCCGGCTCCCTAGGCCTTACTCCCGCCAACCGGACAACCGGGTTGCGGTCTGTAGCTGGATCGGAAGCCGGCTGTCGGAAACCGGATCACGTTACTAAGCCGGCCGCGTGAAAGGGTTCAAGCCAATTGGCGAAACGAAGTAGAGTACGCAAAAAACTTGTCGGAAACGGTGCTCTTGGCGCATGCTTTTCATAGCTTACAAAAGGGATACAAGGGATACATACATTCCTGCTCTCATGTGTAAAATGGTCGAAGCAACCTGACATTCAGGGACGTTTAGTCTCTTCGTCAGTTTTGCTTGCCTTGTTCTTTTTGGCCTCTTGGGCATGTATGAGATAGTAGGAGTCATTGCCTACTGCCTTGCTCACGATAAAGGGACCCTCCCATGGGGATGCTAGTTTATGTTGTCCGGCTGTCCGTTGGATCAGCCGGAGCACTAGGTCTCCTTCTCGGAATGCTAAGGTCTTGACCTTCCGGATGTGGTAGCGACGGAGGCTTTGCTGGTATACGGTAGACCCGGACTCGGCCATTAGCCGGACCTCTTCGACCGTGTCGACTCCATCTTCGCGAGCTTCTTTGGCTTCGGCTTCGTGTAGAGCTTGATCCTTGGCGCGTCGTGCTCGATATCGGCCGGCAGGACGGCTTCGGCCCCGTATACGAGGAAGAAGGGTGTGAAGCCGACCGAGCGGTTTGGCGTCGTGCGCTGGGCTCCACGGACCACGCTGGGCAGCTCTTCAATCCAGCAGCCGGCTGAGCGCTCAAGCGGCTCCACCAGCCGGGGCCGGATGCCGGCTAGGATCAAGCCATTTGCTTTCTCCACTTGGCCGTTGGTCTCCGGGTGCGCCACGGATGATAAGTCCATCCGGATCCCCATCTCCCCGCAGTAGCGTTTGAAAATGCCTTCAGCGAAGTTGCTGCCATTGTCGGTGATGATGCTATGCGGGTAGCCATATCTTACGATTATCTCTTTGAGGAATGTGACGGCTGTGGAGCCGTCCAGCTTTTTGATTGGCTTCGCTTCTATCCACTTACTGAATTTGTCAATCATCACCAAGAGATGAGTCATGCCGCCTCGGGCTGTTTTGAATGGGCCCACCATATCCAAGCCCCATACGGCAAATGGCCAGGTAATGGGGATGGTCTTCAAGGCGGAAGCCGGTGTGTGCCTTTGCTTGGCAAAGCGTTGGCAGCCGTTGCACTTCTTCACCAGCTCTTCTGCGTCTCTGAGCGCAGTCGGCCGAGTAAAAACCGTGCCGGAAGGCTTTGGCCACTATGGCTCGGGAGGAGGCGTGGTGGCCGCACTCACCTTGATGGATTTCCCGTAGGAGTTCAATCCCTCTCAGCCGACTCGACGCACCGTCGGAGCACCCCACTTACGCTGCGTTTGTACGGCTCGTGGTTGATGATTGTGTAGGCCTTGGCCCTTCTCTCAATCTGCCTGGCCCGGACTCTCGTTATCGAGCAGCTACACCGTCAGGTGAGGTAGGAGAGGAATTCTTGTGCCCATGAAGGTACGCATCTTATCTCGAATACGCCGACCAACGTGGCCTCCTGCGTGGGAGCTTCCGGCTTTGACTGCATGGTCGCCGGGTTTGGCTTGCCAGCCGGCGGGTTCGGCTTGCTAGCCCCCGAGTTTGGCGATGAAGCCCCCGGGTTGGACTGAGAAGTCCCCGGGATCGGCATGGTAGCCGGCGGGTTTGGCTTGCTAGCCCCCGACTTGGGCGATGAAGCCCCCGGGTTCGGCTGAACAGCCCCCGGTCAGCCGGCACGAATATTGAATCCGAATCCGGTGACGGTATGATGGACGGCTTCTTGATAACCGCCAAGGCGATGCCCGGCGGAATGGCTTGCCGGGTTGAGCCAATCTTGGACAAGGCGTCAGCCGCCTCGTTGTTTGCTCGTGGCACATGGTGGAATTCGCAGCCGTCGAAGAAGCCGGATAGCTGCTGGACATGGAAGCGGTATGAGGCCATGTTGGCGTCCTTCGCGTCCCAGTCGCCACGATGCTTGCTTCGTATGACCAAGTCGGAGTCGCCGAAGCATAGTATGCGACGCACGCCAATCTCCTTGGCCAGCTTCAGCCCATGAATGAGCGCTTCATACTCCGCCACATTGTTGGATGCGGCGAAGTGGATCTGCAGGACGTAGTCCAGTCGGTCTCCCTTGGGAGAGGTGATGACGATGCCGGCTCCCAAGCGTCTGGGCCATCTTGGAGCTGTGCGTGGCGCAGTCCATGGAGCGGCGATAGTCGCCGGCTATGGTGATGACCCCCTTTGGGCCAGGCAGCTTCATCTTCAGGTACCCATAATGGGGCACCGCCATGAACTTGGTCAGGGCCGGCCTGCCCAGGAGCGCGTGGTAGGGACTCACGAGGTCCACCACCTCGAACTCGATTCTCTCGGTGCGGAAGTGATCCGGCTTCCCGAACATCACCTCCGCCGTGATCCGGCCAATCTGCCGGGCGGCAGCAGTGGCTCGGCACGATGCCATGGAAAACGGTGGGGGTGGGGCGCAACTCGGCCTCCTGGATGCCCAGCTTGCGGGCGGTGTCGCGGTAGAGGATGTTGATGCTGCTGCCGCCATCGATGAGGACGCGCGAAAAACGCACGCTGCGCCGGGTTGTGCCGATGGTGGGGTCGAGGACCATGGCGTAGCTGCCCGGCCGGCAGGACAGCCGGGGTGTCGCGGCGATCAAAGGTGATGGCCTGCTCGACTCGGTTTAGTGCACTGGGGGACCGGCGGTATGACCGCGTTGACCTCGAGGGAACGGCTCTGCTGGCTCGTCTTGTCCTTGGGCTCGGAGGTGAAGATGATATAAGTAGCATCTTCAGCCAGATATCGGCCATGTTGCACTTGGTTAGCCTCGTGGTGCTCGAGGTTGGCGTTCTCTGCGCCGCCTTGGCCACCCGGCCCGCCGGCTGGAGGAGGCGGGGGTGGGGGCGGGAGGGGTTCGCCGCTTGTCAGCCGCTTCATAAAGTGGCAGTCGCGGGTGGTGTGGTTGGAGGGATTCTTGCCGCTGTGGTACTTGCACGGCGAGTCGAGCATCTGCTCGAAGGTGTACTTCGGCTTCCATTGCCGGTCTGTTTGCTTCTGGCGCCGGCTGCCGCCTGGCGCCGCATGGTCCGACACGGCTGCCACATGGGCGGAGCCGTACCGGCGGTCCGGCTGGTCGCTGTGACGCTTGCCGCGGTAGTTGTCCCGCCGGCTGCCATGGGAGCCGCCCTCGGCCGGCTTGTGCTCAGCCGGCTTGTTGTTGTCCCGTCTTGCTGGGGCCGGTGGAATATCAGCCGGCGCCTTGCCGGCTTCCTCCGCCAGCGCGTACTTGTCTGCGATGACCATCAAGGCGGCCATCGTCTTGGGCTCGCTGCGGCGTAGCTTGTGCCACAGCGATGGTGTTGGGCCGGCAGCCTCCCATGAAGAAGCCGATGGCTTGCATCTCGTGCACGCCCTCGCAGGAGTTGCGCATCTCGCACCGGCGCGTTAGGTACGCGCGATCCGTCTCGGTCCGGGCCTCGCTTGCACATCTCAAGCTGTTGAGGGCGACCCGGCCGGCGATAGGTGCCGGTGAAGTTGCTGATGAAGGCGGCTTCGAAGTCCAGCCAGCCGTTTATGCTGCCGGCTGGCAGGTTGTTGAGCCACGTGCGGGCGGAGCCGAGCAGCATGAGGCGGGAATAGCGCACAGCCCAGCGCTTGTTGCCCTTGGCGATGCCGACTGCCGTGGAATAGTCCAGCAGCCAGTCTTCCGGCTTGGCGGTGCCGTCGTACTTTGGGGTGTCGCGCGGGAGCTGGAAGCCGTCGACCAAGGGCTCGTTGAGGATCCGCGGGCCGAAGCACTTTGGGCCGGCTGGCCCTTCTTCTTCCGCGATGCGGGATTGAACCAGCCGGTCGAGGCGGTCCCGGGCGTCAGTTGGCTCGATGCGCGGGCCCAGCCGGGAGTGGGCCGGCTGGCGAGCGCCGCTGGCTTCTGGAGCCGGCCGGTGTGGGCGTCGAGGCTCGGAGTCTTGCTCCTGGTTCCGGCTCGGTGGGGCCCGGCTGCGCGCTGCCGCCGCCGCGCGGGCTGGTGGCTCGGCCGGCTTGAGGTCGCGTGCGTGGCGCGGGAGTCGTTGCGCCGGCTCGGCGCTGTGGAGGTGGACTCGGCCGTGTCCCTGGCGTTGCCTGCGGCACCACGAGCGTGAGAAGCTCTAGGGTCTCGGGCGTACCTGGGGTCTTTCGACCGCTCGTTGGCAGCTTTTACCAACTCAGTCACCCGCGTAGTCTGGCGGCGTAACTCTTCGCCTTCGAGGCGGTGCAGCTCTTCTGCGGCGGCTTCGGCCGCGAGCATGTTCTTGTCGGGGGTGTTGTAGATGGGCAGCTCCATTGACGGAGCCAGCTCGTCCGCGCCGTCGCGGTCGATCTCGGCGCCTAGGTCGCGACCTCTGCGGCGGATCTGGCCGGCTCGGCTGGGGTTGTCGCCGCCTGGGGTGAGGCCGTGGGCGCGGTTGTACTCGCGCTGGGTGATGTCCCACTTGCGCTTAGCAGCAGCCAGCTCCTCGGTCTGCTTGAGGAGGAGCACGCGGTGCGCCTCCAGGTCTGCCTCGACGGCGGCGGCGTCGGCGCCGGCGGCGGTGGTGAGCGGGGTGCTCGGCTTCGCCCGGACTTCGTCCAGCCGGGATGGTGGTGGTGGCGGCTTTGCGCCGATGCGGATGCGTGCCCGCCGACGTGGCGCTCCAGGTCGGGGCCGCGAACGCGCGTGGACTTGGAGGGGAATTCCTCGCCACCATCATGACTTGCACGACGGCGGGGCTGGCGGAGCACCGCTGCCGGCTCGCGGAGGAGGGCTAGCGCAGCGCAGCACCTGCCGCGGGTAGCGCGGCGGTGCGACGGTGGCGACGTAGACGTCGTGGCCGCCGAAGGAGATGACGCCGCCGCCGTCCGGGAAGGGCCGGTCGGCGAAGCAGCCAGCGTTGTCGCCGACGCAGCCGAGGGAGCCGAATCTCCAGATCAAGCCTGAAGCGACTCGCTCGCCGGTGGTGATGGTGAGGCCCGTCCGGATGAAGACACCGGCCGAGGATGGTGAAGCCCCACGGTGGGCGCCAAATGTCGTGGTATCGTCACGGCATATGCCATAGGGTGGCTAATCGAAGGTGGTTCCCGAGAGATCTCACGGCGGTATCCGGAAGCGGGTATGGGCACGAGCGACACGGCGACGTACCCAGTGTTCGAGGCCCTCCCGTGGAGGTAAAACCTCTACTCCTGCTAGAGTGTATATGATATCACACAGTACAATGGTGCTCCTAGAGCTGTGTCCGCGCTGCTCCGGGAGGCTAAGGGAGACGATGGTCTCTCTCACGGGGCAGCGCTAAGGGTGGAATGGAGTGAGAATGATCGATCCCCTACACGAGAGGGGGTAGTGCGGCTTATATAGGCACCGGCACTTTACATATAAGACCCTATAGTTTACTGGCCGGCTTGGCCGGCTCCGGCTTCCGCTCCTTCCCGAGGCACCGACGTCGAGAGCCGCTGAGGCGTAGTGGCCTGTCCCATCCGGCTGCCTGTGCCAGCGGTATGGGGAGGAGGTGTCCCCGTCGCCGTCGCCCACCGTAGCCGTACGGATCGTCGTTGGCCATGATGGCCTGTCCGGCGCGTGGCA
Organism: Lolium rigidum; assembly: GCF_022539505.1. Taxonomy (NCBI): domain Eukaryota; kingdom Viridiplantae; phylum Streptophyta; class Magnoliopsida; order Poales; family Poaceae; genus Lolium; species Lolium rigidum. The sequence goes on along the minus strand of NC_061509.1, from coordinate 161,523,429 downwards.
CTATTGCTCCACGAGTGCTCCGCGCTTTACGGGAGATGAAGTCAGCGTGGACTTTGGGAACCCGGATCACCAACCCGGTTCCTTCCGAAGGCAAGACTCGCCGGCCTCGAGTCGGTCCGAGGTGCAGACCCCCGGCCGGATATGGCTTGTAGAAGCCGGCCCAGCCTACAAGCATTGGCGGCCGTAGCCAGGCCGACTAGGACCTAGAGCCAGCCGGCTTCCGGACCAGCCGGCCACGGCGCCAGCCGGCTGCTCCTCAGCCGGCCTTTGCCGCGAGCCGGCCAGTGGCCAGCCGGCTGCTCCGCGTCCATCGCCCTACCCGGGGTCTTCCCCCCGACACCTACACCTAAGATAGGTGTAAGGGCGGCTAGATGTATAAGGGTTGCACTACGAAAGCATATGATACGAAGAAAAATGCTAACCCTAACACATCTAAGATAACTACGTTGCTCGCCATCAAAAGGGCTTCAGTACGAGCAACGCATGAACAACGTAATAGCTTGGCTCGCCTAGATCGCAAGATGCGATCTAGGCAGCATGGTGCTTACCAGAAGAAACCCTCGAGACGAAGGAGTTGGCGATGCGCCGAGATTGATTTTGTGTTGAACGTTGGTTGTTGTTTATTTCATAAACCCTAGATACATATTTATAGTCCAGGGGACTTTCTAATTCAGGCGTGCACCTAACCGTGCACGGGTAAAACTCTAACTTCTAAACGACACGTATCCTACTATGTTACAGATACACGGGGAATTAGCCCAAACTTGGTACACAAGGCCGATTCATGTATTTCTTCTATATATATTCTTCAAACCCATCTCCAATCGCGGCCCACCTCTGATCCGGTCAAATTCTGGTGATAACACATGCCCCCTGGTTTTGGAAATGACATTTCCAAAATCATTACGCTTTTCCTTCGTCGGGTCATGTCGTGGCAGCAGCGTAAACCGCCGCAGTAATCCTTCATCATGATGCCTTGCCTCCTCCACTTCTCCGTGTGGCCCGACAGCCTTATTTCTTCCTTCGTTGGGCACCACTTCCTCGGAAACCGCTGTGGCATTGAACCTCCATCGTATCCTTTATTTAACCGCGTCGAGCGCGCTCGCCCTTTCACCCTCCTGCTCCGTACTAGCCATCGGCAAAGAACCCCCATTCCTCCATAGCCATGTCTTCTTCCTCCTCCTCCTCCTCAAACCTCTCCGATGTATCATCTCCCTTCCGTGAGCCAACGCCAGAGTGGGGCTCGTTGGCGGCGCACGACATCCTCGCCCCAACGACGTGGGACAAGGAGGAACACGATTCCTCCATCTGCCCCGAGGATGACAAATCCTTGACCGACGGAGAGGACGACCTCCTATTCCTCGTCGACGGGGAGGAGGAGGCGGAGAGCGAGGACGACCGCTTCTCCTGGGACGGCTACACCTCCTCCGAGGAAGAGGTGGAGGATGACGACGACGACTCCCTCGAAGGTTACCCACCGGCGAAGCGCCTCCGCGCCTGGTGGGACGACGACAGTGATGACGACGATGAGGAAGACGAGGCTCCCGTAGAAGGCTACGGGAGCAGCGATGAGGAGCCTATCAGCGGCAGCAACGACGGCGACGAGGGCAGCAACGGCCCTTAGATTAGGGACTAGTAGTAGTAGTCGGCTTTTGTTCTTTCTTCCCCGAGCAATCGGCTCTTTCTTTGTAAGAAATCCCACTATTAATGAAGAGAGTATTCCCCAATTAGTCTTACTTTCCTGTCGACTTTGCCGATTGTCAGAACGAAGTCGCTGTACAAAGAGCCGATGACAGGGCATCAGCTTGCACTATAATCGCGACTCGAGGCCAAGCCGTCGCCTATCCACACGGTCCAACAGGTCTAGTTTCCGTCCAAACCATCTCAAGCGTGCAGATTGGACTCCGCAACAACCACTAGGATGACTTATCCCGAATATCATGATTGAGCTTGCCCCTCTAGAGTCGATGACAATGCATCGGCTTTTATTATTCTGAAGTCGATGCCCGTGCATCGGCTGTACGCATACCGTTGTCCCTTCATGCTTGTATACTGAAGTCGATGCCTGTACATCGGCTGTGATTTTTTTTACTGGCCGATTTTAAAATCGGCCTCCATATCTCACTTCCCATCCTCCCACATGCTTGGGAAATACTTCTTGAGATGTTGGCCATTGACGGCCACTGGGAACTTCACACCATCCAACTGTTCAAGCATGTAGGCATTGCCCTTCGTAACCTGGATGACTTTGTAAGGACCGTGCCAATTAGGAGACCATTTGCCGTATGCTTTATCTCTCGGTTCCTAGTGGCAACACGGCTTCCCATACTAGATCACCAACTTGAAACTCCTTTGGTCTTACCTTTTTATTGTATGCCCGAGCTACCCTGGCTTTGTTCTCTTTAATCTTTTCTAACGACCAAAGTCTAAGTTCCGTTGCATCCTCAATAGTGTCACTCATCAGGGTTGCATATTCCTCAGGTGTCAGGTCATTCTGAAACGTGACACGTCTTGACCCAGCCGTAATCTCCCAAGGTAATACGGCCTCCTGCCCATAGACAAGCTGGTACGGCGAAGTCTTTATGGCTCCATGGCATGACATGCGATAAGCCCACAAAGCCTCTGATAACGTCTCGTGCCACACCCTGGGTTCTCCTCGATCTTCCTCTTAATCAGCTTGATCAGGCTTTGATTGGATGCTTCAGCTTGCCCATTGGCTTGAGCGTAGTATGGAGACGATCGGATTAGCTTAATCCCCATGTCATCGCAGAACTTTCTGAATTTTTTAGAGACAAAGACCGAACCTCCATCGGTCGTGATGGTTTGGGGAATCCCGAACCTATGAATGACATGTTCTTTGACAAATTGGATAACATCTTCCGATTTTACTTTCTTCATGGGCACGGCCTCCACCCATTTGGTGAAATAATCTGTAATGGCCAGAATCCACTCGTGGTTTTTGCTTGACGGAGGATGTATCTTGCCGATCATATCCATGCCCCAACCTCGAAATGGCCAAGGTTTGATGATGGGGTTCATTGCTGACGCGGGTACCATCTGGATTTTCCCGAACATTTGACACGCTTGGCATCCCTTGTAGTAGTTGAAGCAGTCTTCCAGCATGGTAGGCCAATAAAATCCTGATCGCCTAATTAACCACTTCATCTTATGGGCCGATTGGTGAGTTCCACGGGCGCCTTCATGCACCTCATGTAAGAGCCGATTAGACTCAGTTGGTCCCAGACACTTAAGTAGTAACCCTTCCAACATCCTGTAGAACATGTCGTCTCCTATAAGGACATATTTCATAGCCTTATATCTTATCCTTTTGGGTGCCCCCGAGCCGAATCCTTCAAATAATTGAAGATATCGGTTCTCCAATCATCCTGTTCCGAGAACCGCACTCGAACTTCGACCCGTCAGGTATGTCCTTGTATCCTGACGCCATCTGTGCGATATCATTGGCATCGGTATTCTGAGACCTTGGGACCCAATTAAAATTGATGTACCGAAAATGTGTCATCATCTCACGACACTCCACCCAATATGGAAAAAGTGATTCACTCTCGCACTTGTATTCTTCCGTGATTTGAGAGATCACCAACTTCGAGTCTCCAAAAAGCTCCACTGCCTCTGCCCCGGCTTCCAAAAGCAACTCCATCCCCTTGCGCACTGCCTCATACTCAGCAACATTGTTGGTGCAAGGGGCAGATAGCCTGATGGCGAAAGAATATGTTGCCCCCCGAGGCGACACGAGCAGAATGCCGATGCCACAACCATCGTCACAAGCCGATCCATCGAAGAACATAGCCCACGCACGTACAGATAGTGCCGCTATATTAGTGTTAATCCGCTCAGCTATAAGATCAGCCAACGCTTGTCCCTTGACTGCTTTCGCAGGCTGATACCGAAGGTCGAACTCCGTCAGTGCGAACATCCACTTACCAAGCCGGCCTTTCAAAACAGGGGCCGACAGCATGTGCTTGACAACGTCCGACTTGCAGATGACGATGATCTCTGCCGTCAAAAGGATGTGGTGGAGCTTGGTGCAGGTGAAGAACATGCAAAGGCAAAGCTTCTCGACCTCATGATACCTTGTCTCCGCGTCCAACATCCTTCTGCTGAGGTAGAAGACGACCTTTTCAACACCTTCATAAAGTTGCACCACCACCGAAGCGATGGACGTGTCAGCTACTGACAAGTAGATATAGAACGGCCTGTCTTGTTGGGGTGGGACTAGCACAGGCGGCGTTGTCAGATACCGCTTAATCTCGTCAAACGCCTGTTGCTGTTCTGCCCCCCAGTGAAACTCGTCATCAGATTTAATCTTCACCAGCGCCATGAACGGCTCGATTCGTCCTGACAGGTTAGAGACGAATCGTCGGACGAAGTTGATCTTGCCGATAAGACGTTGGAGCTCTTTCTTCGTGGTGGGCGGCTGCATGGTACGCACTGCCTCCTGACTTTTCAGGCCGATCTCAATTCCCCGTTCATGAACCAGAAATCCTAGGAACCGACCGCCGTCACACCAAAGGCACACTTCTTTGGATTCATTCTCAGTCCGAACTTCCGAGTTCGGTCTAGGATGCGTCGTAAATCATCCAAGTGTCCCTCCATGGAGACAGACTTGACTACCACGTCATCGATGTAGATTTCCACCAACTTGCCGATCAAATCGTGACATATATAATTCATAGCTCTTTGATACGTTGCGCCAGCATTCTTCAACCCAAAGGTCATGACCACATATTCAAACAAGCCTACTGCCCCTGGCACTCTGAATGCGGTCTTGTGTATATCTTCTGGAGCCATGAAGATCTGGTTATAGCCGGCGTTGCCATCCATGAAGCTTAACACCTTGTGGCCAGCAGCTGCATTGATCAATGTTTCTGCCACAGGCATCGGATACTCATCTTTCGGAGTGGCTCTGTTAAAATCTCGGAATTCGATGGCCACACGCCACCGGCCGTCTTTCTTTTCTACAGGAACGATACTGGAGATCCATTCAGCATACCTGCATGGCCTGATGAACCCAGCGGCCAACATCTTCTCGATATCTTTCTTGACCTCTTCCAGGATTTCGGCCTTCATCTGACGTGCTCGTTGTTGGAACGGCCGAAACCCTTTCTTAAGGGGAAGCCGATGTTCAATGATGCTCCTGTCCAACCCAGGCATCTCTGTGTAATCCCATGCAAAGCAATCTAGGTATTCTTTTAGCAGAGCTATCATCTGCCCCCTAAGATGGGGATCCAACTTCTTGCTGATAAAGGTTGGTCGCGGCTTATCCCCTGGACCGATATCGACTTCCTCTAGTTCGTCAGCCGATGTAAACCCATATCCTAGCTTCCCGTCCCCTGTGAGGTCGACACCCAATACAGGGAGAGCGTGTGGTACGGGTAATGCGGGCCGAACGCTGGAATCGGCCTTCATCTTGATTGTAACCAGGATTTTTTGGCGGTGTCGGGGCCGATCGCGTGGAACAGCTTCCTCCTTGTCTTCGCTGTGAGAGCAGCTGCCCTCGTCTCTGTCCTTACCAGGGTGGTGCCCGAGCCCTATCATGTTGATGTCGAACGAGAATCTTGGCTCGCACCCTCCAGGGTAAGCGCGCTCCACCATGTTAACGGCGGATGCCGGTGAAATCGGCACTTCTGGTGCTGCCAACGCGAACGGCAGCGGCGGACGGGACTGGAGTGGCATCTCTCCTTGGTAAGTCCCCAGAGCCGGTCCTGACGGAGAGTACTGATGGCTCATGATTTCCTGGATCACGCGAAGAGCGACACGCTCCAAAGTGTTCACCAGGCTCTCAGAATGGCGGTGCAGCGAATGAGCCACCATGAAGTTGATCTCCTCGACGCAGCGACCCGGTGCGTTCTTCCGACGGGGAGGACAGGTCCACTCCATCAAGCGCGCCTTCAGTGAGAACCCTTTCCAGCTGATGCCATGTGAGCGGGTTCCGTGAAAAGAGCCGATGAGGTCGGCTTCGAGGACCGCCTTGATCTCGTCATGCTTCTTCTTGAGCTCGTCGGCCGGATCCTCGTACTTGACCGGAGTGCCTTCCGCCATCTCGGATGTAGATGGCGATGCGGTGGATGTCGAAGGTTGTCCCACCGGGCGTGCCGAATGTGTTGCGGTCGAAACCCACCGGCGGGCAGCGACGGGCAACACCGTAGAGCCGGGAACAACCCAGGACTGCGGCTGGCCCTGGTCCCTCCGAGCGACGGCCCGCCAAGCCTTCTGCGCACACGTCCGATGCTGATGCAAGGGCGTGCCACCTGACCTATACCTGGTCAGGAAGGTGTTGTATGATGTCTCGCTTAGTTTCCTGCATGGCATACACGTAAACATCAAATACGAGCCTCGATCGGCTCTCAGGTTATCCTGTGAATCGGCTCAAAGAGCCGATCCACCCATGATTCGTACAAGGTGTACGAATATATGGTGGTCCTGCTTGATCAAGATAAAGCTAAAGCGATCTACGACGATTTAGGGTTTTCACCGCATAATCGGATCATCCTACTCACGATTGGGCCTCGCGGCCACGCACGGTGATCGTGAGCCGGTCCTAGACAAGGCCTAAAAACCAACACGAGGTTGATCCCCGGAACATCCTGTCTTGGACTAGCAAACGACACCCTACGCGCCGCTGGATCCTCCAACCCTTTGTAAGGCCTAACTATTGCAGATATTAAACTAATCCTTGAAGAACAAGGAGCAACCGTAACGGATCGGATCTACTAAACAATGATCAAGGGGGTGCCGCCCCTACACCTAAGATAGGTGTAAGGGCGGCTAGATGTATAAGGGTTGCACTACGACAGCATATGATACGAAGAACAATGCTAACCCTAACACATCTAAGATAACTACGTTGCTCGCCATCAAAAGGGCTTCAGTACGAGCAACGCATGAACAACGTAATAAGCTTGTGCTGCCTAGATCGCAAGATGCGATCTAGGCAGCATGGTGCTTACCAGAAGAAACCCTCGAGACGAAGGAGTTGGCGATGCGCCGAGATTGATTTTTTGTTGAACGTTGGTTGTTGTTTATTTCATAAACCCTAGATACATATTTATAGTCCAGGGGACTTTCTAATTCAGGCGTGCACCTAACCGTGCACGGGTAAAACTCTAACTTCTAAACGACACGTATCCTACTATGTTACAGATACCCGGGCAATTAGCCCAAACTTGGTACACAAGGCCGATTCATGTATTTCTTCCATATATATTCTTCAAACCCATCTCCAATCGCGGCCCACCTCTGATCCGGTCAAATTCTGGTGATAACACCTATACATCTGACAAGTGTATTAGGTGTGTTGGGGACACAAGAGACTTCTTGCTTTGTGGTTGCAGGGTTGCATGAGAGGGATATCTTTGACCTCTTCCTCCCTGAGTTCGATAAACCTTGGGTGATCCACTTAAGGGAAAGTTGTCGCTATTCTACAAACCTCTCGCTCTTGGAGGCCCAACACTGTCTACAAGAATAGAAGCTCCCGTAGACATCAAGCTATTTTCTCGGCGCTCGTTGCCGGGAGGAAAGGTAAAAGGTACTCACACTCCGGATCTCGGCTACTAAGCTATTTTCGCCGTTGTAAGTACTCGAAGCTATTTCCTTTAGATCCCGCAATAGCATCTTTTTGTTTCTTGTTTACACTAGTTTGGCATAATGGACAACAATGAGCTTCTTATTCTATTTCCTGATTTAAGACATGGATGGTTTGATGCGAAAATTAAAAAACCTATGAAATCTTATTTGCATGCCGGTAGTAATATTAGTATGAACGCTTTGAACACCATTGTTGATAATGATATAGAAAGTTCTAAGCTTGGGGAAGCTGGTTTTCATGATCTTTTTAGTCCCCCAAGCATTGAGGAGAAAATTTTCTTTGATGATACTTTGCCTCCTATTTATGATGATTATAATGATAGTGGTCTTTTGGTGCCACCTACTATGGAGAGTAAATTTTGTTGTGATTGCAATATGCCTCGTACATTTGATGATAGCTACTTTGTTGAATTTGCTCCCACTATTACTAATAAAATTGATTATGCTTATGTGGAGAGTAATAATTTTATGCATGAGACTCATGATAAGAATGCTTTATGTGATAGTTATATTGTTGAGTTTGCTCATGATGCTACTGAAAGTTATTATGAGAGAGGAAAATATGGTTGTAGAAATTTTCATGTTACTAAAACACCTCTCTATATGCTGAAATTTTTGAAGCTACACTTGTTTTATCTTCCTATGCTTGTTACTTTGCTCTTCATGAACTTGTTTACTTACAAGATTCCTATGCATAGGAAGCATGTTAGACTTAAATGTGTTTTGAATTTGCCTCTTGATGCTCTCTTTTGCTTCGAATACTATTTCTTGCGAGTGCATCATTAAAACTCGCCGAGCCCATCTTAATGGCTAAAAAGAAAGAACTTCTTGGGAGATAACCCATGTGTTATTTTGCTACAGTATTTTGTTTTATATTTGTGTCTTGGAAGTTGTTTACTACTGTAGAAACCTCTCCTTATCTTAGTTTTGTGTTTTGTTGTGCCAAGTAAAGTCGTTGATAGCAAGGTTGATACTAGATTTGGATTACTCGCGTGAAACAGATTTCTTTGCTGTCACGAATCTGGGTCTAATTCTCTGTAGGTAACTCAGAAAATTAAGCCAATTTATGTGAGTGATCCTCAGATATGTACGCAACTTTCATTAAATTTGGGCATTTTCATTTGAGCAAGTCTGGTGCCTCAATAAAATCCATCTTTATGGACTGTTCTGTTTTGACAGATTCTGCCTTTTATTTCGCATTGTCTCTTTTGCTATGTTGGATGAATTTCTTTGATCCATTAATGTCCAGTAGCTTTATGCAATGTCCAGAAGTGTTAAGAATGATTGTGTCACCTCTGAACATGTTAATTTTTATTGTGCACTAACCCTCTAATGAGTTGTTTCAAGTTTGGTGTGGAGGAAGTTTTCAAGGGTCAAGAGAGGAGGATGATATACTATGATCAAGGAGAGTGAAAGCTCTAAGCTTGGGGATGCCCCGGTGGTTCATCCCTGCATATTTCAAGAAGACTCAAGCATCTAAGCTTGGGGATGCCCAAGGCATCCCCTTCTTCATCGACAAATTATCAGGTTCCTTCTCTTGAAACTATATTTTTATTCGGTCACATCTTATGTACTTTACTTGGAGCGTCTGTGTGCTTTTGTTTGTGTTTTTGTTTGAATAAATGCTTGTGTGGGAGAGAGACGCGCTCCGCTGGTTCGTATGAACACATGTGTTCTTAGCTTTTAATTTTCATGGCGAAGGATGAAACTGCTTCGTTAATTGTTATATGGTTGGAAACAGAAAATGCTACATGTAGTAACTGGTATGATGTCTTGAACAACTTGATACTTTGCAATTTTTGTGCTCATGTTTAAGCTCTTGCATCATATACTTTGCACCCATTAATGAAAAAATACATAGAGCTTGTTAAAATTTGGTTTGCATGAGTGGTTTCTCTAGAGTCTAGATATTTTCTAGTGAGGTGTTTGAACAACAGGGAAGACAATGTATAGTCTTATAATGCTTGTAATATGTCTTTTATGTAAGTTTTGATGTACTAGTTTATGCTTGTGTTCGCTTCAAACAACCTTGCTAGCCTAAGCCTTGTATCGAGAGGGAGTACTTCTCATGCATCCAAAATTCTTGAGCCAACCACTATGCCATTTGTGTCCACCATACCTACCTACTACATGGTATTTCTCCGCCATTCCAAAGTAAATTGCTTGAAGTGCTACCTTTAAATTTCTATCCTCTACCTTTACAATATATAGCTCATGGGACAAATAGCTTAAAAACTATTGTGGTATTGAATATGTACTTATGCATTTTATTTCTTATAAGTTGCTTGTTGTGCGATAACCATGTTCCTGGGGACGCCATCAACTACTCTTTGTTGAATATCATGTGAGTTGCTATGCATGTCCGTCTTGTCTGAAGTAAGAGAGATCTACCGCGTTAATGGTTGGAGCATGCATATTGTTAGAGAAGAACATTGGGCCGCTAACTAAAGCCATGATTCATGGTGGAAGTTTCAGTTTTGGACATATATCCTCAATCTCATATGAGAATAATAATTGTTGCCACATGCTTATGCATTAAAGAGGAGTCCATTATCTCGTTGTCCATGTTGTCCCGGTATGGATGTCTAAGTTGAGAATAATCAAAAGCGAGAAATCCAAAATGCGAGCTTTCTCCTTAGACCTTTGTACAGGCGGCATGGAGGTACCCCATTGTGACACTTGGTTAAAACATGTGCATTGCAAAGATCCGGTAGTCCAAGCTAATTAGGACAAGGTGCGGGCACTATTAGTATACTATGCATGAGGCTTGCAACTTGTAAGATATAATTTTCATAACTCATATGCTTTATTACTACCGTTGACAAAATTGTTTCATGTTTTCAAAATAAAAGCTCTAGCACAAATATAGCAATCGATGCTTTCCTCTTTGAAGGGCCATTCTTTTTACTTTTATGTTGAGTCAGTTCACCTATCTCTCTCCACCTCAAGAAGCAAACACTTGTGTGAACTGTGCATTGATTCCTACATACTTGCATACTGCACTTGTTATATTACTCTATGTTGACAATTATCTATGAGATATACATGTTACAAGTTGAAAGCAATCGCTGAAACTTAATCTTCCTTTGTGTTGCTTCAATACCTTTACTTTGATTTATTGCTTTATGAGTTAACTCTTATGCAAGACTTATTGATGCTTGTCTTGAAGTACTATTCATGAAAAGCCTTTGCTATATGATTCAATTGTTTACTCTTTGCATTAACATTGCTTCGAATCGCTGCATTCATCTCATATGCTTTACAATAGTATGATTAAAATTATGTTGGTAGCATGTCACTTCAGAAATTATCTTTTATCGTTTACCTACTCGAGGACGAGTAGGAACTAAGCTTGGGGATGCTGATACGTCTCCAACGTATCTATAATTTCTGATGTTCCATGCTTGTTTTATGACAATACCAACATGTTTTGCTTGCACTTTATAATGTTTTTATGCGTTTTCCGGAACTAACCTATTAACAAGATGCCACAGTGCCAGTCCTGTTTTCTGCTGTTTTCGGTTCCAGAAAGGCTGTTCGGGCAATATTCTCGGAATTCGACGAAACGAAGACCAGACCTCCTATTTTCCCCGGAAGCATCCAGAACACCGAAGAAGAGTCGAAGAGGGGCCAGAGGGCCACCACACCATAAGGCGGCGCGGCCTGGCCTGGGCCCGCGCCGGCCTATGGTGGGGAGCCCCCAGGTGCCCCCTGCGCCGCCTCTTCGCCTATAAAATCCCTTTCGACCTAAAAACACCGGACCTCTTGACGAAACTCCAGAAAGACTCCAGGGGCGCAGCCACCATCGCGAAACTCCAATTCGGGGGACAGAAGTCTCTGTTCCGGCACCCTGCCGGGGCGGGGAATTGCCCCCGGAGCCATCTCCATCGCCGTCTTCACCGCCATCGCTACCTCCATGATGAGGAGGGAGTAATCCACCCCCGAGGCTGAGGGCTCCGCTGTAGCTATGTGGTTCATCTCTCTCTCATGTACCTCAATACAATAATCTCATGAGCTGCTTTACATGATTGAGATTCATATGAGTTTTGTATCACTACTATTCTATGTGCTACTCTAGTGATGTTATTAAAGTAGTTTTATTCCTCCTGCACGGTGTAAAGGTGATTAGTGTGTGCACCGTGTGGTTCTTGGCGTAGGCTATGATTACGATCTCTTGTAGATTGTGGAGTTAATTATCATTATGATAGTATTGATGTGATCTATTCATCCTTCATAGTGTAATGTGGACAGTGTGTGCACTATGTTAGTTCTTGGTGTAATTGTGTTCATCTATCTTGCACTCTAAGGTTATTTAAATATGAACATTGAATTGTGGAGCTTGTTAACTCCGGCATTGAGGGTTCGTGTAATCCTACGCAATGTGTTCATCATCCAACAAGAGTGTAGAGTATGCATTTATCTATTCTGTTATGTGATCAATGTTGAGAGTGTCCACTAGTGAAAGCGGGATCCCGGGGCCTTGCTTCCAAGCATCGAATCTCCGTTTGTTTACTGTTTTGTTGCATGTTTACTCGCTGCCATATTTTATTCAGATTGCTATTACCACTCATATTCATTCATACCACTTGTATTTCACTATCTCTTCGCCGAACTAGTGCACCTATACATCTGACAAGTGTATTAGGTGTGTTGGGGACACAAGAGACTTCTTGCTTTGTGGTTGCGGGGTTGCATGAGAGGGATATCTTTGACCTCTTCCTCCCTGAGTTCGATAAACCTTGGGTGATCCACTTAAGGGAAAGTTGCTGCTGTTCTACAAACCTCTGCTCTTGGAGGCCCAACACTGTCTACAAGAATAGAAGCTCCCGTAGACATCAATGGTGTTTTTACTACTGGTGTTTCGCCTGAGTACATCTTCATGTCCTTCTGGTCTGACCAATACTTTTGGCTCGTTCCTGCGATATATGAGTCTCTCATTGGAGTGTTTTAATAAGTTTGTTGTTGATCCCATCGATGACTTTCTTATCTTCTCCATGTCTAACGAGGTTCATATTGAACAAATGGCACTAATGTTGGAAACTTTTAGGAACCATCTTGGTGTTATCACGAAGTATGTGTCCCTGGATGCTGGAAGTGACCTTCTCTGGTTCATGTGCATTTGCTGAAAGATGTCGCCGTGGATCCGAGTAGAGTTCCCTTTGTTTTCCTCGGGAATAATCGCAAGTTGGTCATGCGTGTGAGGAATATTTTTGAGATGGAAGGTTGTTACCTCCATATGGTTGAAACATTCCTCTATGCACACTAAGCCACTGACTAGTTTGTTCAAGAAAGAGAAGAAGCTTCATAGCTTTGATATCTTCTACGATGTCCCCACCAAGAATCAATTGTGTTTCATTACAAGCAGTTTATATGCACGCAATTGCTTTTGGCAATCGCAACCACATGGATTACGCAATCTAGCTCAATCTTTTGGAGCTTGACATTGTAGTCTATATCTTGAGAATCTAGCGACTTTACCTTGGTGGTAATTGTTGCAAAATTTCTATTCGGACTTGTTGAGTCTGAACTATCTTTACCCCTAACCTAAGTTGTATCTCAAGCAGTAAGGATGGATGGTGTTTCTCAAGGATTTTTGACATTGGTCTCTTTGTAAATCCGGCAAGATTGATGTTGTGGTTAACACAATTAGTCGGAAATCCTTATGCCAAGATTTCTTGAAGTAACAAGAATAACCACTCTCCATAAGGATCATGTGCGACTTATTCTAGGAGTTGCCCTTATAATGCTTTTCAATCCTGAAGTCCGACCTTCACTTGATGACCTATTGAAGGCTATTCAGAAGCCTTATATTGGTGTCTAGAACATCAAGGAGAACATCAGAAGCAGAGTTGCTAAAATGTCTCTCGATCAATCACTCGAAAACATTTCTCTTGTGACCCTAGTACTTTTGAGAAAGCTTTAACCGAGTGACAATCCTATTGTCATATTCAAAGTTCAAAGCCTCAGAGAAGTTTCTTTTCTTAGGGTGCCAAATCTCTGTTGTCTATTCGTTCAAGTAGCATGAAGTAATATCATGATCCTTGACACTTCAGTAGCCAGTGCTCTTTCCCTTCCTTTGGTTTGTACCTGAAATTCTAATCAACGCATACGTTGTGTGAATTCGTCAGTCATCTAGCCCCCCAGCCTTTTGTGTAGACAACAATCATTTCATGTATTCTTGCCCAAAGAGTGACTATGATTTTTAACTCCAAAGTTGCTCTTGTTGGATAATCATTTGTGCTTCTACGAGTCGCCCTCTCTAAGAGTGCCTCGTCATGGTATCAAAGACAGTTTAACTCCTCGCTACCTTGTCCCTTCGTAATCTTGTCAAGCATGGAGCAATTGCCTACCAAAGTTTGAAACTTCTTCAGTCTCCTCCGTTACCTTGATGTGTTTCATGTTTATCAGCTCAAGAGTTGTTTTAAAACACTCCTTCCATGAGTTGATCATGAGATACTCGATCTTTGTGAAGATCCGCCGTCTAGTGTCTTTCCCTCTTTCCTTTAGGTTCAGTTGAGCAACAACTTCAAAGAAAGCAAATGAAGAGCTCTTCGTGGTGAGGTGGATCAACTTCATTCATGGTGTCGTGAATCAACATCTTCAAGAAGGAAGACTGTCGTGGTATCAACAAGATTGTTGAAGACCGTAGTAGTCCTTGTTACTTTCTCTGTTCCTACCTTGGAATCTCGGGACGAGATTCTTTTAAGGGGGATAGATCTGTAACATCCCTCTTTTAGATAAACCTAATTAGGGTTTGATTGTGCATCATCAGCATCATATTATTTTCTTAAGAAAATATTACAATGAAAACAATTGTGAAAACCTTAATGTGTGCAAATCTTTACGTACTTTGATTCTCTCAAATTGTTAAGATATTCAAAACCAAAGTTGTGTGAACCTTCTAAAATACCTCAGTAAGATCTCTGGATACTTTTGGTGATTTTAGAAATAGGTTTGATTCACCAAATCTTCCAAATTTATGGCTGCTTTAAAATTTCCTAGAAAATCCAAAAAGTTAAGGGGGCTTTTGCAAATTCGCCCCTTGTCTTCTACCTCCATCCAGGCACACACCTGCCTGTCCCTGATGATGTCGTTCGTCCGCGAAGCGATTCGAGCCGCCGCCCGCCGTCACCTGGAGAGGGGATAAGCACCACAGCGCCCTCCTTATATCTCCCCTCGTGCTCATCCTTCCGGTCTCTCTCTCTCCCGCAAAATCCCCAGGGCGACCAAACCCTAGCCCCCACAATCTCCGTCCATCGCCGCCACTCCGAGCATCCCCTCGTCCGGCCGAGCATCCGTGGAGCTCCGCCTAGCCTCCCTGAGCGCTCTGTACGAAGGAATCGAGCTCCCTCGACGTGGTTCGTCGCCGACGAGCTCGCCCGCCCGACGTCGGGTCGCCGTCGATTCGGTCGATTCCGACCACCTCCGAGCTCAACGACACCACCAAAGTGCTCACGGTGAGCTTCTGAGTCTCCCAGTGCTCGCGCTTCACTCCCTCCCCCTCTGTTTCACTCCCACCACGTGAGTCTGCCCGCGCCGCTGCCGGACATCGTCGCCGGCCACGTTCCGATGACCAAAAGCTGGCAGCGCCGCTTCTATTAAGTTCACCTTGACGAGGCGCATACAACGCGCGCCATGCTGGGTTCCTGTTTGCACTCAATCACCGAGTCCATGGTTGACCAGAGAGAACTGCAGTATAGTACCGAGTTCGTTTCAGTTTGGAATCCTTCTAGTTTTTGGCTGGAGCCTGGAGCGGTCTCCTGGTTTAATTCATGTACGTACACGAATTCTGAACTTCAGCTAGTCAGAGTCTGATGTCCTCATTCTGGTAGCAAAGAACCAAAATGACCACTTCCTGATTACATTTACTACTGTCTTGTTTATCCCCTACTGAAAATCCCTTTATCGCTGTGCAAATACTAGCCAACCTGAACCATGTCAACTCAAAATTAAACAACCAGCAGGAAGATGTCAGTGATCAGAGTAGTATTTGTACTTCAGTGGCTAGGTTCAGATTCTTATAAGAACTACAGCCCAGGAAGGCAACAACTTGACCAAATGTTCGAACTAGTTTATGTATCCATGTTTTCAGTTTCAAACCTACAGTAGCAACATCTAATCTGAGTCTGGCCAAACAAAGTTAGTTGAGAATATCTTAGAAATTTTAAAAGACTAAATTCGTATTGTGCAGTTTTCAGTTTTTAGAAAATATCTGATGAACTTGTAAAATCCATAACTATTTCGTATAAATTCAAAAAAATGCAAATAAGATATCAAAATTTTCAGAAAAATAAGATCTACAATTTGGTTACAAAATCATGCATTGTTAAACAACTTGAACCCTAGTTGTTTTAGAGAAACTAAAATGAACCCCTCTGAGGTTTCCGGAACTGCTAACCCCAGCTCGCCGAAACCCAGTTAAATTGATGATCATATCCTATGTCTTAATTCAATACCTTTAACATGTCATATCATCATCCTTGTATGTGCATTGCATCAATGCCATGTGTTGATTGTTGTTCTACCTTTCCGGTATTTGCTTCTTCGCGATCGATATAGCAAGTGCCCGGGACGATGAAGATCGACAACGACACGACTCAGTACTTGTCCATCGACGAACAACTCAAGCATGGGATCTTCGAAGATCCATATTGGTTTGTCAGGGATAAAGGCAAGCCCTAGCCTGGTTCACATTATGATTTCGAAATGATTTTACTTCTGGTTTCTACATATCGCATTCGTTTCCAATATGTTTTATCGGCAGGTATAACATCCTATGTGTGTTGCATTTACCATCCTTGTAGCCTAAATACTCTGATCCACTGCTCCTAGCAAGACTAGGTTTGAGCTATGTGTGCATCGCTAGAGCCGTTGTATCAAATATGCTTAGCCATGCTTAGTTGACGAATTCTGATCCATCCGGTTGATGAATCAGAGCTGCGAATGAACCTAGTATGGAAGGATGAGGTGGTAAGATCAGTGATGACAATTAAACATGCTTAAAGGCTTGGATGGGCCGCCACATGGGGATGTGGTGATTTGACTCTCTCTCGCCGATACTAGGACTGGAGGTTCTCGCCTTCGGAACCAAGACTGAGCGTACAGCCACACGGGGCCCATGGGAACCCCTTGGCCCAAACTTGCCTAGCTTACCCATGAGTCAATTAGTTTGCGAGTTCCATTTGGCATTCTGCATGGCGAAGGCGTGGAAAAGGTTTTCAAAGGTGCATCATACAGGGATGTGGCTAGGGTGAAGGATGCTGGAGGCATTGAACTGGAGCCCCTGCACACAATGATCGGGACCGCCTCGGAGAATGGCTACCTACGATGACGGAGTTCCCCAGTTAGATTGACTCGTGGAATAGGCGAAGCAAGGGAAAGGTTTTGGTCGACCATCCTCTGCCGGCACACCAAGGAAGTATGTAGCGTACGGCGCTAAGAGTCGGTCGGCGCGTGTGGGTAAAGTTGTACACCCCTGCAGGGTAAATCTTTTCGAAAAGCCGTGTCCACGATTACAAACGACTTGGGGAAGGACGTGTTGATCATAGACAACTTTAACCTAATCGTAAAACTTGGAATCAATGTGTGATAAGGATCCTGATACGCGTACAGCACGCGTCCGTTGGGAACCCCAAGAGGAAGGTGTGATGCGTACAGCGGCAAGTTTTCCCTCAGAAAGAAACCAAGGTTTATCGAACCAGGAGGAGCCAAGAAGCACATTGAAGGTTGATGGCGGCGGGATGTAGTGCGGCGCAACACCAGAGATTCCGGCGCCAACGTGGAACCTGCACAACACAACCAAAGTACTTTGCCCCAACGAAACAGTGAGGTTGTCAATCTCACCGGCTTGCTGTAACAAAGGATTAGATGTATAGTGTGGATGATGATTGTTTGCAAAGAACAGTAAAACAAGTATTGCAGTAGATTGTATTCAATGTAAAAGAATGGACCGGGGTCCACAGTTCACTAGAGGTGTCTCTCCCATAAGATAAATAGCATGTTGGGTGAACAAATTACAGTCGGGCAATTGACAAATAGAGAGGGCATAACAATGCACATACATGATATAATGAGTATTGTGAGATTTAATTGGGCATTACGACAAAGTACATAGACCGCTATCCGGCATGCATCTATGCCTAAAAAGTCCACCTTCGAGGTTATCATCCGAACCCCTTCCGGTATTAAGTTGCAAAACAACGAGACAATTGCATTAAGTATGGTGCGTAATGTAATCAATAACTACATCCTCGGACATAGCATCAATGTTTTATCCCTAGTGGCAACAGACACATCCACAACCTTAGAACTTTCCGTCACTTGTCCCGGATTTAATGGAGGCATGAACCCACTATCGAGCATAAATACTCCCTCTTGGAGTTAAGAGTAAAAACTTGGCCAGAGCCTCTACTAATAACGGAGAGCATGCAAGATCATAAACAACACATAGGTAATAGATTGATAATCAACATAACATAGTATTCTCTATCCATCGGATCCCGACAAACACAACATATAGAATTACGGATAGATGATCTTGATCATGTTAGGCAGCTCACAAGATCCGACAATGAAGCACATAAGGAGAAGACAACCATCTAGCTACTGCTATGGACCCATAGTCCGAGGGAGAACTACTCACTCATCACTCCGGAGGCGACCATGGCGGTGAAGAGTCCTCCGGGAGATGATCCCCCTCTCCGGCAGGGTGCCGGAGGCGATCTCCTGAATCCCCCGAGATGGGATTGGCGGCGGCGGCGTCTCAGTAAGGTTTTCCGTATCGTGGCTCTCGGTACTGGGGGTTTCGCGACGAAGGATTTAAGTAGGCGGAAGGGCAACGCGGGGGGCCACACGAGGGCCCCACACACCAGGGCCGCGCGGCCAAGGCCAGGCCGCGCCACCCTGTGGTGTCGGCGCCTCGTGGCCCCACTTCCTTCCCCCTTCGGTCTTCTGGAAGCTTCGTGCAAAAATAGGACCCTGGGCGTTGATTTCGTCCAATTCCGAGAATATTTCCTTTGTAGGATTTCTGAAACCAAAACAGCGAGAAAACAGACAAGCGGCTCTTCGGCATCTCGTTAATAGGTTAGTGCCGGAAAATGCATAAATACGACATATAATGTGTATAAAACATGTAGATATCATCAATAATGTGGCATGGAACATAAGAAATTATCGTTACGTCCGAGACGTATCGGCATCCCCAAGCTTAGTTCCTGCTCGTCCCGGCGAGGTAAACGATAACAAAGATAATTTCTGGAGTGACATGCCATCATAACCTTGATCATACTATTGTAAGCATATGTAATGAATGCAGCGATCAAAACAATGGTAATGACATGAGTAAACAAGCTGAATCATAAAGCAAAGACTTTTCATGAATAGCACTTTCAAGACAAGCATCAATAAGTCTTGCATAAGAGTTAACTCATAAAGCAATAAATCAAAGTAAGGGTATTGAAGCAACACAAAAGAAGATTAAG
>NC_061509.1:161448606-161504241 GCF_022539505.1 Lolium rigidum | reverse complement strand
GCCATATCATTGTGCAAGAATACTTGGTCTAATTGATTGCTATTCTTTTATTTCTTGCTTAACTCCCTCTCTGTGGCTCTGTTCTTGTTACTATGCTCGCCAGATACTCAAGTGTATTCATAACTGCTTGCTCATGAGCATCTTGTAATGCTCATGGACTGCTAAATTGCTACTGGACATGCTACAATTAATTCAATTGCTTGCTTAATGGCTCTGGTTGTTGTTATGGCTTAATTATATGTGTGTGCCATTCATGTCTAGCTTGATCCAGTGGTACATCATGTATTTGATGTGCTTCTGGATACAATTATAAATCATCCATTTGATTATCTGTGAAGCAACTGTTGATGAATTGGTTCTGTGTAAGTTATATGGTTCATGGTTTGGTACTAGGTTGTCCCTAGCATGTATCGGCATGCTATGACAAGCTTCGATGATCACATGATCATCGGTTGCTTGTATATGTTGTTGTTGTATCACCGTGCCTCACTTTTGCTCTCTCTCTCGTGTTGGGTGTGCATCACACAGGCTTGGCCTCGGTGTTTGCTGGTGCTTGCTCAAGCATCTGTCGTTACTTGCTCAGTGATCCTCTGGATCATGTGCAAGTGTTCCAGTTACTGGTGATTTGTGAATTTCATTTATCTGTATAGCTTGTCCTTGTTTATTGGATAAATGAGATGAACTGCTTGCAGTGATGACTCTTATAATTAGCTTGATTGGGCTAGAGGGATGCCAACAGTGGTTGGGGACCCTAGCTTCATTTGAACCCTTCTGGGTAATGATATATGTGCTGGTTGGATGGTTTGATGGCTTAAGTGGTAGAGGTTGCCTCAACAGCCATTTTTGACTGTTCAGGAAGCTCCCACATCTTGTTGGCTTGCTGTGGCTCACTAGATGCTTTCTGGGTGATCCATTTGTTGGATTGCCAGTAGCTTTTGATGTTGAAATCAAATAGACAATGATTTGTCTAATGTCTGATGGCTTCAGCTAGCTGTAGGTGCTAAGTGTGTGGATTAGGTTAGCTATGGTTTCATTCTTGGCTGGATTTCTCTAGTTATGCATGGATTTGCATAAGCTGTTGTTCCCATAGGATGTTTACCTAGTGATCTTACCCATCTATGCTTGCACCACATGGCTTGCTAGCAGATGATGACACACACAGGGGTATTCTACCCTCCCGTGCCCCTGTGATGCATGGTATGCTTATTTATGAGCAAGATATGATCTTGCTCGGGCTTTTGTGTGGTATACCTCACTCCAGCTCCTAGAACATGAGTGTTGGTGTCGAGGTTTTGCTTCGGTGGTCTTTTGCTTGCCCTGCTCCTCCTAGCAAGCTTGAAGTCTTGGTTTAATTTCTGGTGATTGTGAATAGATGGAACAGCTCTAGTTGTTCATCCGTTCTTGGTGTTCTTAGGCTGTTCTTGATGAACTTACCACTCTGCTGTCGTCGATGGATGAACAAATGGCTAGGGTTTGAGCACCGTAAAGGTTATATATGGTGCTGCTCAGGCTCTCCTCGGTCGACAGCAAGGTCCGGTCCTTTTGGTGACTCTCCCAGGCTTGTGTCTTTGTGAGGCATGCACACTAGCTAGTGAGCTGCCTCGTGTGTTTGCTGCTTGGTACTTGGTCCAGGTGAGTGGATCAGCTCGGCTGATCATGGTCATATCCTCTCATTTTCATTTTTCTTGTTAACCTGCCAAGTGGCTTTGCCACTTGGCTTAATCCTTGTTTGGTCTTTGTGTGTATGTGCAGGGACAATGTGATGATCAAAATGAAGGTCAAGATCTTCTTGAGCAAGAATTACATGATGATCAACAATGTAGTTTAGGACATTTAATTGACTTGTAATTTTCCTTTTTCTTTTTCTATTTCTTCAATTCTTGTAATGTGTTGTAAATTCATATATTTATTCTGGATATTGTAATGACATTGTATCATGTGTGTGATTATCAATAAAGCTCAAAGTTTTCTCTAATGAGCTTTACTTTAATATAATTGTTCATCTTATTTATTATTGATCATTTAACTTAATGAATTTCCTCAATTGAATTATTTAAGCAATTATTTAATGTTTGAATTTGAAATTCAAATTCAACCTTGTTTTGAATTCAACCATGTCATAACATTTAGAATTCAATCATGTGATCTCTCCCCTCTCTTCTCAAAACCCTAAACTAGTGAAGTGAGAAGCAAGTTTGTCGCACTCTCGAAACCATAACCCTGTAAGGTGTCGAGAGAGAAACTTGTCCCCCTTCGATGCATTTTTGTTTAAAAGCGCGAAATTTCCCCAGAATTTACTATGCAATGCACATCCCTTTCTAAAATCTACCCCTCGATCGTCTCTAAACCTGGGACATTACAGGGTTGGAGGATCCAGCGGCGCGTAGGGTGTCGTTTGCTAGTCCTAGACAGGATGTTCCGGGGATCAACCTCGTGTTGGTTTTTAGGCCTTGTCTAGGACCGGCTCACGATCACCGTGCGTGGCCGCGAGGCCCAATCGTGAGTAGGATGATCCGATTATGCGGTGAAAACCCTAAATCGTCGTAGATCGCTTTAGCTTTATCTTGATCAAGCAGGACCACCATATATTCGTACACCTTGTACGAATCATGGGTGGATCGGCTCTTTGATCTGATTCACAGGATAACCTGAGAGCCGATCGAGGCTCGTATTTGATGTTTACGTGTATGCCATGCAGGAAACTAAGCGAGGCATCATCCAACACCTTCCCCGACCAGGTATAGGTCGGGTGGCACGCCTGCATCAGCACCGGACGTGTGCGCAGAAGGCTTTGCGGGCCGTCGCTCGGAGGGACCAGGGCCAGCCGCAGTCCTGGGTTGTTCCCGGCTCTACGGTGTTGCCCGTCGCTGCCCGCCGGTGGGTTTCTGACCGCAACAATAGGTGCACTAGTTCGGCGAAGAGATAGTGAAATACAAGTGGTATGAATGAATATGAGTGGTAATAGCAATCTGAATAAAATATGGCAGCGAGTAAACATGCAACAAAACAGTAAACAAACGGAGATTCGATGCTTGGAAGCAAGGCCCAGGGATCCCGCTTTCACTAGTGGACACTCTCAACATTGATCACATAACAGAATAGATAAATGCATACTCTACACTCTTGTTGGATGATGAACACATTGCGTAGGATTACACGAACCCTCAATGCCGGAGTTAACAAGCTCCACAATTCAATGTTCATATTTAAATAACCTTAGAGTGCAAGATAGATCAACACAATTACACCAAGAACTAACATAGTGCACACACTGTCCACATTACACTATGAAGGAGGAATAGATCACATCAATACTATCATAATGATAATTAACTCCACAATCTACAAGAGATCGTAATCATAGCTTACGCCAAGAACCACACGGTGCACACAGTAATCACCTTTACACCGTGCAGGAGGAATAAAACTACTTTAATAACATCACTAGAGTAGCACATAGAATAGTAGTGATACAAAACTCATATGAATCTCAATCATGTAAAGCAGCTCGTGAGATTATTGTATTGAGGTACATGAGAGAGAGATGAACCACATAGCTACAGCGGAGCCCTCAGCCTCGGGGGTGGATTACTCCCTCCTCATCATGGAGGTAGCGATGGCGGTGAAGACGGCGGTGGAGATGGCTCCGGGGGCAATTCCCCGCCCCGGCGGAGGTGCCGGAACGAGAGACTTCGTCCCCCGAATTGGAGTTTCGCGATGGTGGCGGCGCCCACGAAGTCTTTCACGGAGTTTCGTCAATAGGTCCGGTGTTTTTAGGTCGAAAGGGATTTTATAGGCGAAGAGGCGGCGCAGGGGGCACACAGGGGCTCCCCACCATAGGCCGGCGCGGGCCCAGGCCAGGCCGCGCCGCCTTATGGTGTGGTGGCCCTCTGGCCCCTCTCCGACTCTTCTTCGATGTTCTGCATGCTTCCGGGGAAAATAGGAGGTTTGGTCTTCGTTTCGTCGAATTCCGAGAATATTGCCCGAACAGCCTTTCTGGAACCAAAAATAGCAGAAAACAGGAACTGGCACTGTGGCATCTTGTTAATAGGTTAGTTCCGGAAAACGCATAAAAACATTATAAAGTGCAAGCAAAACATGTTGGTATTGTCATAAAACAAGCATGGAACATCAGAAATTATAGATACGTTGGAGACGTATCAACCATCAAGATAATCCTCGGAACTGAGTTTGATTTGACGATAGCCCAAGCTCAAATCAAAGATTTGGGAATATAACATATCCATAAAAGAGATACTTCCTTGCCTTAACACGAACAAAACTAGACATCCTTTTAAGAAGAATCAAGTCGGATAGAGCTTTTGTCTTTCAACTCTCCAGGTTGTTATTTAAGCTCAATCAACTAGTCCAGGGTATCCAGTACGGTTTCTTGGAGAGGTAGCGATTCAAAGAACCAACTAACTCACGAACTTGACAAAGACGGTCATGTGTCAACATGGCAATACTTCTAGAAAGACATCCAGAATATCACGAACCACCGATATATCACTGAGTTCGAGAGGGAAGCTTGCTTTTCAAAGAAAAGGATGTGGTCTTGAGAGCTTCGGCGTGAACCTAACTCTTTGACTGGAGAAGGTGTGCCTAGATAACAGACTAGGGAATACAGTCAAAATTTGCTTAGTGATTGGCGAACCAACCATGCTAAGGATGACACAATTGTCCTTGGATTTCAAAGCAATGAGAATTGCTAAAAGTTTCGGATATCCACATCAATACAAACACCCCCAACATTCCCAAGCACGGACAACTCGGAAGAAGGGCGAGTAAAGATATGTAAGAGCATCACTTCATCAATAAGGTCATGAGACTCAGCACGACATTGATATAAAAGAGTGTGATATTCTAAGGTAGAACAGAACAGAAAGTGCATAAACCTCACATTATGCGGATTACAACACTGTGACCAAGTCCTAGAAATGGACGAGGTACTGGAGTTTGTTTCTCCTGACTTCTCGAAGTGAAATGTCTTGGAAGACCACATGTGTAACATGCACTAGAGGATTCCAATGCACAATTACAACTTGGCTGCTAACTAGCAGACAAAGGTCGGAAAGAAACTAGGAGGAGGAACATGATCGAATTAAAAATCATGTGATGTAGATGCACAAGATAGCACTCTTGCGAAACTCATGCTGAAAAGGGGGGAGGTGGCGAGTCACGAACATAGAGATGAGACTCACAAAGAGCACTCTTATCGTGATCCATTTGGTTCCATGAAAGAACCTCATCGATAGCTAATGGTAGGAAAGATCTTTTGTTGCCACAATTCAATCACGACTACAACCAAATACTTGAGGGCTAGGTGGATTTCAAATTAGTCATCCTGATGTAATGTTTGATCATTAACAACAGGGAACACCGGAATGGATCTTAGGTTAAAGGTCAACACCATGTACTGAGATTCACACTTAGAGAACCCTGCATAATCCGGGACCTTCGGTTCAAGTCCAAGGGTTAAAAACACAAAGAAATGAATAGCTACTATCTGAGTGACACAAAGGACACTACGAGGGAGTAATCACAAGGTATCTTTCAAAAGCCATACCTAGCTTTATAAGTAACCAAGCAAAAGTAAAGGGGGCATCCGAGGTGAAAGGAAACCTCGAAGCCTAGAACAGAATGATGTGGAACCCAGAAAGTAGAGAGATCATGATGGAAAGGAATCTCTCGATACAACAAAGAGACATTAAAGAACACACAAGACTTCAGAAACTCAACTCTAGGTCAATAGGGTAAAGAAACGACCTGCTTTTCAAGCACCTAAGCTTTGAAAGACCAGAAGAGATGGCAAAGCTTTTTCAAATAAAAACAAGGTAAGGTGACTCTGACTTAGAGCGATACCAGATAAGGAGTAAAAAGAATACTAATCAGATTTTCGCAAATACTTTTAGTTTTCAAATAGTTTTCACAACCACTAGACTCAACATCGACCAATAGAAAGGGTTTCCTACAGGCAGTCCTGCTCTGATACCAAAACCTGTCATGGTCCCCCGGGGGTCGTAGGCTAGACAAACCCAGACTGCATCTGGCATAGACCTAACCCAGACCTCGAGGGCCTACAGGGTGAGAATCGGTAACACAACAGTGACTCTACGACTCAAAGAGTAATACAAGCTCATAACTGAGCGAAAAACCAAAGTATTACAAGCAGAGGTCACTGACCTGACATTTCATCAATCAATGGAAGCAAAGTTATGCTATTCTAAATAGCAAGATAGCAAAAGGCCTAAGAGGCCAGGAGCATAACGGCGACGTCCCAGCCCATAGATTCCAGGCTGCCACCTGGGAATCTCAAGCTACTCCTCGATGTCGATCTAGAAACCACCATTTTTTGGAGCGACTTCATCTGAAACAAAGCATGCAAAGCTGAGTACAGGGACTTAGCAAGACTTAGTACAACCTGTTAGCAAAGTTGGTATGCGAGTCTTTATGTGGAGCTTATTTTGCAGAAAGCCAGTTTTTCTTTGTAAAACAAGAGGGAGCAGAAGCTCGTCTATTCAGATCATTTTAAAAAGGGGTAAAAGAGCGATATCAACTCTAGCTCTACTGATCATCATATTGAATCCACCGAATCTTCATCATCAGCTGAACCTATCAACTAGGAGCACCCCCTCGATACCCTGAGGAGGGATCCTTATCACACATTGATTCCAAGTTTTACGATTAGGTTAAAGTTGTCTATGATCAACACGTCCTTCCCCAAGTCGTCCGTAACCGTGGACACGGCTTTTCGAAAAGATTTACCCTGCAGGGGTGTACAACTTTACCCACACGCGCCGACCGACTCTTAGCGCCGTACGTTACA
Organism: Lolium rigidum; assembly: GCF_022539505.1. NCBI lineage: Eukaryota > Viridiplantae > Streptophyta > Magnoliopsida > Poales > Poaceae > Lolium > Lolium rigidum. The sequence goes on along the minus strand of NC_061509.1, from coordinate 161,497,415 downwards.
CACTTCCTTGGTGTGCCGGCAGAGGGTGGTCGACCAAAACCTTTCCCTTGCTTCGCCTATTCCATGAGTCAATCTAATCGGGGAACTCCGTCATCGTAGGTAGCCATTCTCCGAGGCGGTCCCGGTCATTGTGTGCAGGGGATCCAGTTCAATGCCTCCAGCATCCTTCACCCTAGCCACATCCCTGTATGATGCACCTTTGAAAACCTTTTCCATGCCTTGCCATGCAGAATGCCAAATGGAACTCGCAAACTAATTGACTCATGGGTAAGCTAGGCAAGTTTGGGCCAAGGGGTTCCCATGGGCCCCGTGTGGCTGTACGCTCAGTCTTGGTTCCGAAGGCGAGAACCTCAGGTCCTAGTATCGGCGAGAATGAGTCAAATCACCACATCCCCATGTGGCGGCCCATCCAAGCCTTTAAGCATGTTTAATTGTCATCACTGATCTTACCACGTCATCCTTCCATACTAGGTTCATTCGCAGCTCTGATTCATCAACCGGATGGATCAGAATTCGTCAACTAAGCATGGCTAAGCATATTTGATACAACGGCTCTAGCGATGCACACATAGCTCAAACCTAGTCTTGCTGGGGAGCAAGTGGATCGAGTATTTAGGCTACAAGGATGGTAAATGCAACACACATAGGATGTTATACCTGCCGATAAAACATATTGGAAACGAATGCGATATGTAGAAACCAGAAGTAAAATCATTTCGAAATCATAATGTGAACCAGGCTAGGGCTTGCCTTTGTCCCTGACAAACCAATATGGATCTTCGAAGATCCCATGCTTGAGTTGTTCGTCGATGGACAAGTATTGAGTCGTGTCGTTGTCGATCTTCATCGTTCCGGGCACTTGCTATATCGATCGCGAAGAAGCAAATATCGGAAAGGTAGAACAACAATCAACACATGGCATTGATGCAATGCACATACAAGGATGGTGATATGACATGTTAAAGGTATTGAATTAAGACCTAGGATATGATCATCAATTTAACTGGGTTTCGGCGAGCTGGGGTTAGCAGTTCCGGAAACCTCAGAGGGGTTCATTTTAGTTTCTCTAAAACAACTAGGGTTCAAGTTGTTTAACAATGCATGATTTTGTAACCAAATTGTAGATCTTATTTTTCTGAAAATTTTGATATCTTATTTGCATTTTTTTGAATTTAAACGAAATAGTTATGGATTTTACAAGTTCATCAGATATTTTCTAAAAACTGAAAACTGCACAATACAAATTTAGTCTTTTAAAATCTCTAAGATATTCTCAACTAACTTTGTTTGGCCAGACTCAGATTAGATGTTGCTACTGTAGGTTTGAAACTGAAAACATGGATACATAAACTAGTTCGAACATTTGGTCAAGTTGTTGCCTTCCTGGGCTGTAGTTCTTATAAGAATCTGAACCTAGCCACTGAAGTACAAATACTACTCTGATCACTGACATCTTCCTGCTGGTTGTTTAATTTTGAGTTGACATGGTTCAGGTTGGCTAGTATTTGCACAGCGATAAAGGGATTTTCAGTAGGGGATAAACAAGACAGTAGTAAATGTAATCAGGAAGTGGTCATTTTGGTTCTTTGCTACCAGAATGAGGACATCAGACTCTGACTAGCTGAAGTTCAGAATTCGTGTACGTACATGAATTAAGTGCCTGTTTGTTTGGGCTGCAGCTGAACGAAAAGCAGCTGGAGCTGGTAAGATCTGAGAAGCAGCTGGAGCTGGATGGCTGGTCAAATGTAAAATTGCTGTTTGGCAAACTGCATCCAGCTGGAGCTGGATGGCTGGTCAAATGTAAAATTGCTGTTTGGCGAACTGCATCCAGGACGGCTGGTAGACTGGTCAAATGTAAAATAGAAAATAATAACAAAAATATTATTTTCCTTATTATTTAATAATAACAAAAATATTATTTTCCTTATTATTTTCTATTTAAAAAGATTTTACTATAAAATATTAATTAACTAAGAATCGGAATTTTTTCTCAAGATGCAAATAATATATCATTTTGGGCTGCTATTGTATACCGGTTCGATTTGTAAGTGAGAAGCCACAAGAAGCTGCGGAAAGTACCCCGGAACGTGCTTATGGGCTTCAAGTGTAAATGTGAGAAGTGCTTGTAGAAGCCCATGCCTAGAAGTTAGGTGTTTGGCTGGGCTTGTGCTTTTAAAGACCCAAAAGTAAAAGCTCAAGTTACAGCCCAAACAAACAGGACCTAAACCAGGAGACCGCTCCAGGCTCCAGCCAAAAACTAGAAGGATTCCAAACTGAAACGAACTCGGTACTTTTTTTCAAGGATACACCCTGGAAGGTGTATCGGTTTCATAGAAGAAAGGCCAAAGACGGCCGGCACAACGCCAAGAAGGCTACAACTTCACACCACAACGAACGGTACAACACAAACCAGGGCTACCAGGATACAAACGCACACCCGGCAAACAACACAACCCACAACGAACTCGGTACTATACTGCAGTTCTCTCTGGTCAACCATGGACTCGGTGATCGAGTGCAAACAGAGAACCCAGCATGGCGCGCGTTGTATGCGCCTCGTCAAGGTGAACTTAATAGAAGCGGCGCTGCCAGCTTTTGGTCATCGGAATGTGGCCGGCGACGATGTCCGGCAGCGGCGCGGGCAGGCTCACGTGGTGGGAGTGAAACAGAGGGGGAGGGAGTGAAGCGCGAGCACTGGGAGACTCAGAAGCTCACCGTGAGCGCTTTGGTGGTGTCGTTGAGCTCGGAGGTGGTCGGAATCGACCGTATCGACGGCGACCCGACGTCGGACGGGCGAGCTCGTCGGCGACGAACCACGTCGAGGGAGCTCGATTCCTTCGTACAGAGGGCTCAGGGAGGCTAGGCGGAGCTCCACGGATGCTCGGCCGGACAAGGGGATGCTCGGAGTGGCGGCGATGGACGGAGATTGTGGGGGCAAAGGGTTTGGTCGCCCTGGGGATTTTGCGGGAGAGAGAGAGACCGGAAGGATGAGCACGAGGGGAGATATAAGTAGGGCGCTGTGGTGCTTATCCCCTCTCCAGGTGACGGCGGGCGGCGGCTCGAATCGCTTCGCGGACGAACGACATCAGCTGAGGACAGGCGGTGTGTGCCCGGATGGAGGTAGAAGACAAGGGGCGAATTTGCAAAAGCCCCCTTAACTTTTTGGATTTTCTAGGAAATTTTAAAGCAGCCATAAATTTGGAAGATTTGGTGAATCAAACCTATTTCTAAAATCACCAAAAGTATCCAGAGATGTTACTGAGGTATTTTAGAAGGTTCACACAACTTTGGTTTTGAATATCTTAACAATTTGAGAGAATCAAAGTACGTAAAGATTTGCACACATTAAGGTTTTCACAATTGTTTTCATTGTAATATTTTCTTAAGAAAATAATATGATGCTGATGATGCACAATCAAACCCTAATTAGGTTTATCTAAAAGAGGGATGTTACAGATCTATCCCCCTTAAAAGAATCTCGTCCCAAGATTTCAAGGTAGGAACAGAGAAAGTAACAAGGACTACAACGGTCTTCAACAATCTTGTTGATACCACGACAGTCTTCCTTCTTGAAGATGTTGATTCACGACACCATGAATGAAGTTGATCCACCTCACCACGAAGAGCTCTTCATTTTCTTTCTTTGAAGTTGTTGCTCAACTGAACCTAAAGGAAAGAGGGAAAGACACTGGACGGCGGATCTTCACAAAGATCGAGTATCTCATGATCAACTCATGGAAGGAGTGTTTTAAAACAACTCTTGAGCTGATAAACATGAAACACATCAAGGTAACGGAGGAGACTGAAGAAGTTTCAAACTTTGGTAGGCAATTGCTCCATGCTTGACAAGATTACGAAGGGACAAGGTAGCGAGGAGTTAAACTGTCTTTGATACCATGATGAGGCACTCTTAGAGAGGGTGACTCGTAGAAGCACAAATGATTATCCAACAAGAGCAACTTTGGAGTTAAAAATCATAGTCACTCTTTGGGCAAGAATACATGAAATGATTGTTGTCTACACAAAAGGCTGGGGGCCTAGATGACTGACGAATTCACACAACGTATGCGTTGATTAGAATTTCAGGTACAAACCAAAGGAAGGGAAAGAGCACTGACTACTGAAGTATCAAGGATCATGATATTACTTCATGCTACTTGAACGAATAGACAACAGAGATTTGGCACCCTAAGAAAAGAAACTTCTCTGAGGCTTTGAACTTTGAATATGACAATAGGATTGTCACTCGGTTAAAGCTCGCTCAAAAGTACTGGGGTCACATATGGCTGACGAATTCACACAACGTGTGAATTAAAGAGAGCTCCAAGTAAAATCCAAAGTAAGGGGAAAAACATTGTCGAACACGTAGTAAGGATCACCGGGGAGTGAAATTTCTCCTAACGGAGTTGTTGTCACAAGAGAAATGTTTTCGAGTGATTGATCGAGAGACATTTTAGCAACTCTGCTTCTAATGTTCTCCTTGATGTTCTAGACACCAATATAAGGCTTCTGAATAGCCTTCAATAGGTCATCAAGTGAAGGTCGGACTTCAGGATTGAAAAGCATCATAAGGGCAACTCCTAGAATTAGTCGCATATGATCCTTATGGAGAGTGGTTATTCTTGTTACTTCAAGAAATCTTGGCATAAGGATTTCCGACTAATTGTGTTAACCACAACATCAATCTTGCCGGATTAACAAAGAGACCTATGTCAAAAATCCTTGAGAAACACCATCCATCCTTACTGCTTGAGATACAACTTAGGTTAGGGGTAAAGATAGTTCAGACTCAACAAGTCCGAATAGAAATTTTGCAACAATTACCACCAAGGTAAAGTCGCTAGATTCTCAAGATATAGACTACAATATCAAGCTCCAAAAGATTGAGCTAGATTGCGTAATCCATGTGGTTGCGATTGCCAAAAGCAATTGCGTGCATATGAACTGCTTGTAATGAAACACAATTGATTCTTGGTGGGGACATCGTACAAGATATCAAAGCTATGAAGCTTCTTCTCTTTCTTGAACAAACTAGTCAGTGGCTTAGTGTGCATAGAGGAATGTTTCAACCATATGGAGGTAACAACCTTCCATCTCAAAAATATTCCTCACACGCATGACCAACTTGCGATGATTCCCGAGAACTCTACTCGGATCCACGGCGACATCTTTCAGTAAATGCACATGAACCAGAGAAGGTCACTTCCAGCATCCAGGACACATACTTCGTGATAACACCAAGATGGTTCCTAAAAGTTTCCAACATTAGTGCCATTTGTTCAATATGAACCTCGTTAGACATGGAGAAGATAAGAATGTCATCGATGGGCTTAACAACAAACTTATTAAAACACTCCAATGAGAGACTCATATATCGCAGGAACGAGGCAAAAGTATTGGTCAGACCAGAAGGACATGAAGATGTACTCAGGCGAAACACCAGTAGTAAAAACACCATCAAGATAATCCTCGAAACTGAGTTTGATTTGACGATAGCCCAAGCTCAAATCAAAGATTTAGGAATATAGCATATCCATAAAGGAGATACTTCCTTGCCTCAACACGAACAAAACTAGACATCCTTTTAAGAAGAATCAAGTCGGATAGAGCTTTTGTCTTTCAACTCTCCAGGTTGTTATTTAAGCTCAATCAACTAGTCCAGGGTATCCAGTACGGTTTCTTGGAGAGGTAGCGATTCAAAGAACCAACTAACTCACGAACTTGACAGCACGGTCATGTGTCAACATGGCAATACTTCTAGAAAGACATCCAGAATATCACGAACCACCGATATATCACTGAGTTCGAGAGGGAAGCTTGCTTTTCAAAGAAAAGGATGTGGTCTTGAGAGCTTCGGCGTGAACCTAACTCTTTGACTGGAGAAGGTGTGCCTAGATAACAGACTAGGGAATACAGTCAAAATTTGCTTAGTGATTGGCGAACCAACCATGCTAAGGATGACACAATTGTCCTTGGATTTCAAAGCAATGAGAATTGCTAAAAGTTTCGGATAGCCACATCAATACAAACACCCCCAACATTCCCAAGCACGGACAGCTCGGAGGAAGGGCGAGTAAAGATATGTAAGAGCATCACTTCATCAATAAGGTCATGAGACTCAACACGACATTGATATAAAAGAATGTGATACTCTAAGGTAGAACAGAACAGAAAGTGCATAAACCTCACATTCTGCGGATTACAACACTGTGACCAAGTCCTAGAAATGGACGAGGTACTGGAGTTTGTTTCTCCTGACTTCTCGAAGTGAAATGTCTTGGAAGACCACATGTGTAACATGCACTAGAGGATTCCAATGCACAATTACAACTTGGCTGCTAACTAGCAGACAAAGGTCGGAAAGAAACTAGGAGGAGGAACATGATCAGAATTAAAAATCATGTGATGTAGATGCACAAGATAGCACTCTTGCGAAACTCATGCTGAAAAGGGGGGGAGGTGGCAGAGTCACGAACATAGAGATGAGACTCACAAAGAGCACTCTTATCGTGATCCATTTGGTTCCATGAAAGAACCTCATCGATAGCTAATGGTAGGAAAGATCTTTTGTTGCCGCAATTCAATCACGACTACAACCAAATACTTGAGGGCTAGGTGGATTTCAACACATGGCATTGATGCAATGCACATACAAGGATGATGATATGACATGTCAAAGATATTGAATTAAGACCTAGGATATGATCATCAATTTAACTGGGTTTCGGCGACCTGGGGTTAGCAGTTCCGGAAACCTCAGAGGGGTTCATTTTAGTTTCTCTAAAACAACTAGGGTTCAAGTTGTTTAACAATGCATGATTTTGTAACCAAATTGTAGATTTTATTTTTCTGAAAATTTTGATATCTTATTTGCATTTTTCTGAATTTATACGAAATAGTTATGGATTTTACAAGTTCATCAGATATTTTCTAAAAACTGAAAACTGCACAATACGAATTTAGTCTTTTAAAATCTCTAAGATATTCTCAACTAACTTTGTTTGGCCAGACTCAGATTAGATGTTGCTACTGTAGGTTTGAAACTGAAAACATGGATACATAAACTAGTTCGAACATTTGGTCAAGTTGTTGCCTTCCTGGGCTGTAGTTCTTATAAGAATCTGAACCTAGCCACTGAAGTACAAATACTACTCTGATCACTGACATCTTCCTGCTGGTTGTTTAATTTTGAGTTGACATGGTTCAGGTTGGCTAGTATTTGCACAGCGATAAAGGGATTTTCAGTAGGGGATAAACAAGACAGTAGTAAATGTAATCAGGAAGTGGTCATTTTGGTTCTTTGCTACCAGAATGAGGACATCAGACTCTGACTAGCTGAAGTTCAGAATTCGTGTAGTACATGAATTAAACCAGGAGACCGCTCCAGGCTCCAGCCAAAAACTAGAAGGATTCCAAACTGAAACGAACTCGGTACTTTTTTCAAGGATACACCCTGGAAGGTGTATCGGTTTCATAGAAGAAAGGCCAAAGACGGCCGGCACAACGCCAAGAAGATTACAACTCCACACCACAACGAACGGTACAACACAAACCAGGGCTACCAGGATACAAACGCACACCCGGCAAACAACACAACCCACAACGAACTCGGTACTATACTGCAGTTCTCTCTGGTCAACCATGGACTCGGTGATCGAGTGCAAACAGGAACCCAGCATGGCGCGCGTTGTATGCGCCTCGTCAAGGTGAACTTAATAGAAGCGGCGCTGCCAGCTTTTGGTCATCGGAACGTGGCCGGCGACGATGTCCGGCAGCGGCGCGGGCAGGCTCACGTGGTGGGAGTGAAACAGAGGGGGAGGGAGTGAAGCGCGAGCACTGGGAGACTCAGAAGCTCACCGTGAGCGCTTTGGTGGTGTCGTTGAGCTCGGAGGTGGTCGGAATCGACCGTATCGACGGCGACCCGACATCGGGCGGGCGAGCTCGTCGGCGAGGAACCACGTCGAGGGAGCTCGATTCCTTCGTACAGAGGGCTCAGGGAGGCTAGGCGGAGCTCCACGGATGCTCGGCCGGACGAGGGGATGCTCGGAGTGGCGGCGATGGACGGAGATTGTTGGGGCAAAGGGTTTGGTCGCCCTGGGGATTTTGCGGGAGAGAGAGAGACCGGAAGGATGAGCACGAGGGGAGATATAAGTAGGGCGTTGTGGTGCTTATCCCCTCTCCAGGTGACGGCGGGCGGCGGCTCGAATCGCTTCGCGGACAAACGACATCAGCAGGGACAGGCAGGTGTGTGCCTGGATGGAGGTAGAAGACAAGGGGCGAATTTGCAAAAGCCCCCTTAACTTTTTGGATTTTCAAGGAAATTTTAAAGCAGCCATAAATTTGGAAGATTTGGTGAATCAAACCTATTTCTAATATCACCAAAAGTATCCAGAGATGTTACGCGAGGTATTTTAGAAGGTTCACACAACTTTGGTTTTGAATATCTTAACAATTTGAGAGAATCAAAGTACGTAAAGATTTGCACACATTAAGGTTTTCACAATTGTTTTCATTGTAATATTTTCTTAAGAAAATAATATGATGTTGATGATGCACAATCAAACCCTAATTAGGTTTATCTAAAAGAGGGATGTTACAGGTGCATTTTAAACTAAATTCCTTTTTTGGTAGGTAGTTGTTTGTAGGAGCTTTTGTGCACATCGTTGCTTGCGCTAAAGTCTACAGATTCTTTCTACAATATAGATGCTCTGCATCGAACTACTCTAAATAGTGATCAACTTGCACATCAACATATAACATCGCACACATTATTGATTATTCACAAAATCCTTTATAGAAGCTATAAGCTAGCTGCATGTATGTGTTTATTTTCAGGGAGACTCATACATGGGTAAACAACCAAGTCATGTGGATTTGTTTAGAGAGACACACCGCAACAAGGACGACTGCTACTCCTCCGAAGTACAACTTGTTATGGTGAGTAAGTATTTAATGAGTAATCACTGAAAGGAAGTTTATACATTGCTTCATCTAATATCAATCTGTCTTCTGTCTTTATTGCTAAACAAGGCTGAGATTGAAGAAAAGATGTCTCAACCTACACCAGATGGAGAGCGGAAGAATGAGACCCAGGTTTTATCCGAGGTCCTTGGTAAGAGAGTAAAGAAACCTATGTTTCTTCAGAATGTGGGACTCAATCACAAACCCAAATGGGCCAACACAAATGGGCCATTTACATACCGGACCACCACAATTGGGCCGTCCCTTAATGGGCCGCTGTAGTGACTACAAACATGGGTCCAAAGTTCAGTTCCGTGCCACGTGTGTGCCTGCATGTGGGCCCCAAATGTCCATGTGTCAACAGTTCATTCTGCCACGTGTCGATACGGTAGTGGGCCATCTACACGCACATGTTAGTATTCCGAGTGACACGTGTCGACATGCCAATGGCCACGCTTTTGGCACCTGTCAGCCTTCGAATGCAATTCTACATGGACACGTGGTGGGAGGAGGTTCATCCGTAGTGGTCAGCAAGACGACAATGATGACATCATGTGACATGACTCATAGGCCAATCATTGAACTCACATAATGCCTCCAAGGATCCGACCTGGGGACAGCAATCCGCGACGGCCAAGGGTGTCACAGCGGAGCTTGCCGGGTGGGTACTGGGCCAGCACAAAGTCTGCATGGATGTGTGACGCACTTCCCTAACCGTCAGCCGGTCCATCTGTGACGCGAGGTTTTCCATGGTCCTCCAAACCGTCATCAACACATCTCTATGACGGTTTTGCCCATTTGCCGACAAACTAAAATTGTGATGGACTTGCGAGATGTTTGTAGTGACAGGATTTCCGGCTGTCCGGTCTACACGCCGGACCGTTCCGGCGGGGAAACCGGCTGTGCCGATTTTGCTACCGTTTTGGCTCGCGTGGCTCTTTCCAAACGACTCTTTTTCTCCTTGGACTATATATACCCCTTATTCCAGCTTGAGAGGGCTAGGTCAACCATTCATTTCACATCTTTGTGCTCTCTCTCTCTCACACATACACACCATTGTTGAAACACCAAAAAGCTTGGTTCTCTCTTTCTACCCACCCAAAACCAAATCCTTTGGTAGAAAGCAAGATGAGGTTACGTTTCCACCAAGCCAAATCTCATTCCACCTTGAGTTCATCGAGCAAGCTTGTTACTTGTAATATCCCAGGTTTAGAGGCTACAAAAGGAGAGAACACCAAAGTGTGCATTCAATTCATGCATAGAAATTTTCGCGCTTTCAAATAAAACTTACCATAGTAACTGAAGTTTCACTTGACTTGCTGGAATTGAAGCAGATCATCAAGTCAAGCGCTATAAACTTCAGTGTGATCTTTGGTAAAACCTTGTTTTGGGTAGAGATGATTTGATCTATGGGCTAGATCAAATGGAATTAGTTTTAAAACCAACAATATCTTAAGTAAGGGTCAACTACAAGATCTTATAAAGGATCTCAACATGACATTTCTTACAACAAACACAGGAATATTGATTCAACAATAAATCTAAGAACACAATTAAATAAGACACTATTCTTAACTTACCTTTTCTATGTCTTTTACTAAATATTTTTTTCTACCATGGTTCACATGGTATATCTTTTCAATTACAATACCCGAATCCATGTCAAGGACATTCATACCAATTCCTTATTAAACCTTGACTATTTCAATGTTGTTTCCTCAAATTCATTCCCACTAAACCTCATAGAAAGGATAGGATCATCTCTATATGTGTACACCATCCATTGAGCAGAATCATAGGTTAATATTCAAATCCTATCTAAGTGACATGAGTCATTGATACTAACTAATACTATAAGAGTACAAGTCAAGTACTAAATCTTACTTGACCTAGCCAGCACTTGATGGTAAGTAAGAACCTATTTTACTAGTGATCCATGAGAGACAAGTGTTGTGATGATTACACCTTGGTAATGATCATAAACCCTAGAGGAACCCTACCTATCCAAAAGAGCTCAAGCTAAAAGTGTAGACTCAAGTATATTGACCAATACTTGATATGGGAGAGGAGAACCATGATTCACTAATGAGTCATTATAAGGCCAATACTTTGATCGTTACAAATTGAGTAATGATCATAAACCCTAAGAATCTAGATGATTGTGATGATAGGAATAATAAAGAGAGATTAGTGAGGAATAAGTTGATCATGTCTAATGCATAACCATGCTTTGTAGAATTAGATGACAATACAAACTTATGAGATCATCAGAGATTGTCCACTTCATAAAATGATAGATCCCTAGCAATTAAACCTAAATCATTTCTCATGCCTTGAGTGGAGGAGTTATGGCAATACCCTAAACCTTGATTATCTAAGCAATAGAGACAACCCTAACTTTGTTTTGATATATGAATCCTAACCAAGTGAGGAGGAGTAACCCTAGCAAATAAAACATGACCAAAGCTTATGCCCATATCCTAATTCTAGGTTGTGTATCACATGGAAGATCACCACTAAAACCCTAGACCACATTTGAATTTCAATCCAAGTATCACTTGGGATTATAAGTAGAACCCTGCCATACCTCATGCCTATTTATACTTAAATTTAGTGAAGCTTATGCAAAACCCTAAACCCTTTCCCATAGGATCCACTCCACATAAAATTATATGCCCTAACTTGTGTATCATAGATCACAAATACAAACCTAAGCTAGAAAGACCTTAAGATTAAATGCTATTTAAGTGATTAGAATGAAACCAATATCCAATTCTATTTTGCCATCCAAGGCACTTGTTTAGTGGACCAAATAAAGTAGTGTTTTATAAAATAGAATCACCTTAGCAAGTGAATTAGCCATGATGAGCTTGGGAATTATTTTAAGTAATTCAAGCTAGAAGTTGCAAAGCAAGATTAGTCAATATAGAGTTTATCCAACCATATTCTTAAATTCTTAGAAACAATTATCCACATGAAATCATGATCCAACCTCATTCTCATTTCCATTTATTTTAAACTCTAACCTTAATTAAAATATATGTGAACCCTCACTATTGTTAAGAACCCTAGCAAAATTTAATAATATGTTCACCATGCACATATTATAAATTTTCAAATCATTTAAACAGAATTGGTTCCTAAATTAAAAAGGAAATGAGATAAATATTTAGACCATATCTATTTTAATTACATCCCACAACAATACCAATTTAATTAAATAGTAACTAATTGTTTTAAACAACAAACTTATGCAGTAGCCATTTCTATCAAATCCTATTGAGTTTTAATATTAAAGAATCTGCAAGAAGAAACATAATTCAAATTTGAATTCAAATATCAAATTCAAATCAGAAAATAAAACAGAAATTTTGAAAAGAGAAAAAAGAGAGGGAGAGGCTTACTTTGCCAAGCCAACCCACCACCACAGCCCAAGAGCAGCCCAGTAGTAGAAACTCAGGACCAGCGCAGTCCGGCCCGTATACCCCTTCGCGTAAGATATTTCGAGGTAGACAAGCTTATCCTCGTCTCCTTCATCCTCGCACGCGCAGAGCTCGACAGCGCGATGCCAAGGCCATGTCCCGGCCATCTTCGTGGACTTCGCGGACGTCACCGACCGCAAGGAATCTATAAATACCCCCGACGAACCTGGCGTCTCTTTTCCTTCTCTCCTCCAATTTCTGAAAAAACCGAAACCCGTCTCCCGGACCACCACCCCTCGCCGTCGATTGGGGAATCCCCAAGCCTCGCCGTGGACGCCATTGGAACCACTGTCGTCGACTTGCTCTGCCCACACAAGGAATCGAGCAGTAGAACCCTAGAGCATCTTCGCCGAGCCATCTTCTCTGATGCCGGCCACCGTCCTCGCCGTCAAGCCCTCGGTGCTCCTGGTGATCTCTCAGTGTCCTTTGCTCGCTCAATCATGCGCTGTAGTGGCGTTGCACCGTTCAGCTGTGAGCACTGCTGCTTCGCCTCACGGCCGGCCACTCTCCGATGACCAATATCTAACGCCGATGCTAGCACTAGGTTCCCCATGGCGTTCTGTTTCGAATGAAACCATTTGCCCGTCCAAGCGTGCCCGGGATCGACGGCGCCATCGTCGATTTCCCGCCGGCCACCGTGAGCCAAGCCACGTCCACGATTTTGACCTGGTCCACGCACGTGTGGCGTCTGACGTGGACACTGGTCCACCAGTCACTGACCATGGGTAACACTTGTCTCGGTACATTTATTATTTTCCGTTTAATTTTAAAAACAGAAAATAACAGAAACTTTGCAGAAATAAATAAAATTCATTTTAGCTTAGAAAAATATAAATAGGATATCAAAATGCTCAGAAAAATAAATCCTACTCAATAAAAATATAATATAAAAATGTTTGTCAAAATGAAAATTTAATTATTTTAACCTTTATTGTTTGTGCCTTTTCATTTATTCTAAATACAAATAAAATTCAATAATTAGGTAAGTTTAAAAATTAGATAATAGCTATTCAATAACTAAGTTAAATATTAAGATTAATTTTCTTTATTATATTATCATTAACTCAAATATTAGTGGTATTTCATAAACCCTAATTTGCAAGAAAACAATAAAAGTTAATATTATTTTTGTAATCAAAAGTTGTTGATTTACTTAAAGTCTTTAGTGAACAAGTTATGACTTTAAAACATTGGCATCTAAATTAAACCCTAAATAGGAATTACCTTAATTATTAAATCTTGTGAAAATTAATAAAATGCTAAGACCATTATTAATTTTATTTCAAAATACTTAATCACATTAATTCTAGTACCAAATAATATTTTAAGAATTGTATCATAATTTAGAAACCCTAAATTCTACTATAGTAAGAACCTTGATCCCATTATTTTATGTGATCACTCTAAATTAGTTTCAATTGAAAAACCCTAGTTGTTTATCACATGTGATCATATGAAATTCACCTTTACCTATAGAACCTTAATAAGCAACAAATAAATGCATGTTCATGATATACTAAAATAACACAAAACCACTTCACATGCATTCATCATTTCATGTCTTTATTTTTGAATAAATCTTATATGTTCCACTAGTGCCACTTAGGTGCAAACCCTAACTTGTTACTGGCATATTAAAACCATTGATTACCATTCTTAGTATCACACCATTGGTGATCAACTTTAATACTATTTGTAAGACTCAATTGCACATAATAATGAACCCTAATTCACTTATTAATTGCATGTCCCCAACTTAAATTATAGCTCAGTAAAACCATATGAACCAACCTTAACCATCATAATTTAGAAGAACCATGATGATCAACCATAATACTAACTTTGGATAGCAATTCACATCCTATGCTCGTATCCAAATAAACCCTATTTAGGAAAGAATAAACCACCTAGCCTAGAAAACCCATATTGATTACTTAGTGAAAAAAATAGGAAGATATAGCAAACCCTAATGTTTAACTCATAGCACCAGCTTGATAACCATCCTTTGATATGATACTCATAATCAACCATAGTAATAAACCTGCCAATATTTGCTGCACCTAGACCCATCCAACTTAAGAACCAACTAGTCCCTATTAGAGAATTAAATGAATTCAATAGTAAACCCTAGAAGCACTTAGCTCCTATTTATAGTAATTCTTATTCTTTAAACATGTTTTTCAAAAGTTACTCTTTTGAAGTAAATATCAAGCAAACCATAGAATCAAGTAGTTCTTACTTGAAATACCTATTATTTCTTAATTAACCTGTTCTTCAAAAGTTATTCTTTTGAAATAAAATAAGTAATCATCAACCATGCACTATAACACTTGCAACTAACAACTACTATTTACATGTATGCAACCACCATTCCCTTGTATGTATGCTTATTATGATGCATTATATCACTTGCTTATGCTATTTATATCACCAAACCCTAAAGAACCTTGTTTGAGAACCATCCTAAAAGTGCAACACACCTTACATAAATATTTACAACTCACCAATCCTAAATCATCGAAGTTAGGTTACGCTAGGAACAATTGCATCTCACACTATGCATCATAGCATCTTTGCCGTTCTTTAAACATTGTCCTTACCGGACAATGATGATATTTCAGAATTTGGAGTTATCACGTATCGAAGCTTTTGCCTGCTCAATCTTGCAATCAAGAAAGGCAAGTTCATCGCTTGCTCATGTCATTTGATTAGTTTTATCAAACTATATGCAAAGTACTATACTTATCACTCTTGCATTGAAAAGCAAAATATTATTTTACAATTATGAATATGACTATGTGGTGGGCAATGGAACCATGGTATGTGTTGATTGGTGGAGGTTCCATTGCAAGGGTTCTATTCATCTAGGACTAATCACCAATGCCGTCTAGTGATTCTAGCGCTGTACATATCGTGTTAACCATAAGATCTATAATGGCTCTGGGAAGTGAGCTGTATCTTTTCCCTCTTTCATATCAACGGACTTGATAAATCCTGGCTGGGTGTTGGGATAACACTGCAGTAGGTTGGGAAGTCCTTTTAAATCCCCATCCGTGTGGATGAGAGGCTCTACCGTCTATGAGGGATTGCCCATAGTACATCGGGGGTAAAGTTGTATGATCGGGAGAAGTCCACCGGGGATGTACGGATGGACAAAATGGTGGGTATGCAGGGTCGCGGAGAAGGCAGTTATTGGCTTGGATATTACACCTGGCCCCACACCAAGGAAGTGTGGACGAGCATGCATCTCGGTTAGGTATCAAGGATAATTTCTCTTATGGGAAAAGTAACGCACCTCTGCAGAGAGTATCAAATTGTGGTTGTAACCCCCTGTTCCGGGAAGGGAACTGGGAACGCGGCAGGAAAGGAGCTCCGTTAAGTTCGGTTCAACCTGTGAAGACTGACGGGCATAGTTTTCAGAATAAAATAAACCTTTTGAAGAAATGTTTACAAAAACTTGCATTTGCCTATGACTTTCTGGTCTGTGGCTGTAGCTAGTGCATGATACACGTATTTCATAATATGCACTTGTTGAGTATGCTCGTACTCATCCCTCTTTGAATCCCATGCTTAGTTATGGAGGCACTGAAGGAGAAAATACCGTGGAACTCGAAGACAGAAGAGTCAACTGCAACAAGATGAAGAATCTAATCAAAGAAGTCAATGGAGTCAGCTTCTGCATCAACTAGTAATAGAAGGGAACCTTTCCCTAATCCTAGCACCTAAGTAGCTAGAGTTCTATAGCAAGCCAAGTATCTCTAGAGTTAGAGTTAGCAATGAGTTAGTCTACGAGTTGTTCTTCTGGAATTTATTTGAAGTTTTACCTCATTGTAAAGTAGGAGGCTGTGTTGATCTTCTGTAAATAGTTCGTGTATTCTTCTATATACATACCTTGGAGATTTTGAAGACAATATGAAGGTTCACTAGAAGAAGGAAGTAAAGTTGTGGGAAGCAACCACAATACTTTAAAGGAAGGACTAATCAAAACTCACTTTTATCTTCAATCAAGGAGTACTTCAACATGGAAGTACCATGAAAGTGAGAAAAATAGTGAATATGGAGCAGTAGAAGTGGAGCCATATTCATTATGGAAGAAGGGAATGCAAGTGAAGTCACTTACGATAATATCTTCATAGTGTCAATAAGTGATTCTCTTGCAAAACAAACCCTGGAAGAAGGAAAATGGACAAGTGAAAGTTGCAACTGATATAATAAGACCGCAACTGATATAGGATAATCATGAAGAGGAAGCACTTAAAGTGAGGTAGAGGTTGAATAGAACTATTAAAGTGTTCGCATCTGGTATCAGATAAGCCACATCTGGTATCAGATAGTCCGCAGCTTAATAATTTCTTCACTCTAAAGGAAAGAGGGATTTCGCAGCTGGTAAACATTTAGTCGGAGGATTTACATCGGATACCCACAATTGTGTGGATACACCGCAAGAATTCTTCGTGAGACTCTAGAAAAGTACAAACTATAAGCCAGACCAAGACCAATCTTCTAACCTTGGAGTTTAATAATTAGAAGAAAAGGAGCTTGAAGACCATTAGTAAACTCCAAGGGGGAGAGGAAGGTTGAAGGAGAAGTATTATGATATGATTTGGAGTGTAATAAACAAAGAAAAAGGTATGAACTGAGAGAAAGTACGATCTTATTTTCATAAGGTTGTTGGGAAGTACCCATATAAAAGTACTCTCGGGAGAATGTCAGACCATAAGCCGAGGTTTATATCTCGAAGAAATAAGGATTAGACCCTAACTTGAGCGGGTAATTGATAATTACTCAAAATTAGAAGAGCTCAAGTAAGTCTAAAATAATGAAGTTGGATGAAGAAGATATCGGAGGACAATCAAAGCCTAAGAAGACAAAAGACCAAAGGAGTTTGACTATACCAAAACATCAGACCAATAGAAAGATTCCTTGAAGTATCTTGTATCATCATATAGGTTTCCTCACCTAGTTTGCATTAGGCCACTTTCTATTCCGCAAAGCATAAGAGCATCTCTAGCCACGTCCCCCAAAGCGGCCACAAAGGGATTTGGGGCATGCCAGACAAAATTTCGTTCCCAGCCGCGCGCCGCAAAGCCTCCTTCCGTCTGGCGCGGCCCAATACGGTGTCCGGCGCCCCGAGCCCGTCCCTGCTACACACTGGACGCTCCAGGAACGCCGAAAACAATGAAAACTAGGCGGGCAGTGGCAGGACTGACGCGTCAGCGACACATTCGAGTTTAACCTAGCGGCCGCCTACCTCGCGACGGAAGTAATTGGCGCGCAGCGATGGTGCAATTCCCGCAGAGGCGCATCGAAGCGTCTCGTCGCGCCTAGCTCCGCATGCCGGTATTAATGAGCGCCACCACTCCCCCACCTCCCTCCGGCCTATCTCTCATCGTCCCTCACACACAAACCTTAGAGCCTCTCTCCCCAACCCTAGCCGTCGCCATCTCAAGAGTCGACGCCATGGCTGGTAGAGGCAGAGGCAGAGGCCGAGGACACAACCCTGGTCGTGGTCGTGGCCGCGGCAGAGCTGCATGCTCGCCATCGCCTGCGACGTCGTCGTCTTCATCGTTAGACCTGCAGGAGGAGGAGCAAGTGTTGTTCGAGATCTTCGTCGTCCTCAAGGGCGAGCCACTCGACATCCAGAGGCTCCCGAATAAGTTTGCCGACTTCGTCGCCAGCAACGAGCTGGCTGTGTTCCATCTACGGGAGGCTAGCTGCGACTGATGCCGGTGGCCGGTGGACATGCTCTTCGATGGGCGTGGCAAGATATACCTCCACACCGGCAAGGAGAAGCTTGCGCGCTACCACGACCTCGAAGCCGGCTGCATGCTCACGTTCTCCTACCTTGGCGACACGGATATGAGCGTCAAGGTGTTCGACGACATGGACTGCCGCCGTCACTACCACAGTGACATCGATGAGGACAACGATTGAACAATATTACCCTCGCAGCCTATCTTCACTTCAGTGTTGTTTCTTCGCAGCGAAAATAGGCACGCAGGTTTCTGGATATTCTTCCTCGAAAGGACCAACATGGGTATCATCACCAGCTAGATTTTCCAGTTTGGGTGACTAGGAGTACCTGAGAGTGTTCTTTCTTGGCAGCGAACACACGAAATCTGCGATGCCAACACTAGTTAGGTTTCCTCATTTTCCAATGTTTTAATTTGTGTCAACCATGGTTCAAACTATGTATTAGTTTGTGGAAACCATGTTCCAAACTATGCCTTAGTTTGTGTAAACCATGTTCCCAATTATGTATTAATTTGTGGAATGTTTCTTCTCTCTATTGAAATAAAAATGCAAAAAAACAAAAAAGAGTATTTTAATGTTAAAAAAGTTTGGCGCGGCGTTTGGGGGATGTGGCTGGGGAGCGACATCCCCCAAACGCGGCACGAACAAAACACGTCCCCCAAATGCTTGATCCGGCACCGTTTGGGGAACGCTTTGGGGGACGCGGCTGGAGATGCTCTAACCTTGTAAAAGAAATCAAAGAAAAATTGTAGATCCTATTCAACCCCTAGGTTACCATCTCTATCCTTTCAGTCCCACAAGTTGGGCTCGATATAAGCGCTAAGAGACAATCTAGGGAGGACTTGGAGGATGTCGGTAGAAGTGTATCAACAAATGAGAAGCTCTTCACTGGAGGAGATCTCAATGGCCATGTGGGCACAACTAACATAGGGTTTGAGGGTGTGGATGGATGCTTCGGTATGTCGACAATAACAGGAGGGTAAATACATCCTGGGCTTTGCGGTAGCCTATGACATGTTAGTCGCTAACACGTTCTTTAGGAAGAGGAAATCTGACCTAGTGACCTTTAGTAGTACCCAACACTCTAGCCATATTGACTTTGTCCTCACTATAATAAGGGATAGGAGGGCTTGTTTGGATTGCAAGGTGATCCCTGGGGAGTGTGTTGTGGTGCAACATAAACCTGTGGTAGCCGATTTCTGTTTTCACGCTTGTGTGATGCGGGATAAAGACATCAAAATCGCAAGAACGAAGTGGTGGAAGCTCAAAGGGGAAGCACAACAGAACTTCAAGCAGAGGATGATCATGGAAGGACCATGGGGCGAAGAGGGAGATGCAGATAGCATGTGGGTGAAGATGGCTACTTGCATTCAGAAGGTAGCTAGGGAGGTGCTTGGAGTGACCAAGGGTAGGAAACCAGAAGCTAAGGATACATGGTGGTGAAACAAGGATGTCCAAAGGGCTATCAAGGATAATAAGAAGTGTTACAAGAGTTGGCACCACGATAGAAGCACAACCAATATGGTGAAGTATAAAGAGGCCAAGAAGAATGCAAGGAGAGTCGTGAGTGGCGCAAGGGGCGGGCCTACAAGGAGCTATATGACAGACTAGGCACAAAGGAAGGCGAGAAGGATATCTACAAGATGAAAAAAATTCGTGAGAGGAAGACGAGGGACCTCAACCAAGTTAAATGCATCAAGGACGAGGCTAATCGGATTTTAGTGAAATATGAAGAGATCAAGAAGAGATGGAGGGATTACTTTGATTGGTTATTCAATGATGGGAACGAGGGAACTATGCCCAAGCTGTATGCCTCCTTTGATGACACCAATAGGCGTTTCGTGCGGAGGATCCAAGAGCTTGAGGTTAAAGAGGCCCTCAAAAGGATGAAAGGAGGAAATGCCCTTGGCCCTGATGATGTCCCAATTGAGGTGTGGAGTGGCCTTGGAGACGTGGCGATAGTATGGCTAACTAAGCTTTTCAACCACATTTTCGGTCAAACAAGATGTCGGAGAGTGGACAAAAAGCATATGAGTACCTATCTTCAAGAATAAAGGAGATATTCAAAGTTGTACTAACTACCGAGGGATTAAGCTTATGAGGCATACTATGAAACTTTGGGAGAGAATCATCGAGCATCGCTTGAGGAGAGTGACGAGTGTCACTAAACAACAATTCAGTTTTATGCTCGGGAGATCGACTACAGAAGCGATTTTCTTACATCGCCAACTTATGGAGAGATATATGGAGCAGAAGAAGGACCTACATATCGTCTTCATTGACTTGGATAAGACGTATGACAAGATGCCAAGGATGGTCATGTGGTGGGCGCTAGAGAAACACAAAGTTCCAACAAAGTACATTACCCTCATCAGAGATATGTACGATCGTTTTGTGACAAGTGTTCGCGCAGGTGATAGTGAGACCGATACCTTCCCAATCTCGATAGGACTACATCAAGGGTCAGCCTTGAGTCCATACATGTTTTCCTTGGTGATGGATGAGGTGACCAAGGATATACAAGGAGATATTCCTTGGTGTATGCTCTTTGGTGACGATGTGGTTGCTAGTAGATGAAACGAGGGTCGGCGTGAATAGGAAGTTAGAGCTATGGAGGCAGACTTTGGAGTCAAAGGGGTTTAGAGTTAGCAGGATTAAGACTGAGTACATGTGATGCGACTTTAGTGGTGTTGGTAGCGAAGACGGAGGTTTCAGTTTAGAAGGAAAGATTGTGCCCAAGAGGGACACATTTCGTTACTTGGGATTAATGTTGCAGAGCAATGGTGATATCGACGAGAATATTTGCCACAAGATCAAGGCAGGGTGGATGAAGTGGCGGCAAGCATCTTTTATCCTATGTGAAAAGAAGGTCCCACAAAAGCTAAAAGGCAAGTTGTACAGGACAGCGGCCAGACCGGCGATGCTTTATGGAGCAGAATGTTGGCTCACAAAGATACAACATATCCAACAAACGAGTGTCACCGAGATGCACATGCTACGATGGATGTGTGGCCACACAAGAAATGATCGGATTAGGAAGGAGATAATTCGTGATAGGCTAGGGGTGACACCAGTCGACGAGAAGCTAGTCCAACACCGACTAAGATGGTTTGGGCATATCCAGCGGAGGTCACCAGAAGCTCCCGTTAATAGTGGAATTCTAAAGAGCATGGAGAAGACTAGAAGAGGTAGAGGACGACCAAAATTAACGTGGACGAAGGCGATAAAATGAGACTTGAGGGATTTAAATGTACCTAAAGTCTTGGCTCTTGATAGGACTGCATGGAGATCAGCGATCCATGTGCTGGAACTTACTAACTTGTTTTTTTTTTCTTTCTTTTCCCTTGTTTTGGTCTCTTTTTTTTGTTGAGTTTCATATCTAGCCTACCCAACTTACTTGGGAATTTTTTTTTGATATTGTTGTATAGTATCATTGGTTCACACTTGATTTTTCTTGCTCCAAGATTTTAATACCAACCACAATATATAGATGACGCCAGTTCAAAACAAAAATGTAAAACTATTTGGACCGGTGCACATTTGCTAGAGTGCGTGCCTTTTCCACTCAATTTGGCCCACAATATAAGTAGGCATCATTTATGACACTGCGATCATTGAACTGCTCAAAATGTTGTTTTACATAAATTCATTGCATGTGTCAAATCCTGTAAACCTAGCCGACCAAAAGTTCATTTTGGAATGGATGTAACAACGACCAAAACCTAAGAGCATTTCCAGCCGTTGGGTCTTCCCAAGCTGAAATCCGGCGCTAATTAGGCGCCCATGGATGTAAAGTTTTACCTAGGAAGGCCCATTTTCCCAGCGGCGAGTTCAAGATGGATGAATCTTTTTGACAAATAACATCGAATTCAGACAAAATAAGACGAAATTCATTCAAACATAGAAGAAATTTAAAGATATTTAACATATATAGGCGATTTCGTACATATATAGGCCGAATTCGTAATATATTTGAATTTGGTGACAGGGAAACAAAAACTAGATTTAATAACGGTCTTCTACATGCCGAAATGGCGGTAAAAGGCCGTGTAGTCGCCGCCGTTATCGTCGTCGCTCGAGTTGCCGGCATCCTCGGCCGGCGGCGCCTCGTACCAACGGCTTGATCCAGCACCAGGGTCGCCGCGTGGCGGCATCGGCCGGTAGAGCTCGTCGTCGCTGCTCTCCTCGAGCTTGATGAGCGGCACGGGCACGGGCGCGATGTTTGGTGCGGCGCGGACAGCGCGTTGCGGCGTGACAGCCAAGTCCAGCAGTCGCCTCTGCTGCTCCGCCTCCTGCCGCTCCCAGTCCCGCCTAGACCAGTCCAGCACGGCGTCCATGGGGAGCGTGTTGTCGGCGGGGACGAGGTCATTGAGCGACCTGGTGATCGCCTCCGCCACCGCGGCGTCCTCAACACTCTTGGCCTCCTCCTCGGCGAGCTAGGACGCGGTGGTGGCCGTTGTGGCCTCCTCTTCGAGGTCTTCCTCTTGCGGTCGCGCGAGGGAGACGACGGCTGGTCGCGGATGACGAGGGCGCCGCTGCTGCGCCCTCTGGTCGGCGGTGGAGAGGCCGGTTCCTTCTTGACGACGGCCGGCATCGCAGGTGGAGGAGCCGATCCACCGGACATCGACGCCGACCTCGACCCAGACGACGAGGAGGACGGCGCCATCCTTCGTGACGTCCAGGAGCTACCGTGCCGGCGCGACGCGGTAGGCGCCACCGGCGGCGGCATCCCCAGAACAGGGGAATTTCCACCCTCGATGTGCGCGAGCACGTTCTCGAGGGTGCGACCAGGCTCGCTCCACCATCGGTAGCGGCCGGCGGCGTTGTTTCGCGCGGGAGGAGGGGGAGGGCCGTCGTAGGCGGCGAGTTCGCGCTCGTACCTCTGCCGGAAGAATTGTGTCCATGCCTCGTAGTTGTCGGGGAAGGATCTCTCCTCCGCGCGCTGCTCGTCACTAAGAGTGACGAGCACCGCGTCGATCTCCGCCGCGAGGGCGGCGCGACTCATCGGCAGCGGCAGGATCGGGACGCCGCCCGCGCTCGGTCGATAGCCTCTGGGCGTGCGGAAGTTGGGCGGCACGGAATATCCCGCCGCGTGCAGGAGCCTGCCCTCCCATTGGTGGAGAGAGCGGCAGCCGAAGCCGTTGTTCACCGCGCCGTCGTTCGCCATTGATCGCTAGCTCGCTCGATGAGATTGGGGAAGAGAGGAGGTGAAAAGGGAGACAGCGTGGTAAATGCGGTCTGACGTGGTAGTTCCGCGATAAATAGAGGGCAGCGCGCGTGAAACCGAGGTGACGGTATTAACTCGCCGCGTGGAAGCTACGCCTCCGGTGAAGACTGGCCGGCGGTAGGCTTATACAGCGCGTGGAAGACGATGCGATGAGGACGACGATTGGCCTTTCTCGCCGACAACTCGGGGCCACCAGTCCCGCGGGAAGTTTTCTCGGTGTTTCCCGCGCTTTCGTTTCATCCGGACTCCCCGAGCGCTCCCCGGGGGGCCGGGGATGACAGCCCAAATTCGAACGAAAATGAGAGTCCGGGGGCGTGACTGGACCGTTTTCGTTCATCCGGATGAAAAAAAGATGTTCGGGGGGCCTTCCCGGAGAGACGGCTGCAAATGCTCTAAAATGCTGTCTTAGATAGTATCTCTAGATCTACTTTTATTTTAAACCAAAGAGAGTCACACGTATAAATCATCATCGACGTTTGCTTGCCATGTCTTATTATGGACAGCGGGATAATATCTAATGATACCATACTTAATATGATACCACTTCATAAAATTTAATTTTGTAGATATTAAAATTTTTGAAATAAATTTGTAGGTCTTCACAAGATGTCTGTTTATGTTCCTTAGAATTTTTGGAACAAACTTTTAAATGCACACAGAAAAACAAAGAAGACAAATTGCGATGTGAATAGTGCTATTTTTTGTTTGTGTTTATGTGACATTATTTATGTGGAATTTCTCCTTTTTGTTTCACAGATGGTATTTTGAATTTGGCTCGGCAGGTTAGGCAATGTAAATACACATCTTGTGAACATCCACAAATTTATTTTAGAATTTTTTGACAATTACAATTTAAATTCGAAATGTGGTATCATGGTATCAAATAAAAGGAGGTATCACTAGATATGTTCTCATAGCGGCCGCTCGTAGGTACGCTACGGTATCGAGTCTTAGTGGCATGGCGTTGCGGTGTTTTTGGTGATGGATGCGGGATGATGGACACGCGCAGGATGGTGCTGTTGTCCGGCATCATAGTTGCGTTAATGGTAGACCTGGCAAGGTCAATGCGTTGATCACCGTTGGAGATGAGTTTGAGAAAGAAATCGGTAACGATTTCTGTGGTGTATGGCCTAGCATGCGTTCAGGGTTTGCTTGACTGGTTCTGCTTCTCACATGGATCAATTGGAGGTTTAGGAAGACATTCAATTTTTAGATGATGTTTGTTGGTGTAATGTTAGAGCATCTCCAGCCGCGTCCCTCGAAACATCCCCAAACGGTGCCGGATCGAGCGTTTGGGGGACACATTTTCTTCGTGCCACGATTGGAGGACGCCGATCCCCAGCCGCATCCCCAAACGCGCCCCCAAATAAATAGAAGTGCACGAAAATAAATGTTTTCATTCAAATTTGATTATATTTTACAAGTTTGAACGAAAACGGCTAGATTATCTAACCCTAGCCTACTGGCCTCCCGACGGTGCATTCAATGGCCCCGCTCCGTCGTCGCCTCCGCTCCGCCGCACCTCCTGCGCCGCGCGCCGCCTCTCCCTATGGAGCGTGACGAGAAGACTCCGGTGCTCGATCATCGCATCATCGCCTGCCCTCTCCTCCTATGCCGCCTGGAGGAAGAGTTCGACGACGCGGTGAATCTGCTTGTCTTCGCGGGCACGAGCATCGTCCTCCAGCTTCTTCTGCGACTCGAACGACTCAACGAGCGCTCTTGTTGTGCCGCCGCCTCCTCCAGGTCTGGCCCATCGTCATCGGACATGTCGAAGTTGAAGTCGTCGTCCTCCTCTGCCTCCATCTCCGCCTCATCGTCCTCCTCCTCCTCCTCCATTTGTGTCGCCGCATCGGCCGCCAATGCATCTGCCTCCTCCGCCAATGCATCCGCCTCCGCCGCCCAGACCACCTCTGTTGTCGCCGCCTCCTCCCACAGATGCTGCTTCAGCGCCTCCCGCCCCTGACAGTGATGGAGGTCCCGCTCCATGCGCAGGCGCTCCCGCTCTGCACGCCACTGCTCGCCCATGTCCTCCGCCCGGCGCCACCGCGCCTCTTCCGTCGTGGTGGCGTCGAACACCACTATGGTGTCCGATTGCGCCGCCTCCTCCCACGCTTCATTGTCCACAGCTTCCGGGTCGACGTCGAACTCGTGCGGTGGTGGAGGTGGAGGTGGAGACGGTGGTGGAGGGAACTGACCGGCGCCAACGCGGTTCAACATTGCGTAGGTGGTGTGTATGCGACGAGGCATGTGTGCTTGCGGCAGAGAAAGGGATGCCGGCGGCTGTGGTGGCTACCATTGAGCGGGGGAGGCCTTTTATAGACACCGGTGTCGCGAGAAGAGGTGGGAAGAAAGTGCGGGAAGAGGTCAGAAGCGGCGGGAAGAAAGAGCGGGAACGTGTGGTGGCGTGCGAACGCTGGCGACGCATGGAGGTTGCGTAGCGCCGATGAGACGTCTCGGCTGCCCCTCCGTCGCCATTAAAGCAAAGCTGCGACGATTTGTTCGTGTGTCGCTGATGCATTGGGCGCGCCACTCCCCGCCTCTCTTCTCCCTGTGGACCAGGGACGGGCTCGGGGCACCGGACACCATATTGGGCCATGCTGGACGGAAAGAGCCTTTGGGGGGCGCGGCTGGGAACGAAAAAAATGTCTAACAAGGCCTCAAATACTTTGGGGACGCTTTAGGGAGACGGAGGATATAGACACCCCGTCATCAGTTGGTTTGCATGATTGATCTCTAGAGTCTAGATATTTTCTGGTTGAGGTGTTTGAACAACAAGGAGACAATATAAAGTCTTATAATAGTTACAATATGTTCATATGTGAGCTTTGCTGCACCTTTTATACTTGAGTTTGCTTCAAACAACCTTGCTAGCCTAGCCTTGTATTGAGAGGAATTCTTCTCGTGCATCCAAATCCTTGAGCCAATAACCATGCCATTTGTGTCCACCATACCTACCTACCACATGGTATTTTTCTGCCATTCCAAGCAAATACTTCATGTGCTACCTTTAAACAATTCAAAACTTTATTACTCCTTATTTGTGTCAATGTTTTATAGCTCATGAGGAAGTATGTGGTGTTTTATCTTTCAATCTTGTTGGGCAGCTTTCACCAATGGACTAGTGGCTTCATCCGCTTATCCAATAATTTTGCAAAAAGAGCTGGCGCGGGGTTCCCAGCCCCCAATTAATTAACTTTCATTAATAATTCTCTTCACATGTTTTGCTCTGATTCATCAGTAAGCAACTTAATTTTGCAAATAGACACTCCTCCATGGTATGAGATTGTTGGAAGGCACCCGAGGATTCGGTTAGCCATGGCTTGTGTAAGCAAAGGTTGGGAGGAGTGTCATCCATAAATAAAAACTAAAGTACATGTGTAAACAAAAGAGAAGGGGGATGATCTACCTTGCTGGTAGAGATAACGTCCTTCATGGGAGCCGCTCTTTGAAAGTCTGTTTGGCAAGGGGGTTAGAGTGCCCACTACCATTCGTTGACAACAACAAACACCTCTCAAAACTTTACTTTTATGCTCTCTATATGATTTCAAAACTTAAAAGCTCTAGCACATGATTTAATCTCTGCTTCCCTCTGCGAAGGGCCATTCTTTTACTTTATTGTTGAGTCAGTTTACCTACTTCCTTCTATCTCAGAAGCAAACACTTGTATCAATTGTGTGCATTGATTCTTACATGTTTACCTATTGCACTTGTTATATTACTTTGTGTTGACAATTATCCATGAGATAAATATGTTGAAGTTGAAAGCAAACGCGGAAACTTATATCTTCCTTTGTGTTGCTTCAAAGCTTTCTACTAAGAATTTATTTCTTTATGAGTAACTCTTATGCAAGTCTTATTGATGCTTGTCTTGAAAGTACTATTCATGAAAAGTCTTTGCTATATGATTCATTTGTTTACTCGTTATCTTCACCATTGCTTCGAATCGCTGCATTCATCTCATGTGCTTTACAATAGTATTGATCAATATTATGATAGCATGTCACTCCAGAAATTATCCTTGTTATCGTTTACATACTCGAGGGCGAGTAGGAACTAAGCTTGGGGATGCTTGATACGTCTCAAACGTATCTATAACTAGATGACACCCCGCGCGTTGCGGCGGAAATCTGTAGATCCAACTTTAAAAGAATAGCTTACTCTCCTCCCTAAGGAATGTTATCATGCAAACACAAAACTCACAACATAAAATTTCAGTGTACATTTCATTGCTTTGTTGAAAATTAACTCTGTAACCAACCATACGTAGTTGAAATTACAAATGGGAAATGGACATACGGCCAAACAAACAGAATAGTCTTGAAAAAAATAGCTTATCCTATGCAAGCAGAGGTAGGCTCTTTATCGTCATCCAAAAATATCATAGGATGTTGACCTTTTTGGTAACATTAGTAACAGTCTGACTATGTTGATATATGCCTTGCATGAAACATCAGTAGTACTTCCATCTTGTTTGCGTCGATGGAGCCAAAATAATACATCTGAAGGAAAAAAAAAACATTGGAATCTAGCAATTAACCATGAGGGGGAAAAGGTGAATTTGCATATTTTAACAGAATGTTAAGCTGAAGTAAAATTATTGCGAACCAAAACTTCTGGGATACTAAGCTATTTTTCTAGAACATAGCAGCTGAGCGATCTGCGGGTCCATTGTCTGCTTATATAATTTATTGTATTAATTTAGATTCCAAAAAAGTGCTTTGTAGCTGCATAGATTTCTTTATTTATTCAAAGGAACAAATAATTTGAAAGTGTATATATTGCTAAAAAGTTTGGGGCCTTCATTTCATCATCTAAAACTCTCCAGCAAAAGACGATATGAACAATGATGTAGATAATCGATAAACAATGTAAATAGGGTAAAGAACTAATACAGAGAAAAGGAGTGTGAATGACATACCAGGAAAGTGAAATTGCGTACAGTGTTTGTGCGTACGGAAATAATTGATGAAAATTGTAGCACAAAGTCACAAAGCTCATATTATCGATTTCCAATTGCATCTCTATGCAGCATAAGCAAGGAAACAAAAAAAAAATCCTCAATCTTACTCCTTTACAACCCACCAATTAAACCAAAGAGTGCAAACGCTCTGGCATCTGTCTAAGGTTTCTCATCGAGTAACATTCTTGCATCGAGATGGTTTAACAACTTTGGGGCCAGCGAGCAGTACCTAAAAATATTCAGGATTAGCTCCAAAGGTGTGACTGAGAAGAGGAGGGATGACCAGCCAAGCATGCCCATGTTCAGCAGACTGCGGAAGCCCAGTTGTGGTGGATGAAGATAACCAAGATAGAGGACCATAGATGGTGATAGAGCGCGGAGTCGTGCTACAGGAGCGTCCTGGCCGACGACGGAGAGGACATATATAAGCTGGAGTCTACCGTGCGTCATGGCGAGCAAGTGCGAAGTTTTGGAAGCAGTAAATGAGAAACCGAAACGGTAGTGTAGTCCATCGTGTTGGGTGCATTAGATCGGAAAATGAAACTGAAGAGGCAGCGGAAGAAATATAATGAAGGAAAGTGGAAATGCAGTGGGCAGCGACACCAACGGGAATCCCGGACATCAGCATCCACGTATTCTTTTTTTTTTCGAGATGACGTATTCGTTCTATGAAGTTTTTTTCATCATGACAGAGGCCAGCGCTAACTAAAGACCATCTATTTAAAATCCGACGAACAGAAATAATTGGGGTGATGTGGCTACACCAGATTTCAGCTTGCAAACATTAAATGCACCTTAGTGGGGATGAACTTTATAGATATTATAGATTTCTTATGTTCCATGCTACTTTTATGATGATACTCACATGTTTTATACACATTATATGTCATTATTATGCGTTTTCCGGAACTAACCTATTGACGAGATGCCGAAGTGCCAGTTCCTGTTTTCAGCTGTTTTTGGTTTCAGAAATCATAGTAAGGAAATATTCTCGGAATTGGACGAAATCAACGCCCAGCATCTTATAATTCCACGAAGCTTCCAGAACACCGGAGAGGGGCCAGAGGAGAGCCAGGTGGGCCCCACACATGGGGCTGGCGCGGCCCAAGGGGGGGGCGCCCCCCTATTGTGTGGCGGCTCCGTACCCCCTCCGACTCCGCCTCTTCGCCTATTTAAAGGTCCCTGACCTAAATCTTCGATACGAATAAGCCACGGTACGAGAAACCTTGCAGAGCCACCGCCATCGCGAAGCCAAGATCTGGGGGACAGAAGTCTCTGTTCCGGCACGCCGCCGGGACGGGGAAGTGCCCCCGGAAGGCATCTCCATCGACACCACCGCCATCTTCATCACCGCTGCTGTCTCCCATGAGGAGGGAGTAGTTCTCCATCGAGGCTAAGGGCTGTACCGGTAGCTATGTGGTTCATCTCTCTCCATGTACTTCAATACAATGATCTCATGAGCTGCTTTACATGATTGAGATCCATATGATGAGCTTGTAATCTAGATGTCGTTGTGCTATTCAAGTGGATTTTACTTATGTGATCTCTGGAGACTCCTTGTCCCACGTGTGTAAAGGTGACAGAGTGTGTGCACCGTGTGGGTCTCTTAGGCTATATTTCACGAATACTTATTCACCGAGTTATGATTTGAGTTGGATGTCTCTATGAAATTGTGATGTGTTAGTACCTCCTATGAATGCTCACAGTGACTGCGTGGGGTGTTTATTAGTACTTGGGAATACATCTTTAAGGTTTGCCTACATGATGAATTAGTGTTCGTTATCTTGCCAAAGAGTAATTCAGAGTAGCATAGTGAAGTGCTTATTTATATCCCTTTATGATTGCAATGTTGAGAGTGTCCACTAGTGAAAGTATGATCCCTAGGCCTTGTTTCCAAATACTGCAATCATCGCTTATTTACTGTTTTACTGCATCTTTACTTCCTGCAATATTGCTACCATCAACTGCACGCCAGCAAGCTATTTTATGGCACCGTTACTACTGCTCATATTCATTCATACCACTTGTATTTCACATCTCTTCGCCGAACTAGTGCACCTATACATCTGACAAGTGTATTAGGTGTGTCGGGGACACAAGAGACTTCTTGTATCGTGATTGCAGGGTTGCTTGAGAGGGATATCTTTGACCTCTTCCTCCCTGAGTTCGATAAACCTTGGGTGATCCACTTAAGGGAAAACTTGCTGCTGTTCTACAAACCTCTGCTCTTGTAGGCCCAACACTGTCTATAGGAAAAGGAGCGTGCGTAGACATCAAGCACTTTTCTGGCGCCGTTGCCGGGGAGGTAAGGTAAAAGGCACTCACACTCCGATCCCAGGTAACTAAGTTATTTTCTGGTGCCGTTGTAAGTGCTCGAAGCTATTTCCTTTAGATCCTGCAATTGCATCTTTTTGTTTCTTGTTTACACTAGTTAGGCATAATCGACAACAATGAGCTTTTTGTTCTATTTCCTGAGTTAATACATGGATTGTTTGATGCGAAAATTAAAAAACCTATGGAACCTTATTTGCATGCTAGTAGCAATGATATTAGTATGAACGCTTTGAACACCATTGTTGCTAATGATATAGAAAGTTCTAAGCTTGGGGAAGCTGGTTTTGATGAGCATGATATTTTGAATCCCCCAAGCATTGAGGAGAAAATTTTCTTTGATGATACTTTGCCTCCTATTTATGATGATTATAATGATAGTGGTCTTTTGGTGCCGCCTACTATGGAGGATAAAGTTTATTATGATTATACTATGCCTCCTATATTTGATGATAGCTACTTTGTTGAATTTGCTCCCACTACAATTAATAAGAATGACTATGCTTATGTTGGGAGTAGTAATAATTTTATGCATGAGACTCATGATAAGAATGTTTCATTTGATATTTATATTGTTGAGTTTGCTCATGATGCTACTGGATATTATTATGAGATAGGAAAATATGGTTGTAGAAGTTTTCATGTTACTAAAACAACTCTCTATATGCTGAAATTTTTGAAGTTACACTTGTTTTATCTTTCTATGCTTGTTGCATTATGCCTACATGACTTGTTTATTTACAAGATTCCTTTTCATAGGAAGTGAGTTAGACTTAAATGTGTTTTGAATTTTCTTCTTGATGCTCCCTTTTGCTTCATATTCTATCTTCCATGTGAGCATCATTAAAACTGCTGAGCCCATCTTAATGGCTATAAAGAAAGCACTTCTTGGGAGATAACCCATGTTTTTATTTTACTACAGTAATTTTGTTTTATATTTGAGTCTTGGAAGTTGTTACTACTGTAGCAACCTCTCCTTATCTTTATTTTATTGCATTGTTGTGCCAAGTAAAGTCCTTGATAGTAAAGTCAATACTAGATTTGGATTACTGCGCAGAAACAGATTTCTTGCTGTCACGAATTTGAGTATGATTCTCTGTAGGTAACTCAGAAAAATCTGCCAATTTACGTGCGTGATCCACAGATATGTACGCAACTTTCATTCAATTTGGGCATTTTCATCTGAGCAAGTCTGGTGCCTCTAAAAAATTCGTCTTTACGGACTCGTTCTGTTTTGACAGATTCTGCCTTTTATTTCGCATTGCCTCTTTTGCTGTGTTGGATGGATTTCTTTGTTCCATTAACTTCCAAGTAGCTTTGTGCAATGTCCAGAAGTGTTAAGAATGATTGTGTCACCTCTGAACATGTGAATTTTTGATTATGCACTAACCCTCTAATGAGTTTATTTTGAGTTTGGTGTGGAGGAAGTTTTCAAGGATCAAGAGAGGAGGATGATATAATGTGATCAAGAAGAGTGAAAAGTCTAAGCTTGGGGATGCCCCCGTGGTTCATCACTGCATATTTCAAGAAGACTCAAGCATCTAAGCTTGGGGATGCCCAAGGCATCCCCTTCTTCATCGACAACTTATCAGGTCACCTCTAGTGAAACTATATTTTTATTCCGTCACAACTTATGTACTTTACCTGGAGCGTCTGTGTGCTTTTATTTTCGTTTTTGTTATTTTCATTCTCTGAATAAATTCATGCTTGTGTGGGAGAGAGACACGCTCCAATGTTTCGTATGAACACATGTGTTCTTAGCTTTATCTTCAATGTTCATTGCGAAGGTTGAAACTGTTTTGTTCATTGTTATATGGTTGGAAACAGAAATTGATGCATGTGGTAAATGGTATAATGTCTTGAATAATTTGATACTTGGCAATTGTTGTGCTCATATAATGTGCTCTTGCACCCATTAATGAATAATTACATAGAGCTTGTTAAAATTTGGTTTGCATGATTGATCTCTAGAGTCTATATATTTTCTGGTTGAGGTGTTTGAACAACAAGGAGACAATATAAAGTCTTATAATAGTTACAATATGTTCATATGTGAGCCTTGCTGCACCTTTTATACTTGAGTTTGCTTCAAACAACCTTGCTAGCCTAGCCTTGTATTGAGACGAATTCTTCTCGTGCATCCAAATCCTTGACCCAATAACCATGCCATTTGTGTCCACCATACTGATGCGTGTAGTTGACACGTCCGTTGGGAACCCCAAGAGGAAGGTGTGATGCGCACAGCAGCAAGTTTCCCTCAGTAAGAAACCAAGGTTTAATCGAACCAGTAGGAGTCAAGAAGCACGTTGAAGGTTGATGGCGGCGGAGTGTAGTGCGGCGCAACACCAGGGATTCCGGCGCCAACGTGGAACTTGCACAACACAATCACAGAACTTTGCCCCAACGTAACAGTGAGGTTGTCAATCTCACCGGCTTGCTGTAAACAAAGGATTAGATGTATAGTGTGGATGATGATGGTTGTTTGCGAAGAACAGTAAAGAACAATTGTAGCAGATTGTATTTCAGATGTAAAGAATAGGACCGGGGTCCACAGTTCACTAGTGGTGTCTCTCCCATAAGATAGCAGATGTTGGGTGAACAAATTACAGTTGGGCAATTGACAAATAAAGAAGGCATAACAATGCACATACATATATCATGATGAGTACTATGAGATTTAATCGGGGCATTACGACAAAGTACATAGACCGCTATCCAAGCATGCATCTATGCCTAAAAAGTCCACTTTCAGGTTATCATCCGAACCCCTTCCAGTATTAAGTTGTAAACAACAGACAATTGCATTAAGTATGGTGCGTAATGTAATCAACACAAATATCATTAGACAAAGCATCGATGATTTATCCCTAGTGGCAACAGCACATGCACAACCTTAGAACTTTCTGTCACTGCCCCAGATTTAATGGAGGCATGAACCCACTATCGAGCATAAATACTCCCTCTTGGAGTCACAAGTATCAACTTGGCCAGAGCCTCTACTAGAAACGGAGAGCATGCAAGAACATAAATAACATATATGATAGATTGATAATCAACTTGACATAGTATTCAATATTCATCGGATCCCAACAAACACAACATGTAGGATTACAAATAGATGATCTTGATCATGATAGGCAGCTCACAAGATCTAACATGATAGCACAATGAGGAGAAGACAACCATCTAGCTACTGCTATGGACCCATAGTCCGGGGGTGGACTACTCACACATCGATCCGGAGGCGATCATGGCGATGAAGAGACCTCCGGAGATGATTCCCCTCTCCGGCGGGGTGCCGGGAGGCGATCTCCCGAATCCCCGAGATGGGATTGGCGGCGGCGGCGTCTCTGGAAGGTTTTCCGTATCGTGGCTCTCGGTACTGGGGGTTTCGCGACGAAGGCTTTAAGTAGGCGGAAGGGCAGGTCAAGGGGCGTCACGAGGGACCCACACAACAGGGCCGCGCGGCCAGGGCCTGGGCCGCGCCGCCCTGGCGTGTCGTCGCCTCATGGCCCCACTTCGTTTACTCCTCGGACTTCTGGAAGCTTCGTGCAAAAATAGGACCCTGGGCGTTGATTTCGTCCAATTCCGAGAATATTTCCTTACTAGGATTTCTGAAACCAAAAACAGCGAGAAAACATCAAGCTGGCTCTTCGGCATCTCGTCAATAGGTTAGTGCCTGGAAAATGCATAATAATGACATATAATGTGTATAAAACATGTGAGTATCATCATAAAAGTAGCATGGAACATAAGAAATTATAGATACGTTTGGGACGTATCAAGCATCCCCAAGCTTAGTTCCTACTCGCCCTCGGGTAGGTAAACGATAACAAAGATAATTTCGAAGTGACATGCTATCATAATCTTGATCATACTATTGTAAAGCATATGAGATGAATGCAGCGATTCGAAGCAATGATGAAGATAATGAGTAAACAAATGAATCATATAGCAAAGACTTTTCATGAATAATACTTTCAAGACAAGCATCAATAAGACTTGCATAAGAGTTACTCATAAAGCAATAAATTCAAAGTAAAGGCATTGAAGCAGCACAAAGGAAGATATAAGTTTCAGCGGTTGCTTTCAACTTCAACATGTTTATCTCATGGATAATTGTCAACATAAAGTAATATAACAAGTGCAATAGGAAAACATGTAAGAATCAAACACACAGTTGATACAAGTGTTTGCTTCTGGGATAGAAAGAATAGGCAAACTGACTCAACAATAAAGTAGAAGATAGGCCCTTCGCAGAGGGAAGCATTGATTACTATATTTGTGCTAGAGCTTTTCATTTTGAAAACAAGAAACAATTTTGTCAACGGTAGTAATAAAGCATATGTGTTATGTATAAGATGTCCTATAAGTTGCAAGCCTCATGCATAGTATACTAATAGTGCTTGCACCTTGTCCTAATTAGCTTGGATTAACACGGTTATCATTGCATAGCATATGTTTCAACCAAGTGTCACAAAGGGGTACCTCTATGCCGCCTGTACAAAGGTCTAAGGAGAAAGCTCGCATTGGATTTCTCGCTTTTGATTATTCTCAACTTAGACATCCATACCGGGACAACATAGACAACGGATAATGGACTCCTCTTTAATGCATAAGCATTCAACAACGATTAATATTCTCATAAGAGATTGAGGATTAATTGTCCACACTCGAAACTTCCACCATGAATCATGGCTTTAGTTAGCGGCCCAATGTTCTTCTCTAACAAGTATGCATACTCAAACCATATGATCATGAAAATCGCCCTTACTTCGGACAAGACGAACATGCATAGCAACTCACATGATATTCAACAAAGGTAAAAGTTGATGGCATCCCCAGAAACATGGTTACCGCTCAACAAGCAACTTATTAAGAAATAAAACACATAAGTACATATTCTTCACCACAATAGTTTTTAAGCTATTTTTCCCATGAGCTATGTATTGCAAAGACAAAGAATAGAAATTTTAGAGGTAGCACTCAAGTAATGTACTTTGGAATGGCGGAGAAATACCATGTAGTAGGTAGGTATGGTGGACACAAATGGCATAGTTATTGGCTCAAGGATTTGGATGCACGAGAAGAATTCCCTCTCAATACAAGGCTAGGCTAGCAAGGTTGTTTGAAGCAAACTCAAGTATAAAAGGTGCAGCAAAGCTCACATATGAACATATTGTAACTATTATAAGACTTTATATTGTCTCCTTGTTGTTCAAACATCTCAACCAGAAAATATCTTGACTCTATAGACCAATCATGCAAACCAAATTTTAACAAGCTCTATGTAGTTATTCATTAATGGGTACAAGGTACATGATGCAAGAGCTTAAACATGATCTATATGAGCACAACAATTGCCAAGTATCACATTATTCAAGACATTAAACCATTTACCACATGCGGCATTTTCCGTTTCCAACCATATAACAATGAATGAAATAGTCCAACTTTCGCAATGAACATTAAAGATAAAGCTAAGAACACATGTGTTCATATGAAACAACGGAGCGTGTCTCTCTCCCAAACAAAGAATGCTAGGATCCGATTTTATTCAAACAAAAACAAAAACAAAAACAAAAACAAACAGACGCTCCAAGTAAAGCACATAAGATGTGACGGAATAAAAATATAGTTTCACTAGAGGAACCTGATAAGTTGTCGATGAAGAAGGGATGCCTTGGGCATCCCCAAGCTTAGACGCTTGAGTCTTCTTAAAATATGCATGGATGAACCACGGGGGCATCCCCAAGCTTTGACTTTTCACTCTTCTTGATCATATTGTATCATCCTCCTCTCTTGACCCTTGAAAACTTCCTCCACACCAAACTCGAAACAAACTCATTAGAGGGTCAGTGCATAATTCATATATTCGGAGGTGACATAATCATTCTTAACACTTCTGGACATTGCACAAAGCTACTAAAAGTTAATGGAACAAAGAAATCCATCAAACATAGCAAAACAGGCAATGCGAAATAAAAGGCAGAATCTGTCAAAACAGAACAGTTCGTAAAGACGAATTTTAAAGTGGCACCAGACTTGCTCAGATGAAAATGCCCAAATTGAATGAAAGTTGCGTACATATCTGAGGATCACGCACGTAAATTGGCAGATTTTTTTGATTTTTCTACAGAGACTACAGCTCAAATTCGTGACAGCAAGAAATCTGTTCCTGCGCAGCAATCCAAATCTAGTATTGGCTTTACTATCAAAGAATTTACTTGGCACAACAATGAAATAAAATGAAGATAAGGAGTGGTTGCTACAGTAGTAACAACTTCCAATACTCAACAAAACAGTAGCAAAATAAAAACATGGGTTATCTTCCAAAAAGTGCTTTCTTTATAGCCATTAAGATGGGCTTAGTAAATTTAATGATGCACTCGCATAAGGATGAGAGTTGAAGCAAAGAGAGCATCAAAAAACAAGTATGAAACAAATTTAAGCCTAACCCACTTCCTATGAAAAGGAATCTTGTAAATAAACAAGTCAATGAAGAACAAAGTGAATAGCATAGGAATACAAAACAAGTGTAACTTCAAAAATTTCAGCACATAGAGAGGTGTTTTAGTAACATGAAAATTTCTACAACCATATTTTCGTCTCTCATAATAATTTCCAGTAGCATCATGAACAAACTCAACAATATAACTATCACATAAAGCATTCTTATGATGAGTCTCGTGCATAAAATAATTACTACTCCCAACATAAGCATAGTCATTCTTATTAATTGTAGTGGGAGCAAATTCAACAAAGTAGCTATCACTATTATTCTCATCACCATAATCATCAAATGTAGGAGGCATAGTATAATCATAATAAACTTTATCCTCAATAGTAGGTGGCAACAAAATACCACTATCATCATAAATGGGAGGAAAAGTGTCATCAAAGTAAATTCTCTCCTCCATGCTTGGGGGACTAAAAATATCATGCTCATCAAAACCAGCTTCCCCAAGCTTAAATTCTTCCATAGCATTAGCAATAATAGTGTTCAAAGCGTTCATGCTAATAACATTGCTACAACTATTTTGCAAACAAAGTTCCATGGGTTTTTTAATTTTCTCTTCGAACACCTCATGTCCTAACTCAAGATAAATACTATAAAGATCTCTACTATTTTTGTTGTTTTCCATTAAGCCTAACTAGTGAAATCACACAACTTAGTGTTCTCAGGGGTATTCATTTTAGCAGTAGTAAATAAAGCAAACTAAATAAAGTAAATGCGAGTAACTAATTTTTTTGTGTTTTTGATATAGGAAGCAAACAAGGCAGTAAATAAAATAAAGTAAAGCAAGACAAAAACAAAGTAAAGAGATTGGAAGTGGAGACTCCCCTTGCAGCGTGTCTTGATCTCCCCGGCAACGGCGCCAGAAATTTGCTTGATGCGTGTAGTTGACACGTCCGTTGGGAACCCCAAGAGGAAGGTGTGATGCGCACAGCGAGCAAGTTTCCCTCGAAGAAACCAAGGTTTAATCGAACCAGTAGGAGTCAAGAAGCACGTTGAAGGTTGATGGCGGCGAGTGTAGTGCGGCGCAACACCAGGGATTCCGGCGCCAACGTGGAACCTGCACAACACAATCACAGAAATTTGCCCCAACGTAACAGTGAGGTTGTCAATCTCACCGGCTTGCTGTAAACAATGGATTAGATGTATAGTGTGGATGATGATGGTTGTTTGCGAAGAACAGTAAAGAACAATTGCAGCAGATTGTATTTCAGATGTAAAGAATAGGACCGGGGTCCACAGTTCACTAGTGGTGTCTCTCCCATAAGATAGCAGATGTTGGGTGAACAAATTACAGTTGGGCAATTGACAAATAAAGAAGGCATAACAATGCAAATACATATATCATGCTGAGTACTATGAGATTTAATCAGGGCATTACGAAAAAGTACATAGACCGCTATCCAGCATGCATCTATGCCTAAAAAGTCCACTTTCAGGTTATCATCCGAACCCCTTCCAGTATTAAGTTGTAAACAACGGACAATTGCATTAAGTATGGTGCGTAATGTAATCAACACAAATATCCTTAGACAAAGCATCGATGTTTTATCCCTAGTGGCAACAGCACATCCACAACCTTAGAACTTTATGTCACTGTCACAGATTTAATGGAGGCATGAACCCACTATCGAGCATAACTACTCCCTCTTGGAGTCACAAGTATCAACTTGGCCAGAGCCTCTACTAGCAACGGAGAGCATGCAAGACATAAATAACATATATGATAGATTGATAATCAACTTGACATAGTATTCAATATTCATCGGATCCCAACAAACACAACATGTAGGATTACAAATAGATGATCTTGATCATGATAGGCAGCTCACAAGATCTAACATGATAGCACAATGAGGAGAAGACAACCATCTAGCTATCTGCTATGGACCCATAGTCCAGGGGTGGACTACTCACACATCGATCCGGAGGCGATCATGGCGATGAAGAGACCTCCGGGAGATGATTCCCCTCTCCGGCAGGGTGCCGGAGGCGATCTCCTGAATCCCCGAGATGGGATTGGCGGCGGCGGCGTCTCTGGAAGGTTTTCCGTATCGTGGCTCTCGGTACTGGGGGTTTCGCGACGAAGGCTTTAAGTAGGCGGAAGGGCAGGTCAAGGGGCGTCACGAGGGACCCACACAACAGGGCCGCGCGGCCAGGGCCTGGGCCGCGCCGCCCTAGCGTGTCGTCGCCTCGTGGCCCCACTTCGTTTACTCCTTGGACTTCTGGAAGCTTCGTGCAAAAATAGGACCCTGGGCGTTGATTTCGTCCAATTCCGAGAATATTTCCTTACTAGGATTTCTGAAACCAAAAACAGCAGAAAACGAAGAATCGGCTCTTCGGCATCTCGTCAATAGGTTAGTGCCGGAAAATGCATAATAATGACATATAATGTGTATAAAACATGTGAGTATCATCATAAAAGTAGCATGGAACATAAGAAATTATAGATACGTTTGGGACGTATCACATACCTACCTACCACATGGTATTTTTCTGCCATTCCAAGCAAATACTTCATGTGCTACCTTTAAACAATTCAAAACTTTATTACACCTTATTTGTGTCAATGTTTTATAGCTCATGAGGAAGTATGTGGTGTTCTATCTTTCAATCTTGTTGGGCAGCTTTCACCAATGGACTAGTGGCTTCATCCGCTTATCCAATAATTTTGCAAAAAGAGCTGGCGCAGGGTTCCCAGCCCCCAATTAATTAACTTTCATTAATAATTATCTTCACATGTTTTGCTCTGATTCATCAGTAAGCAACTTAATTTTGCAAATAAACACTCCTCCATGGTATGAGATTGTTGGAAGGCACCCGAGGATTCGGTTAGCCATGGCTTGTGTAAGCAAAGGTTGGGAGGAGTGTCATCCATAAATAAAAACTAAAGTACATGTGTAAACAAAAGAGAAGGGGGATGATCTACCTTGATGGTAGAGATAACGTCCTTCATGGGAGCCGCTCTTTGAAAGTCTGTTTGGCAAGGTGATGCGTGTAATTGACACGTCCGTTGGGAACCCCAAGAGGAAGGTGTGATGCGCACAGCGGCAAGTTTACCTCAGTAAGAAACCAAGGTTTAATCGAACCAGTAGGAGTCAAGAAGCACGTTGAAGGTTGATGGCGGCGGGATGTAGTGCGGCGCAACACCAGAGATTCCGGCGCCAACGTGGAACCTGCACAACACAACCAAAGTACTTTGCCCCAACGAAACAGTGAGGTTGTCAATCTCACCGGCTTGCTGTGACAAAGGGTTAACCGTATTGTGTGGAAGATGATTGTTTGCAGAGAAAACGGTAAAGAACAAGTATTGCAGCAGATTTGTATTTCAGTATTAAAGAATGGACCGGGGTCCACAGTTCACTAGAGGTGTCTCTCCCATAAGATAAAAGCATGTTGGGTGAACAAATTACAATCGGGCAATTGACAAATAGAGAGAGCATAACAATGCACATACATGTCATGATAAGTACAGTGAGATTTAATTGGGCATTACGACAAAGTACATAGACCGCCATCCAACCGCATCTATGCCTAAAAAGTCCACCTTCAGGTTATCGTCCGAACCCCTTCCAGTATTAAGTTGTAAAACAACAGACAATTGCATTAAGTATGGTGCGTAATGTAATCAATAACTACATCCTCGGACATAGCATCAATGTTTTATCCCTAGTGGCAACAGCACAACACAACCTTAGGGGTTTCTGTCACTCCCCCAGGTGTCAATGCAGGCATGAACCCACTATCGAGCATAAATACTCCCTCTTGGAGTTACTAGCATCAACTTGGCCAGAGCCTCTACTAATAAAGGAGAGCATGCAAGATCATAAACAACACATATGTAATAACTTGATAATTAACATAACATGGTATTCTCTATCCATCGGATCCCGACAAACACAACATAGAGTATTACAGATAGATGATCTTGATCATGTTAGGCAGCTCACAAGATCCAACAATGAAGCACAATGAGGAGAAGACAACCATCTAGCTACTGCTATGGACCCATAGTCCAGGGGTGAACTACTCACTCATCACTCCGGAGGCGACCATGGCGGTGTAGAGTCCTCCCGGGAGATGAATCCCCTCTCCGGCAGGGTGCCGGAGGAGATCTCCAGAATCCCCCGAGATGGGATTGGCGGCGGCGGCGTCTCAGTAAGGTTTTCCGTATCGTGGTTTTTCGCATCAGGGGTTTCGCGAAGGAGGCTTTAAGTAGGCGGAAGGGCAGAGTCGGAGGGCTGACGAGGGGCCCACACCATAGGGCGGCGCGGGCCCCCCTCTGGCCACGCGGCCCTATGGTGGCGGCGCCTCGTCGCCCCACTTCGTATCCCTTTCGGTCTTCCGGAAGGTTCGTGGCAAAATAGGACCCTGGGTCTTGATTTCGTCCAATTCCGAGAATATTTCGTTACTAGGATTTCTGAAACCAAAAACAGCAGAAAACAACAAGTGGCTCTTCGGCATCTTGTTAATAGGTTAGTTCCAGAAAATACACGAATATGACATAAAGTGTGCATAAAACATGTAGGTATCATCAATAATGTGGCATGGAACATAAGAAATTATCGATACGTTGGAGACGTATCAGCATCCCCAAGCTTAGTTCTGCTCGTCCCGAGCAGGTAAAACGATAACAAAGATAATTTCTGAAGTGACATGCCATTCATAACCTTGATCATACTATTTGTAAACATATGTAATGAATGCAGCGATCAAAACAATGGTAATGACATGAGTAAACAAGTGAATCATAAAGCAAAGACTTTTCATGAATAGTACTTCAAGACAAGCATCAATAAGTTTTGCATAAGAGTTAACTCATAAAGCAATAAATCAAAGTAAAGGTATTGAAGCAACACAAAGGAAGATTAAGTTTCAGCGGTTGCTTTCAACTTGTAACATGTATATCTCATGGATAATTGTCAACATAGAGTAATATAACAAGTGCAATATGCAAGTATGTAGGAATCAATGCACAGTTCACACAAGTGTTTGCTTCTTGAGGTGGAGAGAGATAGGTGAACTGACTCAACATAAAAGTAAAAAGAATGGTCCTTCAAAGAGGAAAGCATCGATTGCTATATTTGTGCTAGAGCTTTTATTTTGAAAACATGAAACAATTTTGTCAACGGTAGTAATAAAGCATATGAGTTATGTAA
Organism: Lolium rigidum; assembly: GCF_022539505.1. Taxonomy (NCBI): domain Eukaryota; kingdom Viridiplantae; phylum Streptophyta; class Magnoliopsida; order Poales; family Poaceae; genus Lolium; species Lolium rigidum. Next base: position 161,455,024 of record NC_061509.1, on the reverse strand, counting down.
ATTATATCTTACAAGTTGCAAGTCTCATGCATAGTATACTAATAGTGCCCGCACCTTGTCCTAATTAGCTTGGACTACCGGATCTTTGCAATGCACATGTTTTAACCAAGTGTCACAATGGGGTACCTCCATGCCGCCCAGTACAAAGGTCTAAGGAGAAAGCTCGCATTTTGGATTTCTCGCTTTTGATTATTCTCAACTTAGACATCCATACCGGGACAACATGGACGACAGATAATGGACTCCTCTTTAATGCATAAGCATGTGGCAACAATTATTATTCTCATATGAGATTGAGGATATATGTCCAAAACTGAAACTTCCACCATGAATCATGGCTTTAGTTAGCGGCCCAATGTTCTTCTCTAACAATATGCATGCTCCAACCATTAACATGGTAGATCTCTCTTACTTCAGACAAGACGGACATGCATAGCAACTCACATGATATTCAACAAAGAATAGTTGATGGCGTCCCCAGAAACATGGTTATCGCACAACAAGCAACTTAATAAGAGATAAAGTGCATAAGTACATATTCAATACCACAATAGTTTTTAAGCTATTTGTCCCATGAGCTATATATTGCAAAGGTGAATGATGGAATTTTAAAGGTAGCACTCAAGCAATTTACTTTGGAATGGCGGATAAATACCATGTAGTAGGTAGGTATGGTGGACACAAATGGCATAGTGGTTGGCTCAAGTATTTGGGATGCATGAGAAGTATTCCCTCTCGATACAAGGTTTAGGATAGCAAGGTTATTTGAAACAAACACAAGGATGAACCGGTGCAGCAAAACTCACATAAAAGACATATTGTAAACATTATAAGATTCTACACCGTCTTCCTTGTTGTTCAAAACTCAATACTAGATGTTATTTAGACTCTAGAGAAACCAAATATGCAAACCAAATTAGCAAGCTCTAAGTGTTTCTTCATTAATGGGTGCAAAGTATATGATGCAAGAGCTTAAACATGAGCACAACAATTGCCAAGTATCAAATTATCCAAGACATTTTAGAATTACTACATGTAGTATTTTCCAATTCCAACCATATAACAATTTAACGAAGAAGAAACTTCGCCATGAATACTATGAGTAGAGCCTAAGGACATACTTGTCCATATGCTACAGCGGAGCGTGTCTCTCTCCCATAAAGTGAATGCTAGGATCCATTTTATTCAAACAAACCAAAAACAAAAACAAACCGACGCTCCAAGCAAAGTGCATAAGATGTGACGGAATAAAAATATAGTTTCAGGGGAGGAACTCGATAATGTTGTCGATGAAGAAGGGGATGCCTTGGGCATCCCCAAGCTTAGACGCTTGAGTCTTCTTAGAATATGCAGGGGTGAACCACCGGGGCATCCCCAAGCTTAGAGCTTTCACTCTCCTTGATCATATTGCATCATACTCCTCTCTTGATCCTTGAAAACTTCCTCCACACCAAACTCGAAACAACTCATTAGAGGGTTAGAGCACAATAAAAATTCACATGTTCAGAGGTGACACAATCATTCTTAACACTTCTGGACATTGCATAAAGCTACTGGACATTAATGGATCAAAGAAATTCATCCAACATAGCAAAAGAGGCAATGCGAAATAAAAGGCAGAATCTGTCAAAACAGAACAGTCCGTAAAGATAGATTTTATTAGGCCACCAGACTTGCTCAAATGAAAATGCCCAAATTGAATGAAAGTTGCGTACATATATGAGGATCATGCACGTAAATTGGCTTAATTTTCTGAGCTACCTACAGGGAGGTAGACCCAGATTCGTGAGAGCAAAGAATTCTGGAACTGCGCAGTAATCCAAATCTAGTACTTACTTTACTATCAAAGACTTTACTTGGCACAACAAAACATAAAACTAAGATAAGGAGAGGTTGCTACAGTAGTAAACAACTTCCAAGACTCAAATATAAAACAAAAATACTGTAGTAAAAACATGGGTTGTCTCCCATAAGCGCTTTTCTTTAACGCCTTTCAGCTAGGCGCAGAAAGTGTGTATCAAGTAACATCAAAAGACGAAGCATCAACATCATAATTTGTTCTAATAATAGAATCATAAGGTAACTTCATTCTCTTTCTAGGGAAGTGTTCCATACCTTTCTTGAGAGGAAATTGATATTTAATATTACCTTCCTTCATATCAATAGTAGCACCAACGGTTCGAAGAAAAGGTCTCCCCAATATAATGGGGCAAGATGCATTGCATTCAATATCCAAGACAACAAAATCAACGGGGACAAGGTTATTGTTAACCATAATATGAACATTATCAACTCTCCCCAAAGGTTTCTTTTTAGCATTATCAGCGAGATTAACATCCAAATAACAGTTTTTCAGTGGTGGCAAGTCAAGCATATCATAGACTTTCTTAGGCATAACAGAAATACTTGCACCAAGATCACATAAAGCATTACAATCAAAATCTTTGACCCTCATTTTAATGATGGGCTCCCAACCATCCTCCAGCTTTCTAGGAATAGAAGTTTCAAGTTTTAGTTTCTCTTCTCTAGCTTTTATGAGAGCATTTGTAATATGTTTTGTGAAAGCCAAATTTATAGCACTAGCATTAGGACTTTTAGCAAGTTTTTGTAAGAACTTTATAACTTCAGAGATGTGGCAATCATCAAAATCTAAATCATTACAATTTAAAGCAATGGGATTATCATCCCCAAGGTTGGAAAAAATTTCAGCAGTTTTATCACAGGCGGTTTCAGCGAGTTTTAGCAGTTTCGGGTAATTTTGCGCGCTTTGCACTAGGAGTAGAAGCATTGCCAACACCAATTATTTTACCATTGATAGTAGGAGGTGCAGAAACATGTGAATCATTAGCATTGCTAGTGGTGGTAATAGTCCAAACTTTAGCTACATTTTTCTCTTTAGCTAGTTTTTCATTTTCTTCTCTATCCCACCTAGCACGCAGTTCAGCCATTAATCTTATATTCTCATTAATTCTAACTTGGATGGCATTTGCTGTAGTAACAATTTTATTTTCAATATCCTCAGGTTTAGCAGCCATTTTATTAATTAAAGAAGATTGTGACGCAGACATGTATGAGATTCGGGTTTCAGCATTTGCAAGTTTAGTTTGCAACCCAGAAATCTCCATATTCATATTTTCAAGTTGATTTCCTATATTCTTCAACATGGTAGATTGTTCATTCATAGTTTTAGTAAACAATTTAATTTGCTCATATTGTGATTGCATAAAGCTCTTGGTGGATCTTTCAATTTCTAACATCTTTTCCTCATTAGGTGAAACATATCTACCATAAGAATTACCATTAGCAGGATATGGCCTAGAATTTTGAGCAACCAATGAAGCTAACGGAACTTTATTAGAATCAACATTAGTCCTACCATTCACAAGCATAGACATAATAGCATCAATCTTATCACTCAAGGAAGAGGATTCTTCAACAGAATTTACCTTCTTACCTTGTGGAGCTCTTTCCGTGTGCCATTCAGAGTAATCAATCATCATATTATCAAGAAGCTTTGTTGCTTCACCACGAGTGATGGACATAAAGGTGCCTCCAGCAGCTGAATCCAATAAATTCCGCGAAGAAAAATTTAGTCCTGCATAGAAGGTTTGGATGATCATCCAAGTAGTCAGTCCATGGGTTGGGCAATTTTTAACCAGAGATTTCATTCTTTCCCAAGCTTGAGCAACATGTTCATTATCCAATTGTTTAAAATTCATTATGCTACTCCTCAAAGATATAATTTTAGGAGGGGGATAATATCTACCAATAAAAGCATCCTTGCATTTAGTCCAGGAATCAATACTATTCTTAGGCAGAGATAGCAACCAATCTTTAGCTCTTCCTCTTAATGAGAAAGGAAACAATTTTAATTTTATAATGTGACCATCTACATCTTTATACTTTTGCATTTCACATAGTTCAACAAAATTATTGAGATGGGCAGCAGCATCATCAGAACTAACACCAGAAAATTGCTCTCGCATAACAAGATTTAGTAAAGCAGGTTTAATTTCAAAGAATTCCACTGTAGTAGCAGGTGGAGCAATAGGTGTGCATAAGAAATCATTATTATTTGTGCTAGTGAAGTCACACAACTTATTATTTTCAGGGGTGGCCATTTTAGCAGTAGTAAATAAAGCAAACTAGATAAAGTAAATGCAAGTAAACTAATTTTTTGTGTTTTTGATATAGAGTGCAAGACAATAAATAAAGTAAAGCTAGCAACTAATTTTTTTGTGTTTTGATATAATGCAGCAAACAAAGTAGTAAATAAAATAAAGCAAGACAAAAACAAAGTAAAGAGATTGAGAAGTGGAGACTCCCCTTGCGGCGTGTCTTGATCTCCCCGGCAACGGCGCCAGAAATTTGCTTGATGCGTGTAATTGACACGTCCGTTGGGAACCCCAAGAGGAAGGTGTGATGCGCACGGCGGCAAGTTTCCCTCGATAAGAAACCAAGGTTTAATCGAACCAGTAGGAGTCAAGAAGCACGTTGAAGGTTGATGGCGGCGGGATGTAGTGCGGCGCAACACCGGAGATTCCGGCTCCAACGTGGAACCTGCACAACACAACCAAAGTACTTTGCCCCAACGAAAGCAGTGAGGTTGTCAATCTCACCGGCTTGCTGTAACAAAGGGTTAACCGTATTGTGTGGAAGATGATTGTTTGCAGAGAAAACGAGTAAAGAACAAGTATTGCAGCAGATTTGTATTTCGAGTATAAAAGAATGGACCGGGGTCCACGGTTCACTAGAGGTGTCTCTCCCATAAGATAAAAGCATGTTGGGTGAACAAATTACGATCGGGCAATTGACAAATAGAGAGAGCATAACAATGCACATACATGTCATGATAAGTACATTGAGATTTAATTGGGCATTACGACAAAGTACATAGACCGCCATCCAGCTGCATCTATGCCTAAAAAGTCCACCTTCAGGTTATCGTCCGAACCCCTTCCAGTATTAAGTTGTAAAACAACAAACAATTGCATTAAGTATGGTGCGTAATGTAATCAATAACTACATCCTCGGACATAGCATCAATGTTTTATCCCTAGTGGCAACAGCACAACACAACCTTAGGGGTTTCTGTCACTCCCCCGGTGTCAATGCAGGCATGAACCCACTATCGAGCATAAATACTCCCTCTTGGAGTTACTAGCATCAACTTGGCCGGAGCCTCTACTAATAACGGAGAGCATGCAAGATCATAAACAACACATATGTAATAACTTGATAATTAACATAACATGGTATTCTCTATCCATCGGATCCCGACAAACACAACATAGAGTATTACGGATAGATGATCTTGATCATGTTAGGCAGCTCACAAGATCCAACAATGAAGCACAATGAGGAGAAGACAACCATCTAGCTACTGCTATGGACCCATAGTCCAGGGGTGAACTACTCACTCATCACTCCGGAGGCAACCATGGCGGTGTAGAGTCCTCCGGGAGATGAATCCCCTCTCCGGCGAGGGTGCCGGAGGAGATCTCGGAATCCCCCGAGATGGGATTGGAGGCGGCGGCGTCTCGGTAAGGTTTTCCGTATCGTGGTTTTTCGCATCGGGGGTTTCGCGACGGAGGCTTTAAGTAGGCGGAAGGGCAGAGTCGGAGGGCCGGCGAGGGGCCCACACCATAGGGCGGCGCGGGCCCCCTGCGGCCGCGCGGCCCTATGGTGGCGGCGCCTCGTCGCCCCACTTCGTATCCCTTTCGGTCTTCTGGAAGGTTCGTGGCAAAATAGGACCACGGGTCTTGATTTCGTCCAATTCCGAGAATATTTCGTTACTAGGATTTCTGAAACCAAAAACAGCAGAAAACAACAACTGGCTCTTCGACATCTTGTTAATAGGTTAGTAACAGAAAATGCACGAATATGACATAAAGTGTGCATAAAACATGTAGGTATCATCAATAATGTGGCATGGAACATAAGAAATTATCGATACGTTGGAGACGTATCAGCATCCCCAAGCTTAGTTCTGCTCGTCCCGAGCGAGTAAAACGATAACAAAGATAATTTACGAAGTGACATGCCATTCATAACCTTGATCATACTATTTGTAAACATATGTAATGAATGCAGCGATCAAAACAATGGTAATGACATGAGTAAACAAGTGAATCATAAAGCAAAGACTTTTCATGAATAGTACTTCAAGACAAGCATCAATAAGTTTTGCATAAGAGTTAACTCATAAAGCAATAAATCAAAGTAAAGGTATTGAAGCAACACAAAGGAAGATTAAGTTTCAGCGGTTGCTTTCAACTTGTAACATGTATATCTCATGGATAATTGTCAACATAGAGTAATATAACAAGTGCAATATGTGCATGGAATTCAAAGGCCTACAAAATGTTTTTGTCCACGCATGCTGACCGCTACAAGTGCTCGCTAAGACATTTCATGG
>NC_061509.1:161333244-161448506 GCF_022539505.1 Lolium rigidum | reverse complement strand
TCTTCTCCATTTAAACATAGTTCCAAACATTACATATTGGAACATCATTTTACACAAACTAATACATAATTGGGAACATGGTTTACACAAACTAATACATAGTTTGAACCATGGTTAACACAAATAAAACATTGTAAAAAAGGAAAGCCAGTAATGTTGGTTCCGTATGTTCGCTGCCAAGAAAGAACACTCTTAGGCACTCCCAGTCATCTAAACTGGAAAATCCAGCTGGTGACGGTACCCAGGTAGGTTATTTCGAGGAAGAACAACCAGAAACCTTCGCTACTGGCTTCAACTGGCCCGTATCGCTGCAAAGAAAGAACACTCTAAGTTTTAACTATCGGTGTTCCAGCCGGATTCGCCGGTGTGGTAGTGTCTGCGGCAGGCTGTGGCGTCGAACACCTTGATGATCATCTCGCGGTCCCCCTCGTAGAGGAAGGTGAGCTGGCAGCCGGGCTCGAGTGCGAGGTCGCGGGCAAACTTGTCCCACCCCGTGTGCAGGTACATCTTACCCTGCCCGTCGAACAAGACCTCGACAGTCCACCGCAAGAGTTGCAGCTGGCCTCCCGTAGCTGCAAGTGCGCCGTCTCGACGCCATCGACGAACTCGGAGAACTTGTCCGGGAGCTGCTTGATGCCGAGTGCGTCGTCGTTGATGCGGAGGAGGAACTCGAAGCAGCGGTCCTCCTGCGAAGACGAGGAGGGCGCAAGCGACAGCAACCGTGGGGTCGTAGCTTCGCCACCACGGCGGCCCCTGCCCCGACACCGGGGGCGCCCAGGCCCGCGGCCTCGACCGCCTCGATGGCCACCAGGACCCGCCATGGACTTCCTCGCGGGCCTGGCTGCATCGCAGGAAGAGCTAGGAGGCGCTACGGTGGATGGAGCTTGTGGCAGCTAGGGTTTGTTTGGAGGAGTGGATGAGGAAGAAGAGCGAGCGCCCTCTTTATATAGGCCGGAGGCAGGCGACGGCCGCGGGTTGCGTGCCGTCGCCATTACTGCGTCGGCGGATGTGGGCGGCGGTCGCTTGGAAGACGAGGCATCGCCATTAACATGGTGCAGACTGCCGAAGCGACGCCTCGCCGCCAGTCGCTGGCGCGCCTGAGAAGACGCATCGACGCAGGGTCGATGCCAAGCGGGCCCGGCGAAACGTCCGGCGAACGCGAGCGACACATTGCGCGTCCGCGGAGACGCATCTGAGGCGCATATTTAGGACAGGTTTGCGTCACCGCGGGTGGCCCGGTCTCTTTCCATCACCTCACTAGAGGTGGTACCAGAAACATTTTTCGGCTCGGTGGACGCAAACGGCGACCGTTTGCGGGGCAGCCTGTTGGAGATGTCCTAAGAGCATCTCCAGTCGCGTCCCCAAAGCGTCCCCCAAACCGATTTGGGGCGCGCCGAACAAAAAAACGGTTCCAACCGCGTCCCCCAAAGCCGATTTTTGTCCGGCGCGGCCCGATACGGTGTCCGACGCCACGGGCCCGTCCCCGTCCCACAGGGGACGCACCGGGCACGCCGGACACAACGAAAAGCGAGGCGAAGCAACGCGAGCCTGACGCGTCAGCGGCACAGAAGCCTAGAACCCCGTCGCCTACCTTTGGTCAAGCGACGTTAATGGCGTCCCTGGTTTCCCAGGCGACGCAGGGACGCGTCTCGTCATGCATGGCCGCGTGGCCGTCCGCGCCGGCGTTATTGCGTGCAACCACCCGCTATCGCCGCTGTACATTAAGACGCCCTGCGGTTCATCCCAACCTCTCACCACTCCCAAACCTTCTCGTCGCTCCCCCCCCCCAAGATCTTCTCGTCGCCGCTCCAAACAATGTCGACCTCGTCCTCCTGCAAGATCGCCGCGGCGAACGGCTTCGGCCGCGGCAGCCTAACCGTGCCGGAGGCGTGGGCGTTGTACCACGCCCGATATCTTGTCCCGCCGAACATGCGCCTGCCAAGCAGCGGTGGCTGGAAGATGGCCGTGAACGGCATTGGCGTCCCGCCGCCACCGAAGCCGGGCACGGAGCAATGGAGGGACGGCATCAAGGCCCGGCGGGCTCAACTCACCGCCGAGGAGCGGGCGGATCCGACATGGGCGGCCAAGGACAACGACGACTGGTGGGCCACGTACTTCAAGGCCAAGTACGACACAGCACCACCGGCCTCATCGACGGGCCCAACATCTGGAACAGGGACGGCTGCGCCCTGTTCTGGGACGTTCCGGGGCGCACCCTCGACAGCGTCATCCGCGGCATCCGCAACGGCGCTCCAAGGTTGGAGACGCCGCCGTCACCGCCACTGTCTCCTCGAGGAATACCACTGCAATGGAAGCCAAGGAGGACCACGTACTCGTCCTCCTCGAACTCTTCTTCCTCGGGACCGGCCCGATCGACGCCGTCCTCGTCGTACCGCTCGGCGCCCTACACCGTCCCCAAACGCGTGGTGAAGGAGGAGCCGGTGAAGCCCGTCAACAAGAGGCGTGGCGGCAGCGGCAGCAGGCGGCAACAAGAGAGGTGTGGCGCCGCCCTCCTCATCCCGAAGCCGGAGGTGAAGGAGGAGCTGGAGGAAGCGGCGCAGGCGGCGCTGCTGGCGGAGTACGAGCGGTAGCAGCGGCTCGTCGCCAGCAACGACGACCTCGAGGACTGCCCAGGGCTGCGAGCGACGTTCTTGGTGTCGCTCAACGACAAGGACGCCTGGAGGGGCGACGTCGAGACGGCGATCGCCATGTCCATCCGCGACTCCGGCAAGCTGCTCGTGGACCTCACAGACGACGGCGAGGCAGGGCCAAGCGGCCTGGTGAAGGACGAGCCCGTCGACGAGCCCGACGAGCGCGTCAAGCAGGAGGTCATCACCGACAACATGTACAACTTTCACCAGTACTACGACGCCTCCGACCGCCGCAAGTACTTCTAGATTAGGTTTAGTTTAAATTTAGTCAAATTTCGTTCGAATCTATGTAATATATGCCAAATTTAGATGAATCTAATCGAATCCCGCTTAAGTTTAAAATTTTCGAAAATTTATTTGGAAGACGCTACTGGAGAGCGACGTCCCCTAAACGCGACACGAACGAAACACATGTGTCAAACGCTCAATCCGACGCGGTTTGGAAGACGTTTTGGGACGCTGGAGATGCGGTAAGGTTCTCGTGAATAGGTACGCTACTGCTGCTCTTGCAGCCATTGAATGCACTCTGGCGCAGCTCCTTGATCGATTTGATCTTTTTTCATCTTGTCAACTTTTCATCGCCGTAGAGTGTTCCTTGCGAGAACGGCAACGGTGCAGTGCAGGCGTACATTGCGACGCCCGGTCTAGTCAAGTCGGCGCTCGCGTCTCTGCCACTTCGACCAAGGTGGGTGGCACAAAGGCAGTGCACAACTGCACATTCACGAAAAATCAATGCCGCGCGCTCCCTCTTTCCATGGTTTCCCCATCGTCCTACTCCAATGTTTGTACTTGTATACGTCTGCGACGCTGCCCCCTCGTCCTCGGCGCATTCAGTGCACCAAACCCAGAGCTACGCCAGCGTGATACAGTGACCGTATCGATCGGCATCGGGCAGTGCTACCGTGCTAGGCTCCAGTTGTGGCTCCAAGCGGAGGCACGGAGCATCTCCACTCGCGAGTCTTCTAAAGCGGCTTCTAAAGCTATCTCGAGTCGCATCCTTCCTTCAAATGATATTCGGTAAAAACGTTGGATTGGTCATTTGAGACGTTCGGACCAAATTCGCGTTTAAGGAGGTCCCTTCCCTAGCCACGTCCTTCAAACGTGACCTCCAAATAAAAAGTAAGTGCAAAAATCGTGTCCATCGTCCCTAATAGAGCATCTATACACAGGGAATGGGCTAGTAACGCCGAACAATATTTGGGGCACGTCCGGCCTTTGGAGCACGTGACTAGAAGAGATTAAGTGTCTGGCGTCCCCCAAATCCTTTTGGGGGAGGACACTTTGGGGGACGCAGCTGGAGATGCTCTTAGAGCGTGTTGGATATATAACCGTGCGTTTCGAAGGGCCTTTTCGCCCGACGCGGTCCAATACAATGTCTAGCATCCAGATACCATCCCGCTCCATAGGGGACGTTGCAAGGCCGCCGAACAGAGCGAAAAGCGAGGAGGGAAGTGGCGGGTCTCACGCGTCATTGACACACGAAACGAAGTGCAATCGTCACCTACCTCTCGACGGAAGTAAATGACGTGCAGCGACGGTGCAGTTTCCACGGAGACGCATCGACTCGTCTTGTCGCGCCTAGCTCTCCATGTCGGTGTTAATGTGTGACACTGCTTCCTCGCCTCTTTCCTAGCATATAAAAAGGGATGCTCGTGCATCGCCCCTCACACAAACCCAAGCTCCGCAATCCCTAACCCTAGCCGCCACCATCTGAAGGAGTCAAGGTCGCGGGCCGCTCCATGGCTGGTCGAGGTCGTGGGCATGGCTGTCGCGGCCGCGCTAGAGCAGCAACGCCTGCACGGTCGTTGTTGTCTGTGCCGTCATCGTCTTCCGAGGAGTGGATGATTGACTTCATCATCATCCTCAATGACGACCCACTTGGCATCCACAGGCTACCGGACAAGTTCGGCGAGTTCATCGCCGGCAACGAGCGGGCCACGCTGCAGCTGTGGGAGGCTCGTTGCGGGTTTTGTCGGTGGCCGGTGGATGTGCTCTTCGACGGGCGCAACATGATGTACCTCCACACCGGCTGGGAGAAGTTCGTGCGCTCCCACGACCTCCAAGCCGGCTGCGTGATCACCTTCTGCTACGAAGGCGACAACGAGATGAGCATGAAGGTGTTCGACGACACGTCCTGCCGTCGACACTACCACCCAAACGACGAAGAGGACGATGATTGAACATGACAAGTGTTCTTTCTTTGCAGCTAAGATGGCCGCCGGCCAATTGAAGCCAGTAGTGTAGGTTTATGTATGTTTTTTCTTCACATCGAAGAACAACAGGCCACTCTCCAACTGGATTTTTCAGTTTGGGTGGCTGAGAGTTTCTGAGAGTGTTCTTTCTTCGCAGCGAAGAAAGTGAAACCGACGTGCCTACACTACTTAGGTTTTCTAATTTTGCAATATTTCAACCATGTTTCAAACTATGTATTAGTTTGCGTAATGTTCCTCCTGTCAACTTAAATGAAAATGTAACAAAAACGAACAAAGTTATTTTAATGTAAAAAAAGTTTTGGGAACGAGTTTGGGGGACGCGGGCTGGGCTGGGGAGAGACGCGTCCCAAGCGCAGCACGAAGCGGAGGCGTCCGCTAACGTTCAATCCGGTGTCGTTTGGAGGCCGCTTTGAGAGACGCAACTGGAGTGCTCTTAGACAGATCAAATAGTCCGTGCATACGTTAGGGCTTTGATTTAAACGAACTGACTCGTACAAGTCCGATCCATTTGTCATTAGGGATGCGTTGGGTCGGGGAGCACGCGCGTCTTTTCTTTGGTCACCCTTGGTAGGGTGTACACACGTAAGCAACTTCTAGAACGTGGATTCCTACCAGATCTTATGGCGCCAGGACCCAATCAGCCACCGTCCACTGCATCAAGATTAGTGCTTTATTTTTGCAAAAAAAGTCCTATGTTTTATTAAATTTCTCTTAGGAGATCCTTGCTGCTGTTCTAAAGTTCTTCAGACATCCAATGTGGATCCACTTTTATCGTTCTAAAGTTCTTCACAAAATTGCATTGTATCCCTTGTTGCAATTCAAAGGAAGTCAAGAAAATAATTATGGACATGCCCTCCGACCGTGCGCCCGGACCTGACGGCTTCTCCGGTGTCTTCTTCAAGCTATGTTGGGACACTATTGCTGACGACCTGATGTTTGCTCTGAACCATGTTTCGCTTGGCCACTGTCAGAGCTTTGGATGTATGAACTCCTCAATGATGATCTTGCTCCCGAAAAATGAAGACCCAATGGATATCAAGGACTACCGCCCAATCAGTTTGGTGCATGGTTTTTCAAAAATCTTCTCCAAGCTGCTCGCCACACGCCTTGCTCCCCTGCTGCCTGGGCTAATCTCCCATGCTCAGAGTGCGTTCATCGCCGGACGCAACATCCACGAAAACTTCAAGCTGGTGCGTAACACTGCTCGTTTCTTGCACAGGAAAAAAGTGGCTGCGGCTCTTCTCAAAATTGATATCTCGAAAGCTTTTGACACCCTCTCCTGGGAGTTCCTCCTTGAAGTGTTACGGTGCAGAGGTTTTGGCACATTGGGGTGCTTCTGGATCAGCACCCTCCTCTCTTCGGCATCCACCTCGATCTGGATTAACGGGGAGAGGGGTGACTCCTTTTATCTGGCGCGTGGAGTGCGCCAAGGCGACCCCCTGTCCCCTGCCCTTTTTATCCTTGCAATGGATGCAATGGAAGCAATGCTTCAGTGGGCTGTGGATCAAAATCTCCTCGCGGGGCTCCAACTAAAATCTCAGGTGCCGCGGGCTTCCCTGTACGCAGATGATGCTGTCATCTTCTTTCGGCCGACAAGGACAGACTGTGAGGTAATACAGGAAATTTTGCATCTGTTCGGCGATGCCTCTGGTCTCCAGATAAACCTGGGCAAAAGCACCATCACCTGCATCAGGTGTGAAGATGAAGTGGAGCTCATGGTGGCAAACCTTTTCCAGTGCCAGATTTTCCACTTCCCCATTAAATACTTGGGCCTGCCTCTTACAACTGGAAAACTCAGGCGCGCTGACATTTGGCCACTTATCGATAAATTCTCAGATAAATTGCCGGGATGGATTCCCAAGCTGCTCAACCCTGGTGGTCGCCTTGTTCTCACCAAATCTGTACTGATGGCTCTCCCTTTGCATTTCCTTGCCGTGCTTGAGCTGCCAACCTGGGCCCTTAAGATCATCTACAAACGTTGTCGGGGTTTTCTGTGGAAGGGCCAACAGGAAATCAATGGAGGGCATTGTCTCCTTCCTTGGTCCAGGGTGTGTATGCCTGTGCAGTGCGGTGGCCTGGGCGTGCTCAATCTGAAGTACTTTGGCTGCGCTCTCCGTTGTCGCTGGCCGTGGCTCAGATGGGCAAGCTCGCCTAGACCATGGACTCTCATCCCGCTGCCCGAAGACAGGGACGCTGCTCAAACGGTGAGAGCCGCATCCTATGTGCACCTCGGTGATGGCACACGTGCCAGGTTTTGGACTGACAAGTGGTTGCCGGACAAGCGTGCCATCTTCGACGCCTACCCCCTACTGGCTTCTTTCGTCAAGGACTCCGGCATCTCCGTTGCGCAAGGCCTATGCAGCAACCGTTGGATCAAGGACATCAAGGGCGGAGTCTCCACTGCCGCGCTTGCCCAGTACCTCCACCTCTGGGATGATCTGCAGCAGGTCCACCTCAACGGGAGCAATGGTGATGCCCTGGTCTGGTGCCATTCGAGCGACGGCGGCTTCTCCACAAGCAACGCGTACGAGCTCTTCTTTGTGGCCAACAAACGGTTCCCCTGCGCGGGTGCAATCTGGAAATCCAAGGCCCCGGCTAGGTGCAAGTTCTTTATGTGGCTCGTGGTGCACCAACGATGCTTGACCGCCGACAACCTCCAGCGTCGGGGTTGGCCGAACTCCGGCTCTTGTCAGCTGTGTCTGCAAGGACCTGAAACTTGCACCCATCTGTTTGTTCACTGCAGATTCAGCACTCAAGTGTGGCGCCTTATCAGTTCCTGGTCTGCAGCGGCATTCCCAGTGCCCAACCCCAGCTTCGCGTCTACTGAGGACTGGTGGTTGTTGGTCAGGAAGCGGGTGCCCAAGACGCTGAGACGTGACTTTGACACGGTCGTTATCCTCGCTCACTGGAAAATTTGGAAGGAGAGGAACTCCAGAATCTTCGAAGGAGAGCAACACCCAGCGGAAGAGGTTTTCTGGAGCATTAGAGAGGAAATTGTGTTATGGCGTTCTGCTGGTCTGGTAGCTGGTGCTGAAAGCTAGCAGCGCCTTCTCTGTAACTCCCTCCCTGTTGTACTCTAGTTTTTTCTGTTTTTTCTGCTGGGGCACCTGGCGATGACCTGGGCCTGTCCAGGCTCATGCTCTCCCCTCGCGTTTGCTCCACCTCGGAGCTTGCTGTACTCTGTGCTTCCTTAATAAAGATCGGCCGTTGTCCTTTCAGAGAATTCAAAGTAACCACAGATCTCTTGATTTGAAGCACAGATCTCTTTGATTTGAAGCGCAGATCTTCATAAGAAAACATATTTGGGCATGAATATCTAACACATATTCAAAGGTATCTTTGAAAAAATCTTCATAAGATCCATCCAAAATAGGAAATGGATCCATTTGCTCATACATGATCCTAACAACCAGTGGATCCAGTAGATCCACACAAAGATCCTACGAAGATCCTAAACAGAGAAAAAAAAAGGAAGAAAAGAAAAGAAAACGACGAAGAAATCGGCCGGCCACCGGGATCTTGGACCACCCGCCCGTCCGGCCGCCGGGACTTCGCCGGAGCAAGCCACCAGGAGGCGGCGCCGCCGGACCACGGCGTCTCTGGCCCCGTCCGACCACGTCGGCGCGCGAGTGGCGAGGAAGCGGCCCTGTCTGACCACGCCGGCGCGCGGGAGGGGCGGAGGGGGGCGACGCGGAGGGGCTCCCTCGCCGGAGATGCGACTGGGGGCGCACGGGAGGGGCGGCGGCGGCTGGTGGTTGGAGAGGAAATGGGCTAGGGTTTCAACCCCTTTTTCCCTATTTATATGACCGTATGTGAAGATGGCGCCCGGATTTGAAATAAGTGGAGGGTTCTTTTTGCAAAATGGGTGATCGCGAATCTCCGCGCGTATCGGATGGCTGGGATAGGGTCATGGCGCCCTAAGGTCCGCTCGATTGAATATTCGCAACTTCTAGCCCATCTCTGCCGCCACCCCAAGCAACACCGCCATCTGTGCTCTGGGTTGTCGTTTGCGTCGCCACTTCTCACCGGATCCTGCTGCCCATGAACTGTTTTCTCTTCCCGCTGTTTTGCACCATCGCTACACAAGAGCCAGCTGGTTGTTTTCATCCCCAACCGTGATCAAGAGTATTTCCACCCATTTTCATCAACGCCGCAGCCTCCGTGTGTTGCCGGAGTTGACTGCCTTCTGGGGCTCCATCCCGCCAACAGTCGCGGCACTTACTTATCACCAGCCACACGTTCGGGCGTGTTTCTAGCCCGTGCATCCACAACATGCTCATCTAGTCGGCTGACCGCGTTTGTTTGCCGCCCAAATATCATTCTCTTGGTTTGCACAAGCGTAGGCATGGACATCGGCGATGCGTCCATAACTTGACCAACGGAATTTACTTGTGTAGATGGGTAATAAGGCAATCGATTTTTTCTACAAGAATGTTATCGAATCATCATCGGACGAGGAATCCAACAGTGAGATCGAATTTTTTTATACCGCTACAAGCATGATGCACGACCACTACCTGCTGCCGCCACGTAGGTGTGGCTCGTCGGAGAAGCGTAAGGCCAACACCGATCGTGATCGAGAAGGTGTCCATGTGAACCTTATGAGGGACTGCTTCCACCTAACCAATGTGGTGTATAAAGAGAAGACATTCCGTCGCCACTATCGGATGTCCAGAATGTTGTTCCTGGAGATTCTCCATGGTGTGATGGATTATGATGACTACTTCGAGGCCAAGCTCGTTTCTACTAGTAAGGTTGGCTTCTCCTCTTACAAAAAATGGTTTGTAGCCATTTGGCACCTTGCATATGGAGTACTAGGTGATCTCGTTTAAGAGTGCTTGCGCATGAGAAAGTCCATATACATTGAGACCATGTACAAGTTTTGCAACACGGTTATGGTTGTGTGTGGCAAAGTTTATCTTAAGAGAGACAAACACCAAAGACATTGCCTGCCTCTTGTCCATTAAGAAAAAGAGGGGGTTTCCTGGGATACTGGGCATCATAAATTGTATGCATTGGGAGTGGAAGAATTGTCCTTCTGGTTGGCAAGGGAAATTCAAAGGGCATGCAAAGGGGTGCACGGTCATACTAGAGGCAACTGCATCACATGATCGATGGATTGTACACTCCTGAGGTACGGAGGGATCTAACAATACCAATGTGCTCCGCGGTTTGCTAGGCTTGCAGAAGGCAATGTTCCTCATGTTGCCTATGAGATCAATGGTAATCATTATGACAAGGGCTATTATATAGCTGAGGGCATCTAATCTTCCTGGTCCACCTTTGTCAAGACAGTCTGCAACCCTGAAGATAAAAAATGCAAGAGGTTGGTGAAAGATCAAGAGGTTGATCGGAAAGATGTGAAGCAGATATTTGGTGTGTTCCAATCACGGTGGGCTATTGTTCGGCACCTTGCTAGAACCTGGAACACAAAGAGGATATTGGAGGTGATGACAATATGTGTGATCACGCACAATTTGATCATTGACGATGAGCGTGATGACAACATCTATGACCAAGGCTGGAAATTTGAGGGTGACTTGGTTGAGCCACATCCGGGTCATCGTCTTGTGAACATTTCATGTGCGTGCATCATAAATTGCGTGATCGGGCCGTTCATCTTCAAGCTGATTTGATCGAGCATATGTAGGCTCACGTGGAAAACCCAACGTGGCTAGTCAAATTCTCTTGTGAAACTATGTGGTTGTGAACTATTTATATTTATGAACAACATTTATTTAGTTATTACTCTCATTTTGTTGTAACTATGATGGTCAAGTTTATATGCCAAAGGCCAACTGGACAACACTAGCCAAAATGGTTAGCCCGTACCAACTGGGTCGCGCTGCTAGAGGCACTGACCTTCCAAACCGGTCCGCGACCCAAATTTTGTCTACGGTGTGACTCATAGGTTATGCAGATGGAGATGCCCTTAGTGCTCCACCCACGTAGAAAGGCAAGAAACCTTCTAAGATACGAGGAAACATTATCTCCGCTTTGAAATAAGTGCCACAACTTTGGCCTACATTTGGTTGTATTTAGAGTTCTAGACGCATTTTAGTGTGTATCCATATCTGAAAAATTGTGACGCTTACTTTAGAATTGAGGGAGTAATTTTTAGTATTCAATACCATGTAATTCTAGCAGCCAAACATGAGCAGATTTGGTGCACCCGATCAATTTTATAATATTTAGAAGTTATACTTATCTGTTTTAAGAAATTATAAATTTTATTCCATGAATACATACAATTACTCTAAATATTTGTGCAAAGTTTCGGCAGAAATTGTGTTGTATTTTAAGCTAGGAAAAAATAACAAATTTGTGGTTGTCTATAGGGATGGAAAATTCAAATTTTTGTCAGAAATTGGTCTTTTTTTATAGCACAAAATACAACACATTTTTAACCGAAATTTACACCATACGTTCAAAATCTTTATATGGATATGCGCATTTAATTTCAGTTTTTTTTAATTACAAAAAAATATTTTCCAAATACCTGTAGCACTAGTGCTCATGTTACAAAAACACTTTTCGCCAAACATATCTCTAAAATCATGATGTGCGGAAACAATCTGTGGTTTGATCTAGAAAATGTCTGCAAAATGCTTCGGAACGCAATCATATATCAAGAGAGGACCACAATATCAACTGACACGACATTTATATCTCCTCGAAGGGAATCATTAGCGGTAGCATACGGGTTCGATGAGCTGCCTCCATCAGTTCTTTCCTGCCGATGAAGCCACGGGCAGCAGATGTTGGGGAAACTTTTCACTGGTCTCTTTTGGATTTTTGTCTGAACTTAGCCATAAATTTCTTCTTGTTGGCTTGGGCCCTCGTCTATCCGGTACATTTGTACAAGCAAGTCAAAGACAGTCGTCCACTGCACACTTGGGTGTTGGGACCGTTTCCTTGTGAGCGTACACTGTTTTACAAGTATTGCTGCGTTAGAGCATCTGCACTGGGGCGCCCCATATAATCGCCGGCAGGGGCGTTGGCACTATCGTATGAGGCGCGCCGGCACAGCATCCTTCATTTAGGGGAGCTGCTCCCACACCGGCGCGTCCCATACGACAACCCCAATAGATGATTTGAATTGAAAACTTAAATAAAAGTATAGAAATTCGAATAAGTTTACGAATTTAAAGTTTGAGCCAGCACACGGCCACCAAATTCGAATAGGTTTTCGAATATGAAGTTTGGGCCAACATACGGCCATCGAATCGCCGTTTCCGGCTGCAAAAAGGAACTTCGGCTTCCAAGCCAACTGATCAGATGAACGGGGTCAGGGGCGGCTCAACCTCGACGACTTCCTCATCGTCGGCGAGCCCTGGCGGCAGCTCCGTCGCTGCAACAGGATCCACGGTCGCCGGGGGAGGCATGAACGTCGACGGTGCCGGCGGAGACATGAACGTGGAGGGTGCCGGCGGAGGCATGAACGTGGAGGGTGCCGGCGGAGGCATGAACGTGGAGGACACCGACGCAGCTCGCGCCGCCAGCACCTATTGGCCGATGCACTCGCGGTACATCTCTTGCCACGCCCGCTCCAACGGGTCCATCTTCTCCATGTCGGCCATCAAGATCTTGGATTCTTGAGACATCTTGGACAACGAAAGTTGCGTCGCTTCATTAGTGGCCTTCATGGCAGCGGCGTGAGCTTCCATCTTCGCCGCCTCCACCTTCTCCCTCTCCAACTCGATCTTCATGTCTTGCTTGTCGATGTTTGCCTTCCACACGACAACGGTGATGACCCACAAGTATAGGGGATCGCAACAGTCTTCGAGGGAAGTATTACCCAATTTATTGATTCGACACAAGGGGAGACAAAGAATACTTGAAAGCCTTAACAGCGGAGTTGTCAATTCAGCCGCACTGGAAACAGTACTTGCTCGCAAGAGTTTATCGAGAGTAACAGTTTTATAGCAAGTAGCGAGTAGTGAAATAACAAGCAGCAGAGTAACAAAGACAGCAGTAGTGATTATAGTAAACAGCAGGATTAAAATACCGTAGGCACGGGGACGGATGACGGGCGTTGCATGGATGAGAGAAACTCATGTAACAATCATAGCAGGGCATTTGCAGATAATAATAAAACGGTATCCAAGTACTAATCAATCAATAGGCATGTGTTCCAATTATAGTCGTACGTGCTCGCAATGAGAAACTTGCACAACATCTTTTGTCCTACCAGCCGGTGGCAGCCGGGCCTCAAGGGAAACTACTCGGATATTAAGGTACTCCTTTTAATAGAGTACCGGAGCAAAGCATTAACACTCCGTGAACACATGTGATCCTCACATCACCGCCATTCCCTCCGGTTGTCCCGATTTCGTCACTTCGGGGCCATTGGTTCCGGACAGCGACATGTGTATACAACTTGCAGGTAAGATCATAAACAACGAATATCTTCATGAATCAATAACATGTTCAGATCTGAGATCATGGCACTCGGGCCCTAGTGACAAGCATTAAGCATAACAAGTTGCAACAATATCATAAAAGTACCATCTACGTGACACTAGGCACTATGCCCTAACAATCTTATGCTATTACATGACCAATCTCATCCAATCCCTACCATCCCCTTCGGCCTACAGCGGGGGAATTACTCACTCATGGATGGGGGAAACATTGCTGGTTGATGGAGAGGCGTTGGCGGTGATGGCGGTGATGATCTCCTCCAATTCCCCGTCCCGGCGGAGTGCCAGAACGGAGACTTCTGGCTCCCGCGACGGAGTTTCGCGATGTGGCGGCGTTCTGGAGGGTTTCTGGCGACTTCGACTTCTCCCCCTGCGTTTTTAGGTCGAGGCAAATAAGTAGTCCGAAGGGGGGCGTCGGAGGCCGACCGAGGGGGCCACACTACATGGCCGCGCGGGCCCCCCCTGGGCCGCGCCGCCATGTAGTGTGGGGCCCTCGGGCCTCCACTTCAATTGCCCTTCTGGCTCCGTCATTATTCTGGAAAATAGGCCCTTTCGTCAAAATCCCGAGGTTTTTCCCGAAAGTTGGATTTCTGCACAAAAACGAGACACTGTAACAGCTTCCGCTCGAAAACAGCGTTAGTCCGTGTTAGTTGCATCCAAAATACACAAATTAGAGGCAAAACAATAGCAAAAGTGTTCGGGAAAGTAGATACGTTTTGGACGTATCAACTCCCCCAAGCTTAGCTTATTGCTTGTCCTCAAGCAATTCAGTTAACAACCGAGCGATAAAAGAACTTTCACGAACACATTTGCTCATATGATGTATATATTCTCATGATATGGCTAATACTTGAGCAGTTCATAATAAGGTACATGCAAATAAGATCATCTAACAGCTATGTCAATCATGAAGAGGTACCAACAATTAATAATAAGCATCATGAATCATGTATATAAGCAGGATTGCAATGTTCATAAGAGAGTATGATAAAGTGGTATCTCGCTTGCCTGTATTTGATCGGCAAAACATAAATGCCCGGGCACCTTCGAAGTTCATAGAAAGACTAGAAGTAGTGATTGTCAAAGATAAAAGCATCAAAGTTATACCACAATCAATCATATTTCGAGACAAGCATATTATACTAAGAATGACAGTTGTGCTCTCAAGAAAGTGCTCAAAGAAAGGATGGAGACACAACATAAAAGTAAAAGATTGACCCTTCGCAGAGGGAAGCGAGGGATTAACATGCGCTAGAGCTTTTCATTTGTAAAGTAGGAGTAAAATTATTTTGAGAGGTGTTTGTTGTTGTCAACGAATGGTAATGGGTATACCAACTACCTCGCCAACCGGACTTTCAAGAGCGGCTCCCATGAATTATTTGCATTTTTATGTGGCACTCCTTCCAACCTTTCTTGCACAAACCATGGCTAACCGAATCCTCGGGTGCCTGCCAACAATCTCATACCATGAAGGAGTGCCTTTTTATTTTAGTTTTATTATGATGATGACACTCCCCCCCACCTTTGCTTACACAAGCCATGGCTAACCGAATCCTTCGGGTGCCGTCCAACAATCACAAACCATGGAGGAGTGTCTATTTAAGTTAATTAATTCGGGACTGGGAATCCCATTGCCAGCTCTTTTGCAAAATTATTGGATAAGCGGATGTGCCACTATTCCATATGAGAGTCCGTCAAAAGTAAATGACAAGGTTGAAAGCTAAACACCACATACTTCCTCATGAGCTATGAAACATAAACACAAATTAAGAAGCATTTTGAAGGTTTTAAAGGTAGCGCATGAGAATTTACTTGGAATGGTTTGAAATGCCATGCATAGGTATTTATGGTGGACACTCGGAATAACTTGGTTTTCATGTGTTTGGATGCACGAGCAGCGTTCCCGCTCAGTACAAGTGAAGGCTAGCAAAAAGACTAGGGAGCGACAAATCAAGAGAGCAATGAATCGTCATAATCATGCTTGCGGCAAAATAAATTAACCGAGGCATAAAAGTGATACAAGAACTCTGAAGCAATGTAGATCATCGAGGCTTAATTGACTTTTTGTTCAGTCATATGCATGCGTGAGCATGTGCCAAGTCGATATAAATGAATTATTCAGAGGAGGATACCACAATGCCATACTTACTTATGAATAAAACAATGCAAGCAAACATCCATGACATGCTACTCATATTAATAGATTGGAGCTAAACATGAGAGATCATAAACTACTAGACTTTCTCAAATAACATATACCTCACATGAACCAACTAAGCATGCTCACATGGATGAGTATATGTACAAAAATGAAAACAAATAGAGTTCATACCAGCCTCTCACCACAATCAGATTGTCGTAGATCGTCATTATTGCCTTTTCACTTGTGTAGCTTGGATAATATGAAATGAAAACCACGCTCCAGCCACCGAAGACCATTGAACTCATAAAGAACTTTACAAACCAAAGAAGAACAGCAAATATTTTTGGTGTTTTCAAATTTGAGAACAAGAACAAAAGAAAACAAGCAAACAAAGCAAAATCTTTTTGGGTTTTCTTATAGCAAACTAGCAATAGCAAATAAAGCGAAACAAATGCAAGAAACCAAAGCAAACAAATGGTGAAGAGAAACAACAGAAATATTTTTGGTCTTTTTGTGTTTGGGAAAGGAACAAAGCAAGAACAAGAAATAGCAAACTAAAAGAAACACAGAAAAGCAAGATGGCAGAAATCTGCCAAAACCTGACAGCAGTACAGAAATCGATTTTTACAAAACTCTTACGTTGCTCAGTTCGAAAAGTGTTCAACTAATGAAAGTTAGATAACAACCTGGGGAACATGCACAAAAATTTGCAACTCAAAATAACGTTCTGGCTGGGCACACGAATTTTTACGGTAACAGCCCAGAATCTGTTTTCAGGCAGCACTTCCCCAAACATCATCTTCCTCTCATTAGAAAACCACTCAAAGAGACTAAACAAGTATATACAAGTATCCAGCAATCATAATATGCAAAGAATGAGTGATGCCGGTATACCTCCCCCCAATCTTAGGCTTTTGACCTAAGTGGAGTTCAATCCCATCGATCCCATGAAGTAGTATCTCCGTAATATGAAGATGGGTCGTATTCCGGGTATGTGCTAGAAGAAGCACCCGGATATGTGACGGTGTGGTCGTAGGAGGTCCCGACGTCCTCGGAGTCATGTTGCTGGTGGAACTCTTGTATCTTCATATGTTCATCCACCTCCTCCTTAGTGCACGGCCATGATTGCCTGTCAATACTGAGCAAACCCGGTTGGGGAAGAGGGATTTCCTTCTCCTCCCCGTCAGAAAACAACATTCTATATACCATATTATCTAAAGTAGAGTCAGTTGTAACAAAATGATGACTCTTCATAGCGGCAATATCAAGTTTCCTAGGGGCCAATGGCACATCATTAGGATCAATAGGAAGATTTAATATGTTAAAACGCGCAGTGCAATAGTTCCTCCAAAAATAGGCCCCTTGGTAGACAAGCGGCGAGCAATAAGAGAACCAAGATGATAAGATGTCTGTACAGTAAGTGCAATATTCAGGAAAGCAAGATGGTAGCTAGAGATATTACTAGTGTTCTCCCTACCAAGAATGCTAGTAGCAATGTAGTATGCAAAATATTTAATGGCGGGGAGTTGAATGTTCCTTATCTTGCCCCGCTGAATGGTGCGACAATCATCATCGGTAATCCCTCGATAGAGCTCCAACAAGTCCCGAGGGTTGTCATCAATCCTACTTGCTGTACCTGCAGGGACAATATCCAAAGCAAGACAAAAATCCTTCAACTGCATACACTACAAAGGAAGACATTTTTTTTGACAAATCACTTTCGTCATATTAAGGCCAATTTTCGTCAAGGATTACTTCGCGGTGACAAAATTTGATCGTCATGGGGTTCGTCAAGGAAGCTCCGTCATAAAATATCGGGGGTGACGGTATGCATTTTTTCGTCAACGTCAAATGTTTGATGGTGACGACCTACAAATTCGTCAACATCAAAGGTTCATTGTTGACAGACAGTGTTTGTCACGAAAAATTGCAACTTTCGTCAATATCTAAATCTTGGGAAGCTTCGATTGGTCCAAAAAAAGCATACGTGGCCTTACATGTGGGTCCATTTGGCTTCGACAACATGGGTCCGACGGCGCCGACATGGATATCCGGTGGGACCCACAAAATATTATGACAAGCTGGACCCACAATATTCCGACCGGTGGGATCCACAAAATTCAGACAAGTGGGACCAAGGTTGTTGCCGACATATGGGTCCCAATAATGCCGACCGGTGGGACCCACAAATTCCGACAAGTGGGACCGTAAATTGGTGCCACGTGGTTTCATTTAATAGTGACGTTGTGACATTTTCCGTCACCTTTTGAATTTGACAAAATTTGAGAGCATTTGAATTATTTGCGAAATTTGGGAAACAAAAAACTCGGCGAAATATCAAAAAGTAGACAATAAATATCATACTTAAATGGTGGCACAAGAAGTATATATGTCTCTCACAGCACCGAAAGATTCATAAGAAAATTACAATTGGAACACAAAGAAATTAAAAGACCTATGATTAACAATGTTGTAGGACGGTGGTGCAATAGATTAGTTGCCCTGGGATTGAGACATGGATGGTGGCTGGGATGTCCTCAAGAGCAAATTAAGCACGGCATCCATTTCTGTCAGCCTCTTTTCATAAGCCAGAGTCTTTTCTTCTTGGGCTTTCTTCACGCCTTCAAGTTCTTCCTCCTCGCTTCTTCCCGATCTCTTCAAATTTTTCATCTTGTTCTTGCAGCCTTGCCCGCATGTCATTGTGGTACGTTTCAGCTGCTCGTATGGAGTTCTCGCTCTTGATCTCGCGCCTTTGTTGTAGCTCTCGATGCGTGTAGCTGAGACAGAAGACTTCCTGGAACTTGTTGCGACGCCCAATCTTGGTAGGAATGTGCTGTTGCAGGTGGTGGATGTGCTTTTCTCGCTCAGAACTAGCTGAACAATTTGCAAATCAGTCAAATCAGGTTCATCTTCATTGCGTGGCGCCGCTTTTTTTGCCACCATTTGATCCTGCATAAAGATTACAATCATTGCATGGACAACATACAAAACTGGATTATATTATATTGTGCTAATAAGAAATATTTCTTACATATGCACTTTTTGCTTCAAGCACTCATAATGTTATCCTTGTTAGTGTGTGTGATTCTAAAAAATTCAATTGGAGAGGTTTCTTCTTCCCGCTGCTTAGCCTTCGCTTGAAAAAATGTAGAATGCACATTACCATTGTACACCGTGTATGACTGAAGTATGAACTCGTATTGGGAAATTCAGAACACTTACTAGATGTTCCCGAGTGAGCAACATAGCTTCGAGATCCAAGTGGTATGGAACTCGTTTCACAGCCTTCTCTGTTCTTTCCATTTATTACACACAGTCCCTATGTTCAGTACATGCATTTTATTTATCCAGATCAGAGAAATGTAAGAATTCAGTAGCTGTTACTGAAAGCAATAACGTTTATGTACCTGGTACTTCTCATCAAACCATCTTTTCACCAGCTTCTTTCCAGCTATTCTCTTCTACATGACCTGGCTTCTTGAGATATGCTTGCTCCGAGTGTGAGATTTTTAATTTTCGGCCAATACTCCTTTTTAAGCCTATATCGGAACTCCCGAATACTAACTTGCAAGCATATCAGTGCACACATCTTGAGCCACCTCATCATTTTTGTCCATATTAAACTTTCCCTTCAAAATAGTGATGCATTAATCAGTAGATTCTTAGATAGATGATCATGTAGCATACTAATTAGGTTAAACCAAGATTGTACATGACTCACCGCTACTGTACTTATAGCATGAGGAATGACATGTTTGAGAGTGTCATCTTTCTTGTACTGTGTCCAAGTGTGTTGCAAGCGGCATTTTTTCACGGATGTGAATACCAACCTCATTGCTCAGCCTTTGCTGACTGGACATAATCCTTGGGTCTCCTGACACCAGGAGTGAATTCAATTGGCATCTTATTGCCACCATTTCTTCTTGTGTACTCATGTAGTCCATGGCCCATGGTACGTCTGCGTCCACCTCTCTTTCTCTTACTACCGCCAGATGTTGTCAATGTCTCTGAAATAAGAGATATGAAATGATTCTCTTTTATATGAAAATATGCGGTACAGTGTTTAGTTTTTACAAACTTTCATACCTTGCCGCTCAAAGTTTACAATTTGATTGTCCTCGTGAGATGAGGTGCTGCCTCCGGATGTCATGATCTGGTTAGGTGAGGGTGCTCCTTCGGTTGTTCGGACCAGCAGTGGCCATCGGCTCATCGGATGACCCAGCTTCAGTGTTCAGCTTGTTGCCATTGATCTTGTTGCAATGTTGGATGGTGCAACTTGAGGTATGGATCGCTTCTTCCGTGCAACTATTGCGGAAGAAGCAACTATCTCGCAAGCAAAGTAGAGGCTACATTAGTAGGAAACATTTAGCATGTACGTATTTCCTATCATAGTTCAGACATAGTTCCACAGACCTGAGCTGAAGTTTTGCCGACAGTGCGCTGATCCTCATCTGAATGAAGATCATCATCAGCAGTAGCTATGTCTTCTGGATTCGGTTCATACGAAGGGTCCTCTTTGACCTCCATCTCTTCGCAGACTGAGTCCTTTAGATTGTTACTAGTTCCTATTTGTACCCCACCATACACTAATGTACGTGCAAAACCAGAGAAATCTTTCTGAAATTTGTGGGCAGGTCCATATTTTTCAGCGAATTTTTTTTCCCTGCGTACTACATTTTCTTGCATTTGTTTCTCCTTGGCAAGCTCATATGCCGGCTTGACGGGGTTTTGTGTCTCCGCTGAAATAATCGGAAGAGCGGAGCGTGAACATAACATAAGAGGGCGCCAATTCCATAGAAAACAGCAAATAATTGTCTTTCCAAAATATTGTACAGCAGCAAATGATTGAAAACATAAGAGTCTACGCATGATGTCGGCGAACAAAACATAAGAGGGGGCATATGGCAGGCTAAGGGACATCATGTGATTTTAGATATCTACTCGTAACAAATAATTGACACATAATGAGGTATCGGTAGTTCAGTCCTATACCGATAGAAGTTCAGATATGTGCTGATAGAAGTTCAGATATGTGCCGATAGAAGTTCGGATATGTGCTGAAATTTGATTTTTGACTTTTGAAAGACATAGATAAACAAAAATTGTGGAAATAAATAGACTGATGAAACAAAGTACATGATTAAAAAAACTTCATTACATTGTTAAGACGTGCATTGCACGTGCAAACTAACTAGTTCCATAGAAAACAGCAAACAATTGTTCTAGATCAAACTCTGCTTCCTCTCGAAACCGACGAATAAAAGTCTCGAAGCAATGTCGTTGTTCACCGTAGCTCGTCGAGCTGTTTTCGGCAACGGCTGGAATTAGTTCAGTTAAGTGTTTCGGCAAACAATTGTCTATGCAAAAGATTGTACAAGCAATGGGATGGCAAAGATTGTATAGCACGGCATGATTGTCTCTGCAATAAAAATGATAAACCCTATACGTATGATGTCAGGATTGGATCTATGAAATATGCAAGATCTAGATATAGGTCAAACGGGCGTGGTAGACATGTAAAACCGATCTCTGGATCTAACCATCCGAAAAACACAACAACAAGCCGATAACCGACAGATTTACCTTGGCGTTTCTTCGAGCCGGGCGCCTTCTTCGGCGTGTGTGTGCGATTTTCCTTCACCCCGACGTTTCGACGACTGCCGGCCATGGCGACCACCGGCCGGGGAGATAGATGCGAGATGGATGAACGTCCGGCGAAGACACCGGATCGGGGTGAGCACGAGAGGATGAGGTCGGGTGTGTGGGTAGTTAAGATGCTCGTAAATCATGGGGTAGAGGCACGACGTATATAAGGGAGGGCGAAATATTTGATAGGTGGGGTGCGCGGGAGGAGTGGAGGGAACAAAAAATTTGGGCGTTTTGGCAGCCGGCGTACTACAATTTGGAGGGAACAAGTTTTTGCCGTGAAAGAAAAAATATTACTACGAAAATGGAACTCGTACATGTATATTTTAATTAAAAATGACGAAAACGAGTAAAACTCATAATAAATGCTAAATTCAATGTAAAATCATCAGTAACTAGTGGGACTGAGTAAATGTTGTGACATTCATGTGCAAAATTCAAATTTAAATTTTTCATGAGGTTTGGTGTAGTTTGATGTGAATTTACACAAGTGACACTACTAGGAAAACGCCTATAGGTGGAGGCAATATGTGCCGGCGCACCACCTTGCACGTGCGCCGGTGGAAAGTGTTGCCGGCGCACCCCTTTTCCGCCGCGCCGGCGATGGACCTATACTGCCGGCGCACAAAAAAAATTAGTGCGCCGGGGATAAAATTCGAAGAGATCTGGCCGCCCCCAAAAATTCTGGGCACCTTACCCCGGCGCACCTCTATGGTGGTGCGCCGGTGGTAGACAATTTACCACCAGCGCACCACCATAGAGGTGCGCCGGGGGTAAGTTGCCTAGATTTTTCTCTCCACCCCCCCCCCGGGAATCGCCTTTTCAGTTTTCGAAAAAATAATAGAAAATGATAGAAAATTCAAAAAATAAAATCCTTTGAAATGCCCATGTAATATGTGATCTAGTTTTAGGGAAAATTTGAAAATTTGAATTTCGATGTATTATGCAAAATGGCATCATCTTTCGGTAAAACGGGATTTCTGGTTGCATACGACCTCCGATGAAAAACTTTTTTATATCAAAATCGATCTACTCGAAATTTCCTACTCGAATTCAACAGCCTACGGCCGTTTGGAGAAAAAATGGATTCGTCAAATTCAAAACAGAAACAGGACTTTTTTCAGATTTAAGATTTGGGTGAAAAAAAAGAAAAAATAGCCCCGGCGCACCACCCTACTTGGTGCGCCGGCGGTAAGGAGTGCTATATAGGCACAACTCAACCCGCGGTGCTCACTTTCCCCTTCTCTTTTCCTCCTCCTCCTCCTCCTCCTCCTCCTCCTCCATCTCCTGCTCCTCCTTCTCTATACCGAGCTTCTGCGGCGGCGAGCTACTCCGGCGACCTACTCATCCTCCTCCTCCACCGACGGCCACGACGTCCTCCGACCTCCTCCACCACCTCGACGTCCTCCGGCCTCCTCCAACATCTCCGGCCTCCCCCATCACCGTCGGCCACCTCCACCACCTCCGGCATCCTCCGGCATCCTCCACCTCCTTCGGGCTCCTCCACCTCCGGCCTACTCCTCCTCCTCTGGCCTACTCCTCCTCCTCCTACACTGGCCCACCAATCTTGGGAGCTTCCAGCATCCTCATGCACCTCATGCACCTCCTACACTGGCGCATAGACGACAACCACGGTTGACTAGCTAGATCTAGATCTAGATCTAGATCTGGATCTAGATTTGAATTTTTTTTGTTTTCTTGTATAACTTACCGCCGGCGAACTAGACAGAGTGCGCCGGGGATAACGCGAGATACCGCCGGCGCACCGACTGGTGCGCCGGCAATAAGCTATTATCACCGGCGCGTTCGCACCGGCGGGCTCTTGGTGCGCCGGCAATAGCCCATTTTGGTGCGCCGGCAATAAGCCTTTTCCTAGTAGTGTGAGGACATTTTCGGCAGAACGGTCGAATCGTCGACCCCGGAAGTTGTAAAACCTTTTGCATGTGAGGTATATGTGAGAACACATCCCACATATACATGTTATTGTTCACACATGTGAGATTTTGTCTGAAAACACTTGTGGAACCTCATGTTGGTTGGGTCGATCCATGTGTGGACCCACATCGATCATGTCGGTGAAGGGCTCTTTTTCAAGCAAGCCGCACTTCAAATACTCAGATTGAGCTGCAAATTTTTGTGAGTGGTCATGAAGGGTAGGTATGTGTGCCTAAGGAGTTTCAGATTTTTCTGACATTTTTAGGTGTTTGTTGATTTTTTTATTAAAAAATGACTGAAAACGAGTAAAACTCATAATAAATGCTAAATTCAATGTAAAATCATCAGTAACTAGTGGGACCGAGTAAATGTTGTGACATTCATGTGCAAAATTCAAATTTAAATTTTTCATGAGGTTTGGTGTAGTTTGATGTGTTGAAGTGATGCCTACTTTGGTATAATTGTGCACTTCGTCCACAAATGAGCATTTGTTTTTTATGTATGTTGAAAAGATGACTAACATGCCATAATTGTTCTGACCTAACCTATAGTCCGAACAAAGGCATGTAGTCAACATGTTGTTGTACATTTGAAGTTGTAAATCATATGGTTTTAAATAATTTTGAAGTGCAACTTTATGATTCAATGTATTTTTGCATGAGATACTTTGTGTTTGACTTTTGAATAACTTAAAGGATAGCAACCACCATCTACCCCACAGCCTCATTAAATAGCGGTTGTAGGCAGTTACTACTACTTATTGTATTTATAATGCCCCTGGTTGGTTTTGCCTTCTGCCCTCCGTTGTTCATTCGGTGAAGCAAGTCTCCTTCATCTTCTTTCTCTCTCTTTTCTGCTGAAAAACTCTTTTCTCTCTGAAGATTTTCGTTTGTTTTGAGAGGTAGGAAAATATGTTTTTACATGTCACTACTTCACCTCACCTCCTTTTTCTCTCGTTTGTTGAAAATCCTTTTGTCCTCCGAATAATCTTGTTTGTTCAGATCTATGGATATATGTGTGTATGGTTTCAGATCTATGGATAGATTTCTATGAATATGCCCTACCTACCTGTATTTTTTACTAGCTTTGGTAATTGCTAAATATACACAGGATGAACTGTGTTGTTTGTGGTTCGATGGGCAATCATTGTCAGCAGAGGCGGGAGACTCTCGGCTCATTTCGTTGTTATCTTGGAAGCAGATTTGATGACTTTATGGTATATATCCTTTTTTAGAATGTATCTTTTTTGTTGACAGATTCTAGACTATATCCTTATTTTCTCGCATTTTTGTTCTACTCGTTTTTTCAGATCGTGCCTTGTTTTGTGAGGAGGCAGTTCAACAACCTTGTTGGTAATATCTTCTTTGTCGTTACATCGGATGAAGTGAAGTACAAATTTCATGTTAAGAAAGGCAGTTCGAAGACACGTGTTTTTGGTACTCGGATACCAAAAATTTCTTCATGACTACGACCTGAAAGTTGGTGATCGTATCATGTTTGGGTTTGATAGTGCTCCTGAACTGTTTGGGATTTTTGCGAGAGGTCCCGATGGCACCGAAAAGCATCGTGTCGATGGTAATTCTGTTTTATCTTTTACCATGTGTTGCCCATTTTTTTAATATAACCGATGTTATATCTCCTCTTTTTTTATTCTTTTATTAATTTTAAATTTGTATGCAGAAATTCCAACTGCAGCTTGTCCACACTAAAGGTGTTATGCTTACTACTGCTCAAACATTGAAGAAGGAACAACTTCTCCGTGAGCGTGGTCTTGGTCTTGGTGTTGTTTTTGTGCACACCTTGACGAATACCGATTTGAAGGGCAATGGACTCGGTATAATTCTCGTTTTCTTTATGTAATCTTAGTTATCCTTTATATCCTTCCCATATATAATTTAATTTTTATTATTCAGCGTATACCGAAGGAAGTTGTTAGGTCCTTGAATATCTCTCGAAAGCGGGGAGGCATGTTTTTTTGTTGATGACTATGGCTACCACCCTCATGGTGCATACTACACTACTACTGATGGAAGGATGAAGTTCGATTCCCGCTGGTCGGAGTTTACTAAGGAGTACAACTTTGAATCTGGGAATGTTGTTCTCATTCTTTTCAACCAGGGCGGCCGTGGTGGTATTGAAGTTTCAGCTTGATATCCTATGATATAATCTTTATCATATGATATAATTGTTTTAGTCTACAATTTGTGTGTGCCCATTGTGTGTTTATGTCATATCGCTACCCCGGCCGCTCTTGTGTGAAGGGATTGTATAGTGGGATTATGTAGGGGGTAAACTTTACGATTGACTATTTGGTCCTGCATTTTTTCTACCGCCAGCTCAATTTTCACCGATTTGGTCCTGCATTGTATAGTGTGAAGGGATTGTTCATTTTTTGCAAATTAATATGTACTTCCCTGGGCCTTGGGAAAAACGAACAAGCCCACTAGGCCGGAAGTTAAACAACCGGGTATGATTGCCCAGTGTTCCAAATAACAAAAGTAGAACATAGTCTTTGAAACATGACATAGTTTAACCATGAACCTCCAGGGGAACAACTAAACGTAAACTAAATTTAGTGGAGAACATGAGGGCCAACAGACTGGACCGACGAGCGGGATGAGGCCAGCCCCGACGTAGTCCCCGAGGAACTTGCCAAAGGCAGCGTGCTTCGCCTTGCTAGCAGGATTGTGCTTCTGCTTGCTACCTTTTCCAACTCCCGTCGCGTGCTGGATCATACACACGAGATCGTTCGGGAAAACCCTGCCGCAGAATGGGCAATGTGGCGTTCCGTTACGACGGAAAGGGATCTCGGCCGCCTTCAGCCTTCTTCGAACGAAGCGGCTCTTCCGGTCCCGGTCCTCCTTGTCGCCGTCAACGTCCTCGTAGTCTTCCCGCGATTTTGAAAGTAAAGAAGAAGTGAGAGAAGGAAATTAACCGAAATACAATTGAAGCATTAAATATTTTTGTATGAACATTATTAAGAATTAATCATGTAGAATCAACATTTATGATCCAGATCCAACCATACATAATTACTTCACTAATATAAATAACCACCAATTTAAACCGTTGTCACAACTTGTTCATGGGTAGTCCAATCATTATTTCAAGTATTATAAGTAAGCACCAATTTAAGAGAAAATGGTGATTATAAATTTCATGGATCGTGGATCAATCATTTGTTCCCCGAAGATGTACTCGATTCATAAAACAATATGGATTCATGACGTCAATAAGCAGGAATTGAACAAAAATTATGGTCATAAATTACATGCAACAGATAATTCACTTGTTCCCCAAATTAAAATGATGTACACACTATGCTTTCATCGTATAAATAAGCACCAGTTTAAGACAAATGGTGATTATAAAATCCATGTATCAGATCAATTAATAGTACCTATAATATAATTCTTGTAATCATAATCACTCTGGTATGATTCATATTCTGATGAATTTAAGTTTGAAATGCAGTGAGCGTTACACTAAGAAGGTATCATTCATCACACAAAAGGAATCATTACAGTTGAATCAAGATGTGCATCAAATATTACAGATCTACTAACTACAAACCATAAATCAGATGAGCAAGAACCCCGTAATCATCAATTTGTACAAGAAGTCGTTGACAGGGCAAATCAATCTACCCTATGAGCAAACCCTATGGTGAACAAGAAGATCAAGAAAAACAGGGATCGATCGGAATAGTACAAGCACTCGCCGCAGCTTGTCTGAGGCCTCCTCTTCGAACTCGTCGCACTCTCCGGGGCCATATAGCTCGCGGTACTGCCCGGAGTGGCGGTAGAACGGGTCATTCGGATCGAAGCCCCGGTCATCCGCTTGTGCCGCGGGAGCGAGGACGTCTCCCGTGGCCTCATCAGCCGACGGCGACCACGGCCGGTTGGGCGGAGCCCTCCACGGTCACGGCGCGGCGAAGAGCGGCTCCAGCTTGCGGAAGAAGATCCCGCCTCCGCGACGTCGACTACTACCGGACCATCGCCGTCGCCTCTGTCGACGTTGACGACCGCACTCGCCTCCGGCTCGTCTCCGCGAACACGCTTCATCTTCGGGATCTTCGGTGGAAGGGGAGGTCGGTGTTGCGCTGGTGGAGGTGCAAGCAGGGTTTTTCGCCAGAGATTGGGGAATAGAAGTTGCGGGTGGGAGAGACGATGGGGCCGATGGATATACAGTACGTGCTGCCGTTTGGGTTCCTCTGTCTGACGCGTGGGTGTGAAAACGTGGATTGCTGCATGTAGTCAGTCCACTTTCCCATTACTTTGACATGGGTCCCACGCATGACGGATGGGCTGGCACAGAATTTTCAGTATGGGTATTAAAAACTCTAAAATATTTGAAATACGAATTAGTGATCACACATAGCCTCTTCTTGAGTTTAGGGGATGAATTTTTGAAAATTTTCAAACCAAACTGCCAAGATAGCATGCTAGCGTCATTACCCACATGTTGATGCACCCTTATGCCAAATTTTTTTCTAGTTTGTTATTTTCCATGGAAAGTGTTAGCCACACATTGGCCAATACACAAGGTTTGGAAAGATTTCAACAAATTTTCAATTTTATATGAAAGTTTGAGTGTTTGGTGAAACCTAGGTTGACCTAATTGCACTAAGAGGTTGTCAAACCTTTTTCGAAGTGAAACTTCTGTTGTAGGGTAATGTGGTGACGTTAAATGCCCCAAATCCATGGTGGTTTGGTCAGCTTTTGGCGATTTCCCTCTTTTCGTCCAAAAACCCCTCGTTCGACACATGTCCACCATGGGGACACCAAGCCACCAACTCCAAAAAATCAAAACCCATAGCAAGCAAGGTGTGATATCACATTGTGCACAAGTGTGCCAAATCATGCCCCAAATCCATGGTGGTTTGGTTAGTTTTTGGCGATTTCCCTCTTTTCGTCCGAAAACCCCTCGTTCGACACATGTCCACCATGGGGACACCAAGCAACCAACTCCAAAAAATCAAAACCCATAGCAAGCAAGGTGTGATATCACAATGTGCACAAGGGTGCCAAATCATGCCCCAAATCCATGGTGGTTTGGTCAGTTTTTGGCGATTTCCCTCTTTTCGTCCGAAAACCCCTCGTTCGACACATGTCCACCATGGGGACACCATGCCACCAACTCCAAAATATCAAAACCCATAGCAAGCAAGGTGTGATATCACAATGTGCACAAGGGTGCCAAATCATGCCCCAAATCCATGGTGGTTTGGTCAGCTTTTGGCGATTTCCCTCTTTTCGTCCGAAAACCCCTCGTTCGACACATGTCCACCATGGGGACACCATGCCACCAACTCCAAAAATCAAAACCCATAGCAAGCAAGGTGTGATATCACAATGTGCACAAGTGTGGCAAATCATGCCCCAAATCCATGGTGGTTTGGTCAGTTTTTGGCGATTTCCCTCTTTTCGTCCGAAAACCCCTCGTTCGACACATGTCCACCATGGGGACACCATGCCACCAACTCCAAAAATCAAAACCCATAGCAAGCAAGGTGTGATATCACAATGTGCACAAGTGTGGCAAATCATGCCCCAAATCCATGGTGGTTTGGTCGCTTTTGGCGATTTCCCTCTTTTCGTCCGAAAACCCCTCGTTCGACACATGTCCACCATGGGGACACCATGCCACCAACTCCAAAAATCAAAACCCATAGCAAGCAAGGTGTGATATCACAATGTGCACAAGTGTGGCAAATCATGCCCCAAATCCATGGTGGTTTGGTCAGCTTTTGGCGATTTCCCTCTTTTCGTCCGAAAACCCCTCGTTCGACACATGTCCACCATGGGGACACCAAGCCACCAACTCCAAAAATCAAAACCCATAGCAAGCAAGGTGTGATATCACAATGTGCACAAGGGTGCCAAATCATGCCCCAAATCCATGGTGGTTTGGTCAGCTTTTGGCGATTTCCCTCTTTTCGTCCGAAAACCCCTCGTTCGACACATGTCCACCATGGGGACACCATGCCACCAACTCCAAAATATCAAAACCCATAGCAAGCAAGGTGTGATATCACAATGTGCACAAGGGTGCCAAATCATGCCCCAAATCCATGGTGGTTTGGTCAGTTTTTGGCGATTTCCCTCTTTTCGTCCGAAAACCCCTCGTTCGACACATGTCCACCATGGGGACACCATGCCACCAACTCCAAATAATCAAAACCCATAGCAAGCAAGGTGTGATATCACAATGTGCACAAGGGTGTCAAATCATGCCCCAAATCCATGGTGGTTTGGTCAGTTTTTGGCGATTTCCCTCTTTTCGGCCGAAAACCCCTCGTTCGACACATGTCCACCATGGGGACACCAAGCCACCAACTCCAAAAATCAAAACCCATAGCAAGCAAGGTGTGATATCACATTGTGCACAAGGGTGCCAAATCATGCCCTCTTTTCGTCCGAAAACCCCTCGTTCGACACATGTGCACCATGGGGACACCATATTATGTTATTGTTCACCACTTTGAGATTTTTTCGATGAAAAATTTCAGATAAATGAGTAAAAGTCATAAAGAAAATTTTAATCACAATTTTTGGTGATTTTTACGTCTGCTATGTTTTGATTTTGAAGAACTCTACCGCTCCGAACATTTAGTTTCAAAAGAACAATTGTTAACATAAAATTGAAACCTCCCAAGACAATTGTTAACATAGCATGGCAAAATATTTACAGTTTCAAAAGAATGGACTACTAGCCAAAAGCACCTCACGCAGGAGGGAGACCAAACCAAAAGATCAGGGGGTCATGCAGCAGAAGAGATGATCAATCCACCATCAGGAGGACTCTGTCGACCACGATCTTGCGGTAGAGCTCGTACGAGACCCAAGCATCAATGGCTGCATACTCGATGTTCATATTTGGAAGTGGGAAGTCCCCCCACAGTCTGTGGCGATGGTGGTGGAACTTCTTCTTCATATCACCGAACCATGAATCAATGAGTCTTGCTGCCATGGTAGCCATGCCAGCCCTCGCATGACCAAGTGTACTTGAAGTACTCGTCCTGGAGATCGACGTAGTACTCAGAAGGAATCTCCATGTGCCATGTCCTCCGCATAACTCTCTTGTCACCACGGATGTCAACACTCGCAAACGTAGCGCCTTCTCGAAAGTAATGTACTAGTCACAGATCAGTTACAAATATGCAAGAACCTACAGAGGAGACGAAGATGAAAGAAATTAATAAATCGGGAACAATGTGTAGCAGATTTAGATCGGGAATGTACTGCTTTTCTGGAACAATGTGTAGCAGATTTAGATCGGGAATGTACTGATTTTCGGAACAATGTCAAACGAAAATCAAAGAGAGACAGAACGGCGGCAAGTAAAAAACCCCAAACGAAAGATTAAAAAAGGGGATTAGTTCTTACGCTGCGTAGTGGAACACCAAGCACATGTCGACGCATGCAGAGTTGAACCACGGCGATCTTCTTCTCGTCCTCGGCTCGATGGTTGGTGTACTCGAAGTCGAGGCCGACGAACTTGTGCTCCTCCTCCATGAGCCACTCCGTGTACATGTCGAGGACGCGGCGCACTTCCCGTGGGTCGTTGGTGTAGACCACATCCAGGTCCTCGTCGTCGTGGATGTGGACTGTGCGCTTGCTAGTCCAGTTGTAGATTTGCTGCTCATCCATGTCCATGGCGACGCAGCGGCGGAAGACGAAGATAATGAGGGAGAGGAGACGACGAGAAGTGTGGAAAGTGGAAACCAGGATGCGGTGCGAATATTGAGACGGTAGGGGAGGGGGAAGGGGATAAATATTGACACGGCAGACGAAGAGAAAACTGACGCGGGTCTAGTCCTACTGACGCGCATTGGACCGTGTTGTCACGTCTAAACCCAACGACCGCCCATTTGCACTCCTATTGACCTACCGAAATTTACTCCACGATATAACTTGCCATCATTTCACGACCT
This sequence comes from Lolium rigidum, assembly GCF_022539505.1. NCBI lineage: Eukaryota > Viridiplantae > Streptophyta > Magnoliopsida > Poales > Poaceae > Lolium > Lolium rigidum. The sequence continues at coordinate 161,417,559 of NC_061509.1, read as the reverse complement.
CCTTCAGCCGCCGCCAGATCTCGCCACGTCTCTCGCCGCCAGATCTCGCCACGTCTCTCGCCGCCACAGCTCGCCACGTCTCTCGCCGGCGAGACTTGTAAGACTCTCGCTCCGCGTCGAGACCAAGGATGGCGCCTACTAGTGGAGTACGTAAATAACATGTACGTCTCGCGATCGATCGTTGTTTCCGATTGGTAATCTTTCTTCATATTTTTTGCAGTGTCCAGTTTGCTTTGACAAGAAGGGGATGTGCGGCGGAGGGGGAGTCGCGTTAGGTTTTTTCGTGCAAACACTACAAGAGGGTTTTGAGGAGAAGACGGTACATGCACTTATAAGTTTAAAATTCATTCAGATGTTTCATTAATTCGCCGCCACATCAAAGTTTAACACGTGATCCTAGTAGTGATTGCTAGTTTAGTACTATTATTCAGATGTGTGTAATAATTGTTGGTCACCATATGTATTAACCGCTTATTTATGGTTGAGTTTTACGATAGTTGTGATAACTTTTACGTTCATACCAGTTTTACGATAGTTGTAGCTGTTAGAGATAGAGGTATCGGTAGTTCAGTCCTATGCCGATAGAAGTTCAGATATGTGCTGATAGAAGTTCAGATATGTGCCGATAGAAGTCCAAGATCTGAGACTCGGTGATTATCCGAGTAGACGCATATTTAACTTACTTTTGTATTAACTCTACTGAATTTAGGTCATCCCTTGCTACTATAGACCGTATTTCCTTAAGAAGTATGGTGTCCAGACCTCCCACAGGACAACTTTTGAAGCCGCACTCAAAACCAAAGATGGCCATGCATTTGTTGTTAATGTTACCAACAGAGCCGGCAGTAACCTATATCAACGGAAGATTTTGGAACGAATTTGCTAGAGTGTACAATTTTAAGGTTGGCATGGAGTTAATTTTCAGAGTTAACTCATCCGGTCAGGATACTCTTGTAATAACCGGAACTCGAACCACTAATCCATCCAGGTAATTTTCCACCTTTGGACACAATGATTGATCATATTAATTATTCCATCTTATGTCAGCTTATTTTAATTATGCAGCTTACTACCAGCTTGTCCCGTACGAAGCGTGACATTGTTGACTCGCTCAGTAGTACTGATGGAACAATGATAAATTGGAGGATGATGCATACCGTCATTCTTCGGTGGACAACTTGGACTACCTTGTTGACTACCACAATGCTGGAGATTATGATCAAGGAGCACTACTTGTCCCAATGCCGCATACTCCGAATTGGACAAACAAATGAAAATTACAACAAACACGTGGTAAGCAGTAGATCATATCATTTCATTAAGTTTGCGACCTACATTACGTACAAGTGTTAACTAAACTATGTCCCTACTGTTGGAACAGAAAATCCCTAGCCGTTTGGTTCCTAAAGGTATGGAACAATATGGTGCAATCAGTATTGTGTGCCATCCCAGGTACTTTGGTGCATTCGTCCTACGCAATTTCTTCGGACGATGGTCGTATGTGCGTCGCTGGGTGGAAGGAGTTCATGGACAAGGAAAAGCACCTTCGGATGGGTGACAAGATGCTCGTTCTTGCTTTACCCGGGAAATGCAGGGGTTTACTTGTTTGCTACCCATGTGCCCGAAATCGATCCGGAGTAGCTAGTCCGTGATTCATGGTGCCGGTGTGTCCAACTATGCAGCCCCTTTAGGTTTAAATTAAGTTGTAAGACTCTTTATGCGATTGTCGATTTTGCTTGTGTTAAAACAATAGTTAGTCATATCGTGCCGCTGGTTGTAATCGTGTCAAGTGTCGATTAATTAAAACCATTGTCAAAGTTATGTTACCGACATGTTGGCTTTCTTATATTTGTCCATATTTTTGCTTATATTAATTTGCTCTTAAAACCTTCTCGGATAATTCAATGACAAGTTCGAGATCGTAAACATCTAAATAAGAACATTTCAAATGTTTGGAACAAAACATATAGTTGTATGCATTACATGTTTCTATCAATCTAAATCACTATCTTCTTCTGAATTTTTTCCCTCGTCATCATGTATGTTCTCTTCCAAAATGAGACTATCATCCCGATTCTCTAGTTCATCTTCGCTCATATCCATGTCAACATTGGGACTATCTTCCGCATTCTCTAGTTCACGGATTGTACGAGCATCATGAATACGTACAACTTCAGCAAGCACGATGATCATCCTCCTCTCGCTTCCACATCCGCTTCCTCGTCTAGGTCGACAACATCATGAAATGTATGGTCGATCGAACCTTCATCCTCCCGGTATGCGTCTTCATTCCGTACAAATGCATCATCGTTACCATCTTCTAATTCCGGAACGTCGTACACATGTCTATGGCTGAACTTCGCACCACTTTCCACGGATCACCAAACTTTGTATCCTCCAAATAGAAGCATGTTTCAGCTTGACTCGGCCAATATGAATGGTGAATTCTTGAACCATAGGATAGAAGTGTTAACGCTTTTAAAAAAACCATCATCTTTTATCTTCGAACCCTTGCTCGCAAGGTCGAACCAGTCGCAACGAAACAAGTACACGGACCTGTCACCGTGTTTGTTACTCCCGTACCGCAGTTCAAGAACTTCTTGCGTAACACCATAGTAGTCGGTCTCATCTCGCATCACCAAAAGATCCCTTAGTCGCTACGCCCGAATTTTGAGTCTTCGTGTCTTTATCCCGAGTAAGCGTGCGAAACCTCGCACCCTTTACGTTGCAACCAGCGTATACTACTACACGCCGGTCCGGCCCAAGCAGCCGGAGACTTCAAATCTTCCGATGCATTGTCCAACAGTCTCACATGGTTTGCAAACCAACCTGCAAACTCTCTCTCGAACCGTCTCCTCGATGTCACGCACACCCCTACCTCCCAATTCTTGTCGGAATTCACCGAAACATAGAAAAAACACATATGAAATACAGGACAATTATGTCTGCAACATTGAGAAGTAGTTATTAAAGTGAAGCTAACTACTTACTTGATATAACGTTCTACATCGTCACAGCTTGTTCAGCACATACCAAACCATTTTGTCAAATTCCTTGTCAAAATGTTTCAAAATGGATTTCCCAAGACCTTTAGCTCCAACCGAAAATACTTCCATCTCGTCAGATCAGGTTTTCTCCGAATGTCTTGGTTCCTATCATCTTTGTTAAATCTTGTTTCGTGCCATCCTTGAAAAATCTAGAGCAAAAAATCAAACACTCATCAACAATGTAGCTCTCTGCGATAGAACCTTCTCGGCCTTGCTTTGTTACGGACCGTAGACTTCGGATAACCTAATCTTCTCTCAACTGGATACATCCAACCATAATGAACAGGACCCCTCAAAAGAGCCTCCTCGTGAAGATGAATAGCTAAGTGCACCATTACATCAAAAAAGCTGGGGGAAGAGCTTCTCAAGTTTGCATAGGATCACAACAATTTCAACCTTCAATCGATTCAAGCACATCAACTTTCAGTGGTTTTGGCACACAGCTCCCTAAAAATCTTCCTAGCTCGCAATAGCCACATACATTTCCTTAGATGCAATTCCCTTGAGCCCAGCCGGCAACACTCGCTGCAGAAGTATGTGGCAATCATGCGTCTTCATACCGGTAACCTTACAACCATCAATATTCACACATCTTCCCCAGTTTGCGCAATAACCATCTGGGAACCTAGTGTTTGCCAAATACCTACACAAATGTCTCTTCCGTTCCTTCGAAAGCGTCCATGGTGCAGGGGCTTCGCATAACTTACTCGCTGCATCATCATCATCCTTCTCAATTTTCTTCAACCAATACTTCTTCCACATTTTGAATTTCCTCAAATCAATTCTAGCACTAACAGTTGTCCTTATTCTTGCCCTCAAGTTCAAGTAGTGTACCAACAATATTGTCACATATGTTCTTCTCAATATGCATCACATCTAAGTTGTGAGCTATCTTAAGTTCTGGCCGATACGGTAGATGATGTAAGCTGACTTTCAGTGTGCCATGTTGGTTCACCGGGTACAGCTTGCACGCTTCCGCTTTCTATTTATTGGATTTTTCCCATGTTCAAAATCCTTAACCATTTCTACCTTCGCAGCTACCTCTTTGGGTGTGTACTTCCTTGGTGGATCTCTAATCTCAGCTTGTACCATTGAAAAGTCTCGCTTCTCCCGTATGGGTGTTTTTTATCAAGAAATCGCCGATGCCCAATATATCCAATTTTGTTTTTCAAAGGTTCAGCGCAAGGATTCTCATCGCAATGCACACACGCATGAAATCCTCTTGTGCTTCGGCCTCGACATAGTGGCATATCCAGGATAATCATGAATAGACCAAAGAAACGCAGCATGCAATGGGAAATATTCCTCCGTGCATGCATCAAATGTCTCCACACCACTCCATAGCCGGATCATATCTTTTATCGCTGGCTGCATAAATACATGAAAATCTTTCCCTGGGGAATACTTTCCGGGGATTAGCAATGCCATCATGTAATTCGATTGATCCATGCACATCCATGGTGGGAAGTTGTAAGGAATCACAAAAACAGGCCACATACTCGTAAGGATTACTCATACTTCCAAAAGGACTGAAGCCGTCTGTGGCAAAACCTAGTCTTATGTTACGAGGATCTTTAGCAAACCAATCAAACTTGCCATCAAAGTGCTTCCATGCCTCACCATCAGCAGGGTGCCTCAGTACATTGCGCTCAACAACCCTCTTCTCTTTGTGCCATCTTGTATGTGTCGACATTTCCTTTTTAACAAATAGTCTCTGCAACCTTTTAATTATAGGAAAGTACCTTAACACCTTGTGAGGGATTTTCTTTTTTCCAGGAGGGTCTCTATATCTTGATAATCCACAAACATGGCAGTTCGTATCGTCCTTGTGATCTCCCCAAAATAAAGAACAATCAAACTTGCATGCATGAATTGTCTCATAACCAAGCCCAACATCGTAAAGAACACTCTTAGCATCAGCATATGATTTGGGAAAGTCCACATCTGGCAAAGCTGTACGTAAAAGCTGAAGTAAGAGATCAAATCCTCTCGTTTGTTATCCGACTGTATGATTTGACATGAAGGAGCTTAATGATGAACGACAACCTAGTGAAAGAGGTGCATCCCTCATAAAGTTCTTTTTCGCTGACTCAATTAGATTAGCATACGGATTTGGCAGGTCAGGACCTTTATTTCCGCACTTCGCAGCTCATCGATCATACTAGACGAATCATCAACATAACAAACACCATTGTCTTCCTCTTCATCGTTGTCACTATCATACGCACCATCATCGTTTCTATCCCGCCCTTCGTCATCACTAAAATCTTCCCCATGTCTAGTCCATCTTGTATACGTCATGGACATACTCGAACAATTGCAGGTGATCCTCGATCGTTTTTATATCCCGACGTATCAGATTTAGGCAAGTCCTTGCAAGGGCACAAGATTGGTTCATCTGTATTGTCCAAGTGTTCTCGCGCAAAATTGATGAAATCCCTAACACCTGCCATGTACTTTGTTGTGAACTTCTGGGTGCCATCAGTTATCCAACTTCGATCCATTGCCTACAATTCAGCTTAAGAACATGCCAACGTTCTTCGTAACAGATCTTGACAACCGATTAAAAAATCTAGACCTAACGAACAATCAGGACAACTCACCGATGATGCGTCTCGCCGCCACCACAATGGAGCCTTCACGGAATTCTTCTCACCTCGACGAGAACCCTAGTCGATTCGATCGTTAGCAAGAGCACCTATATAGGCCGTGTCTGCTAGCGGCGCGACTTAAACGAGGCACCCTCGGCCGACATAAATATTAATAAGGGAATTATTATGTCATAACATCTAGATCACACCATTGAAATAAATATGTAGAATAGACTACTTACGGATCCAGATCAAAATTCCATATCTACCTTAGCGGTAAGACTCCGCGTCGGTCATGCCGAAGCCCTTGTTCAATTCTTCCAAACCACAATTTTTACTTAATTAAATATGTTCCTGACAACTGGGTCACGCATGATATATAAAACTAATAACATTTAATAAAGTAACTTAGTAATATTTCGTCACCTCGATCTTTGATTTCGTCACCTATTAACATACACGATGGAAGCCCTTCCCGCTTGGGTAATGGGTGACGATTTTTCTTGACGAGAAATCATACCGTCAAGCATTACCTTAAATGCTTGACGAAAGATGAATTCGTCACCTATAAGGACACATCCATGACGGTATGCATTTTTGTCACCAGGGTTTTCGTCAACAAATCTCCCATCTCTTGTAGTGATAGTAACAGGATTACCATAAATCCTGAATGCAACCGTTGGCTCATATTGTTTGTTGTTGAACTGGAAACTCTCGACGAAATTTTTTGTGAGCATATAATACTGCTCCCTTTCATCTCCCATATAGGTAGTTAACCCTGCCCTGTTGACAAGGGTTAAGAAATCCTCCAATATTCCTGCATTCCTTAGAAAATCATAGCATGGAAAAGTAGAAGCATTAGGAGGCCCGTTGTCCTCTTCGGGCGCGAAGCTAGGCGCGAGGATGTCCTCGTTGTACGACCGCCTAATTTGGGTGGAGGACCTAGAAGGCCTCCCGGTGTTGGTTGTTCCCTTCTTGAACAACTCTCCAAATTTGAACTTCTTCATTTTCAAGGAGCAAATGTGCCAAATTTCAGCAGGAAATCTGAGCTGAGCAAAGAGATCGAGAAATCTGGAATTCTTGAGCAAAAACGCGAGTGAGAGGTAATGTGTTCGAGTTTTTTCGGGAGAGAGAAGGTGCTGGGAGGAAGAGATGGCAAAGTGGGGCAAGGAGGGGCCCACACCACATGGTGGCGCGGCCACCTCCTTGGCCGCGCCGGCCTGTGGTTTGGCGCCCTCCGGTGCCCCACAGGTCATCCTCTCGGTGCACCCGGGTGCCTCGTCGAAAAATAGGACCAACGGTATAATTTTCGCGAATTTTTGAAAACTTTGAAAAATGCACATTTTCTGGGTATTAAGTTTATTATTACTGGCCAGGAAAATTTTTGAAATCTCAAATCAACTAAGAAACTTTGCAAATTAAAAGTGCTACAGCAACTAAAGCAAGTGGAGAAAGAAAGAGATGTTGTTTACCTCCTCTATGCATATAAAAGGTATTTGTTAACAAGGTTGATCAAGTCTTGCCACCAAATAAATTTTACATAGCATATGAAGAAATAAACCTCAAATCAATCATGTTACCTTGAATTGTATTGATATGGATCCAATCACAAGAGTTTGATATTCTTCTTTAGGCTCATATATAGGACAATCGATGGTTCCCACTTTGATAGTTCTCACATGAGAGATAGTATTAACTCCGCACGCTTTTTCAATCCTCTTGGGGAAATAGACGGTGTGTTCCTTATCATCAACATTGAAAGTAACCTTTCCTTTATTGCAATCAATAACAGCCCCTGCGGTGTTAAGAAAAGGTCTCCCAAGAATAATAGACATATTATCATCTTCAGGCATTTCCAACACAACAAAATCAGTTAATATCAAGTAGTTATTAGTAACTTGAACAGGAACATTCTCACATATACCAACAGGAATAGCAGTAGATTTATCAGCCATTTGCAAAGATATATCAGTAGGTATCAACTTATCTAAGTAAAGTCTCTTATAAAGAGAAAAAGGCATAACACTAACACCGGCTCCCAAGTCACATAGAGCAGTTTTAACATAATTATTCTTAATAGAACAAGGAATAGTAGGTATACCTGGGTCGCCCAACTTCTTTGGAACTTTGCCATTGAAAGAGTAATTAGCAAGCATAGTGGAAATTTCCTCATTGGGGATTTTCCTTTTGTTAGTAACAATATCTTTCATATACTTTGAATAAGGAGGCAATTTAATAGCATCAGTCAAAGGAATTTGCAAGAATAAAGGTTTCATCCAATCACAAAATTTATTATAGTGTTCCTCTTCCTTTGATTTGAGTTTCTTAGCAGGAAAAGGCATTGGCTTTTGCACCCAAGGTTCTCTTTCACTACCATGTTTCTCAGTAATAAAATCTTCTTTAGTATACTTTTTATTTTTAGCATGCTTTTCAGGTTCTTTTTCAACCTCTTCTTTATCAGGAGTATCATTCTTATCATTATCTTCACTATTATCATGTTCATTACCACTTTCAGTTTCAGCATCAGAAATAGAAATACTATTAGGATCATTAACAGGTTCAGAGGATTGTACAACATTTTTATGTTTCTTTTTCTTTTTCTTCTTAGAATGAGCTCTGGGTTCAATGCGTTGAGAATCTTGTTCAATTATTTTGGGATGCCCTTCAGGATATAGAGGATCCTGGGTAGAGACACCACCTCTAGTTGTTACTTCATAAGCATGTTTCTCTTTAGAATTATTCCCTAACAAGTCATTTTGCACTTTAGTGAGTTGATCAATTTGAGTCTGAATCATTTGAAAATGTTTGACAAGCATCTTAACATCATTGGAGGTTCTCTCCACAATATCATGCAATTGACTAATAGCTTGAGAATTTTCCATTAGATGATTCTCTACTCTCATATTAAAATTTTCTTGCTTAACAATATAATTATCAATCTCATCTAAGCATTGTGCAGGAGGTTTTGAATACGGAATATCTTCCCTAGTAAAGCGTTGAAGGGAATTTACCTCAATCATGGATGAAGGGGGAATTATCTCACATATATCTTCTATAGGAGGTAGATTCTTCACATCTTCAGATTTAATACCTTTCTCCTTGAGAGACTTCTTGGCTTCCCTCATATCTTCATCATTCAATTTAATTAAACCCCTCTTCTTCACTATTGGCGTTGGAGTTGGTTCGGGTGTATTCCAATCATCATAATTCCGGCTTATTTTAGCCAATAATTCTTCAGACGTCGTCCGGAGTTCTTTTCTGAAAACACAACCAGCACAACTATCCGGTATGCCCTAGACTCAATGGTTAGTCCACTATAAAATATATCAAGTAAATCATGCTTTTCTAGATCATGGTCGAGCAAAGCTCTAATAAGAGAGCAAAATCTTGCCCAAGCCTCGAGCAATTTCTCTTCATCTTCTTGATCAAAATTATAAACTCTCTCGCAAAGCAGCATGTTGAGCACTAGCAGGAAAGTATTTCCGGAAGAAAACGACAAGCAATTCTTTTGGACTTTTAATAGAACCAGGTGGCAAACTATTATACCAAGTTTTAGCGTCATCCTTTAATGAGAATGGAAAGATTTTAGCAACAAAGTAAGTACGCTTCTTAACATCATCAGAAAACAAGCTACTCAAAGTAGATAACTCAGTCATGTGTTCAACATCACTTTCTTTTTCAGTACCACAAAATGGTGTTTTCTCAACAATAGCTATATGAGATAGATCAAGAGAAAAATCATAATCTTTATCCCTAATGTTTATAGGAGATGTGGCAAATTTAGGATCGGGAGACAGGTTTATATCTAACAGTATGTTTCGCAAGCAACTTTTTAATTTTTCTTGCATCGGTAGTAGCATTGCATTTTTCAATAAAATCATCATCAAGTTCCACATAATCTTCATCAAGATCATCACTAGAGTATTCAAGTTCGGGTGAATTAACAGGTGTAGTAACATCAGGAATTTCAGCATTTTCAATTTGTCTAGACCTAGCAATGGAAGCATCTAGAAAAGTTCCCAATGAACCACTATCATCAAGCACAGAGAAATATTATCAGTATTATGAGAGTGTTCAGATTCAGCAGATGTACCCGCATGCGAAGCATGTGGCGGTGAAACAAGTTTATCAATCACGGATGGTGAATCAAGTGTAGCGGAGGTACTCGGAATTGTACCTTTTCTTGTAGTGGATGGTAATATGGCGATCTTAGTATCGCGAGGTTTACCCATGATGGAGAATTTGCAGCGAACAATATTAATCCAAGTGAACTTCCAAATAAAGCTATGCTCCCCGGCAACGGCGCCGAGAAAATAGTCTTGATGACCCACAAGTATAGGGGATCGCAATAGTCTTCGAGGGAAGTATTACCCAATTTATTGATTCGACACAAGGGGAGACAAAGAATACTTGAAAGCCTTAACAACGGAGTTGTCAATTCAGCTGCACTGGAAACAGACTTGCTCGCAAGAGTTTATCGAGAGTAACAGTTTTATAGCAAGTAGCAGTAGTGAAATAACAACAGCAGAGTAACAAAGACAGCGAGTAGTGATTATAGTAAACAAGCAGGATTAAAATATCGTAGGCACGGGGACGGATGACGGGCGTTGCATGGATGAGAGAAACTCATGTAACAATCATAGCAGGGCATTTGCAGATAATAATAAAACGGTATCCAAGTACTAATCAATCAATAGGCATGTGTTCCAATTATAGTCGTACGTGCTCGCAATGAGAAACTTGCACAACATCTTTTGTCCTACCAGCCCGTGGCAGCCGGGCCTCAAGGGAAACTACTCGGATATTAAGGTACTCCTTTTAATAGAGTACCGGAGCAAAGCATTAACACTCCGTGAACACATGTGATCCTCACATCACCGCCATTCCCTCCGGTTGTCCCGATTTCGTCACTTCGGGGCCATTGGTTCCGGACAGCGACATGTGTATACAACTTGCAGGTAAGATCATAAACAACGAATATCTTCATGAATCAATAACATGTTCAGATCTGAGATCATGGCACTCGGGCCCTAGTGACAAGCATTAAGCATAACAAGTTGGAACAATATCATAAAAGTACCATCTACGGACACTAGGCACTATGCCCTAACAATCTTATGCTATTACATGACCAATCTCATCCAATCCCTACCATCCCCTTCGGCCCACAGCGGGGGAATTACTCACCCATGGATGGGGGAAACATTGCTGGTTGATGGAGAGGCGTTGGCGGTGATGGCGGTGATGATCTCCTCCAATTCCTCGTCCCGGCGGAGTGCCGTAACGGAGACTTCGGCTCCCGCGATGGAGTTTCGCGATGTGGCGGCGTTCGGAGGGTTTCGGCGACTTCGACTTCTCCCCCTGCGTTTTTAGGTCGAGGCAAATAAGTAGTCCGAAGGGGGCGTCGGAGGCCGACCGAGGGGCCACACTACATGGCCGCGCGGGCCCCCCCGGGCCGCGCCGCCATGTAGTGTGGGGCCCTCGGGCCTCCACTTCAATTGCCCTTCGGCTCCGTCGTTATTCCGGGAAAATAGGCCCTTTCGTCAAAATCCCGAGGTTTTTCCCCGAAAGTTGGATTTCTGCACAAAAACGAGACACCGAACAGTTCCGCTGAAAACAGCGTTAGTCCGTGTTAGTTGCATCCAAAATACACAAATTAGAGGCAAAACAATAGCAAAAGTGTTCGGGAAAGTAGATACGTTTTGGACGTATCAAACGGCCCTATCCGCCGCTTCCTTGTTCTCCACCGAGAATGAGGTGATCATCTTCTCGAGGGAGGCATCCGTGGCGGCCAATACCGGCGCCGCATTCCTCTCGGCCTTGGCCTTCTTGTTGCCAATGGGGCGCCCGGTGGAGGCGCCGGCAGGATCCACCGGCCCTTCTACCTCGTCCTTGTGTAGAGTGTGGCAGAGGTCGTCCCATTTCTTGTAACTTTGTAGCTTGTTGAAGCAATGCATGAAGATGAAATCCTTGTCCTCGTTTTTGAACTTGTACATCTCGAGTGCTTGGAGAATGTAACAATACATGATTCAAAACAAGATATGGAATAAGATGGATCATCAACATTTGGAACAAGATATGGAACAAGATGATATGGAACAAGATGGATATGGAACAAGATGATATGGAACAAGATTGGGTAGATCATACCCAATCCACCATCGTCTTGCCGCTCTCCTGCCGCTTCTTAATCTTATCATAGTAGCCATGGAACTTGCTACACGTCGCCTTGATCATGTTCCAACGGTGGGAGAGGGTGCCCTCATTCCGGATCATGTTGATGGTGGCGTAGTCACCATAGTTATTCTTCTCATTGAAGCAATCGAGGATGCGCTTATAGTACTTGGCTCCGGTTTGGTTGGCGCCGGCGATGGGGCAAAAACTCACTTGCTTCCACGCCTCGATGAGACATTCATCCTCCAAAGACCTCCACCTCGGACCACGAGTGCCCCCGAAACGCCTGCGCGTCATCGTCATGGTGACATCGGTGTCGGCGTCGATCAGCTCCTCCTGGACCTCCTCCTTACCTTCGTCCTCCTCGGCCTCTTCTTCATACTCGTCGATGGGGGGTTCATAGGCTTGGCCGCGTATGAAGCCGTTGAGGATCTCGTCCCCGGCAGCAATCTACGCAACAAGTTACCTACTTTCAGACACCGCCGGTGTCTACGATGCACATAACACATAAAAAAGTAAGGAAACACACCTTGTCCTCACCCATGGACACGCCGGACGTGCTGCCGAACACCTGGTGGGTGCTCCTGCCCTTGTCGGGGAAGAGGTGGCGGGGAAGGATGGTGTCGTCGGTCACGTGGCCTTCGGTGCGGCGCAGGTCAGGCGACGAGTTCAGTTTGACGGGGAAGCGAAAGGTCCCGCTGCCCCTCGCCGCTGAATCCAGCGAGAACGGCGCGGTGGGGTCGAAGGTCATGTCGCTATCCGCGTACTCGGGGGAGTAGCGGGTGCGGCCGTCCATCTGCGACAGCCACATCTACGAGATCGACGGCCCCTCCGCGTTGTACTCAGCGTAGTACCCCGGCGACGACGGTGAGCTCGAATTGTTACTGAGGCCGCCGCCCAAGCTGAGGCACGCTTCCGCAGTGGACGCCACTTTCGCTGCGTCGATAGCGGCGATGCGGCACCTTCTGCGATCGCCTGTTATGAAGGAGTGGCGTTCCATCTCCTTGTCCCACTCCTCCTGCGACGGTGTGTGGCTTCGTTGGCGCCTTGGCCGGAGCCTTTCTCTTCGGTGCCATGGCGGCGGTGAGGGTTTTTCGGGTTGGAGGCTGGATGGGAGATGGAGCGGCAGGCGGTAGAAATGAGCGGCGGAGGGGACGGGGTTTTGGTGGAGAAGATGTATAATTTGAGGATGTGTGGCTGACAGACGGCTCCCACGCCCAAAATTTTCCTCCTCGCGAGGCGCTGGCGCGTCCGATTCGCGCCCTTGGCCAAGGGGCCGGCTCGGGGTTGCCGGCGCTTCTATTGAGCTCGGGAAAGCGCCGGTGCTTCTATTGGGATCGGGAAAGCGCCGGCGCTATTTGGGGCTTGCCGGTGTGAGCCCATTTTCGCTCCCACCCCCCAAATCTCTATAGGGGCCGCTATGGGGCGCGTCGGTGGAGATGCTCTTAGTATTTCTCACGCACTAAATTGTAGTCCATACGTTTCAAAAAAGCTTCTCAACTTTGTCTAGATTTGGATTTTTTAGAAATATTTTATTTATAGATACATCCGTATGTAGAAAAAATTGAGAAGCTTTTTTTTTTGGAACGAACGGAGTAGTACAGAGAACCAAAATTAAATGCTTAATTCACGCCCTTCGGTTCAGTTTACACATAGTTTAAATTCTTTTTATTAATTTCATCAACAAAACATGAATTATTAACAAAAATGTATACATTGGAAACTATTTTTCTTCAACATGCACGGGATATATACAAACAGTGCATAAAAGCTGGTAATGAAGAAGCGACATCTTATCAACAAAAAAATATACCCTAGAAACTGTTTTTCTTCAACATGCGTGGGATTGTTGACGTCAGAAACCCACTGGCGGGCAGAGACGGGCAACACAGTAGAGCCGGGAACAACTAGGGCTGCGGCTGGCCCCAGTCTCTCAGAGCGACGGCCCGCAAAGCCTCCTGGTCACACGTCCGATGCTATCGCAAGGGCGTGCCACCTGACCTATACCTGGTCAGGAAGGTGTTGGATGATGCCTCGCTTAGTTTCCTGCATGGCATACACGTAAACATTAAATACGAGCCTCGATCGGCTCTCAGGTTATCTTGTGAATCGGCTCAAAGAGCCGATCCACCCATGATTCGTACGAGGTGTCCGAATATATGGTGGTCCTGCTTGATCAAGATAAAGCTAATGAGATCTACGACGATTTGGGGTTTTCACCGCATAATCGGATCATCCTACTCACGATTGGGCCTCGCGCTCGCGCACGGTGACCGTAAGCCGATCCTAGACAGGGCCTAAAAACCAACACGAGGTTGATCCCCGGAACATCCTTTCTAGGGCTAGCAAACGTCACCCTACACGCCGCTGGATCCTCCAACCCTTTGTAGGGCCTAACTATCGCGGATGTTAAACTAATCCTTGCAGAACAAGGAGCAACCGTAACGGATCAGATCTACTAAACTATGATCAAGCGGGGTGCCGCCCCTACACCTAAGAATAGGTGTAAGGGCGGCTAGATGTGCAAGGGTTGCATAACGAAAGCATGTGATTCGAAGAACAATGCTAACCCTAACACATCTAAGATAACTACGTTGCTCGCCATCAAAAAGGCTTCAGCACGAGCAACGCATGAACAACGTGGGCAGGCTTGTGCTGCCTAGATCGCAAGATGCGATCTAGGCAGCATGGTGCTTACCGGAGAAACCCTCGAGACGAAGGAGTTGGCGATGCGCCGAGATTTGTTTGTGTTGAACGTTGGTTGTTGTTTATTCCATAAACCCTAGATACATATTTATAGTCCAGGGGACTTTCTAACTCAAGCGTGCACCTAACCGTGCACGGGTAAAACTCTAACTCCTAATCGACACGTAACCTAATATGTTACAGATACAAGGGAAAACTAGCCCAAACTTTGCATTTAAGGCCGATTCACGTATTTCTTCTATATATATTCTTCAAGTCTATCTTGATCGCGGCCCACCTCTGACTCGGTCAAATTCTGGTGATAACACATGCCCCCCTGGTTTTGGAAACGACATTTCCAAAATCATTACGCTCTTCTTTCGTCGGGTCACGTCGTGGCGGAGCAGAAACTGCCGCAGAATCCTCATCATGATGCCTTGCCCCTTCCACTTCTCCACGTGGCTGCAAAACTTTCCTGTTGGGCAACATCTCCTCGGAAACTGCTGTGGCATTGAATCTCCCTCATACCCCTTTTATTTAACCGTTCTAAACAGCTTGCGCCTCCTTCGTCCTCCTCGCATTAGCACCAAAAACCCTCTGTGCCACCATGTCTTCTTCCTCCTCCTCCTCCGAGCTTTCCTACGGGTCCTCCTCCTCCCGCGAGACGCCGCCGGAAATCCGTGCCCCAGAAGAATGGGACGAGGAGAGCCACGCCTCCTCCATTTGGTCCGAGGACGACAAGTCCTTGACCAGCGGGGATGAAGATCTTCAGTTCCTCGCCGACGGGGAACTGGAGTCAGAAAGCGAGGACGACCGGTTCCCCTGGGACGGCTGCCTCACCTCTGAAGCAGAGGAAGAGGAAGACGACGACGACGACTCCCTCGAGGGCTACCCACCGGCAAAACGCCTCCGCATGTGGTGGGACGACGACAGCAGC
Source organism: Lolium rigidum (assembly GCF_022539505.1). Taxonomy (NCBI): domain Eukaryota; kingdom Viridiplantae; phylum Streptophyta; class Magnoliopsida; order Poales; family Poaceae; genus Lolium; species Lolium rigidum. The sequence continues at coordinate 161,402,125 of NC_061509.1, read as the reverse complement.
GACGATGAAGACGGGGATGAAGCTCCCGTAGAGGGCTACGGGAGTAGCGACGAGGAGCCCACCGGCAGCAGTGCCGATGAGAGTTCCGAGGATGCCGACGAGGGCAGCGTTGGCCCATAGATTAGGATCTACTAGTGTAGGCCTAGCAGTAGTAGATTGGTCAATAGACCCTTCTTTTGTTCTTCCTTCTTTGAGCAATCGGCTCTTTTTTTGTAAGAACTCCTGTTTATGAATGAAGAAGTTTCCCCAATTTGACTTTGCTGATTTCTTTTAAACCGATTCTCAATGAGCCGATGGCAACGCATCGGTTTCTCATAATCCGCTCTCCCTTTCTTCGACCACAGGGTGATTGCAATCTTGGTCAAAACTCAAAAGCCGACGTCAGCGCATCAAATCTTCATGAACAATGAATTTGAGTTCCGCCAGGTCATCACCCTTGACGCAAACCGCGGCACAGGACTAGCCGATGGCTACCCAATCGGCTTTCAAAAAACAGAGCATCCATCAGGCCGGCTGCCCCCCGAGTCTCAGTCAAGGCGAAACAGAGACGAGGGCATGCCATTCAGACAAAGGGGCCTGGGCCAGATCAATGTCTGAGAGAACATTCATGCAGAGCCAGCCGATTCCCAGCAAAATCGGCTCTCCAGAGCCGAGAACCCTCAAGGTGAGCTGCCCCCCGAGCTTCTTCAGACCGCCTTAGCTCGATCTGCACATCCATGCTGTTCTTGGCATTGTTCTTGAAAAGAGGACCTGAGCCCTTAAACCACTCCATTGAGGAGTTCTTCCATTAAAGTCTCTCTTCGTGCTCCATTGACCCTCTGATTGTAACAGTTATACCTCTCGAGTCGATGGCCATGCATCGGCTTTTGTATCCTTAAGTCGATGTCTGCTGCATCGGATGTGCTTTAAAATTTTTTTTTTACGGCCGATTTATATATCGGCCCCCATACCTCCATACCCATCATCAAAGAACATCTTGGGCTGCTGGGCACTTGCAAGACATTCCTACTGCATATCCTCGTGTTTCATCCACCTAAGTGCCCCCCCGAGCCGATTCTGTCAAGAGAATTGATGGTATCGGCTCTTCAGGTATCCCCTGTTGGATTACATGCTGAACCCAGGCAGAAAGGATGGTGAGGATAATTTTGGCCGATTGCTGGAATCGGCCTCCACGTTGCTTGCTCGATGAAGGTTTTGTAATGTTCCTCCATAAATTTTTTGGGGCCGATCACAAGGATCAGCCTCACCATACTTGCTCATTGGTTTGTTCTTGCTACTCGGTCAGGCCGGTGGATAAAACCAGCCCAATCTCCGACTTTATCATGTTGGTGCGCTTAATCGTCGTCCACCTCGAGTGCATCATGTAATCGTGGAGCACTAAGCTTCGTCGGAAGGACGAGCACCATGTTTGTGCCAGCCGATGTTTCATCATCGGCTTTCCTTTGCTTGGGACGCCATTCCATTTTCCGTGGACGACCCTCTTCATCCAGGGCTCGCTGTACTTTCGTAGCCAAATTAGGTCTTGCCTTCCTCAATGTATGCAAGTATAACCTTTCGGCTTCCTCCAGGCCGCGCAATCGCTGAACCCTGCGCTTTTGGGAACGGCTGAGTCCATCAGGGCACCACCTTGGCCGGTGGTACCTGTCTTCTTCTTCCCCCTCGTCTTCTGAATTCTCGAGATCTTCTAACCGAGGGGATTCAGCACGTTTGCTTTGTGGCGGGAGAGGCCCTAGGCGCTTGAACACAGACACGTGGGCTTTATCCTTCTTCTTCTGGTTGCATTCTGGGCAATTGCCGATTGTGGGCAATTGCCGATTGTGGGCAATCGGCTCATTCCTGAATCCCAGCAGTGTCTGAAGAAGGGACAGTCCCAGTGCCTATCCTTGTCGACTCGCTCCCCCAACTTTTCCTTGGCACGGCGCTCGTGCTCCTCCTCCTCGCGATCATGCCAACGACGTCTCCTGTCGTCCCTAGCCAGACGATCTTCTTCATCATCGTCGTTGTATCGCCGGCGTTGGTCATACTGACTCACGTACTTGTTGAGGAGGTGATCAGAGAGAGGTCGTTGATACCTTATGTTTTTCACTTCTCCCTCTGTGACGTAACTCTTGCCGTCTTGGCGGAGCCGATCGCGTGGAGCGGCTTCCTCTGTATCTTTGCTATGAGAGCAGCTGCCCTCATCTCCGTCCTTACCAGAGTGGTCTCCAGGTCCTACCATGTTGATATTGCACGAGAAATCCGGCTGGCACCCTCCATGGTAAGTATACTCCACCATGTTCACGGCGGGGAAGGGGTGTGTGTCGACCTTCATGGCGTACTGGGTTGAAAATTAACCGTCCATTTTCTATCGCCATTTGGATCTGCTGCCGCCACACCCGCAGTCGTTGGTGGTGTGGGTGAACGTGTTATGCCACTTGCGGTATGGCTTTCCGTTCAGCTCTTGCACCGTGGGGATTTTGTGGCCTTCGGGTACCTTTATATGCTTCTCCGTGAGTAAGAGATCAAAAATCTGCTCGGTTTTGGTCACGTCGAAGTCGAACCCTTTTGGAGGGCCTTGTGGCTTCACCCATTTGCAGGACACGGGGACTGCCGCTCGAGTCCATTCAGCCACTGCTACCTCTCGATCTCCCGCAGCACCTTCATCCGCGTCTGCCTCAACCAGGGTCACCGCACGCTTGAATTTGTCCTGGTAGACATCTGGGTGGCGCTGCTCATATGCTGACAGCTTCTGCACCATGTGCGCCAATGAAGGGTAGTACGCTTGGGAGGCCACGTCCTTAATCAATGATGAGAGACCCACCACCGCCAACTCGACTGCTTCTTTTTCACTTACATGAGCCGAAAAGCATCGGTTCCTAATGGTCCTGAAGCGCCGGACGTATTCCGACTACTTGTCTCCCCGCGCTTCTGTCGTACTTGTGCTAGATCGGCAATACCAACCTCGGAAGCTTCTGAGTGATACTGCTCATGGAACTGCTCTTCCAACTGCTTCCAAGTCCGGATGGAGTTCGGTGGCAGCGATGTGTACCACCCGAAAGCCGATCCTGTGAGGGACTGTGCGAAGAACCTCACACGCAACTCGTCCGATGCTGAGATCGTGCCCAGCTGTGCCAAATATCGGCTCACATGCTCGATGGAGCTGGAACCATCTGATCCACTGAACTTTGTGAAGTCCGGGAGCCGATATTTGGGTGGTAGCGGGATCAGTTCGTAATCGTTGGGGTACGGCTTGGTATAGCCGAACGTCTTCCTTTTCGGCATCATGCCGAACTGATCTTTCAGGATCGCACAAATCTGATCCGCGGTGATGGCTGAAGGTGTCGAACCCTGAAGATTCGCCGGGGTGGCATACTTAACCAGCCATGCTTGCTTTTCCGGTTCTAAGCCAACTGCAGGAGCTGGGCTCTGGAGGTTTGTCGGAGTGGCGTACTTAGCTAGCCACGTTTGCTTCTCAAGATCTGCTCCTGACGTTCCTCCTGCTGTTCCAGAGGCCCCTGCTGTCGCAACCTGGTTCGAGAGTGCCCAGGTATTGCAGTCTGGTACGTATGCGCACGCGTATCCGTGCGGGATCTCCTTGGGTGCCTCAAGTAGGAATTGGTAGTCACTAGGATCACCACCAATCTTGTAGACGACGTATGCCGATGAGTTCGGCAGTTCCGGTGCTGCCCATGCGAACGGCAGCGGAGGATGGGGCTGGAGTGGCAACTCTCCTTTGAAAGTCCCCGAGCTGGTCCCGACGGAGAATACCGGTGGCTCATGATTTCTTGGACCACGCGCGGAGCGACACGCTCCAAAGTGTTCACCGGGCTCTCGAGTGGCGGTGCAGCCGAATGAGCCACCATGTAGTTGATTTCCTGCCGCAACGACCTGGTGCGTTCTTCTGACGGGGCGGACAGGTCCACTCCATCAAGTGCGCCTTCAGGTGTGAACCCCTTCCACCTGACGCCATGGGAGCGGGTTCAGTGGAATGAGCCGATGAGTTCGGCTTCGAGGGTTGCCTTGATCTCGTCATGTTTCTTCTTGAGCTCATCGAGCGGATCCTCGTACTTGACCGGAGTGCCTTCCGCCATCTCGGATGTAGATGGCGATGTGGTGGATGTCGAAGATGGTCCCACCGGGCGTGCCAGAATGTGTTGACGTCAGAAACCCACTGGCGGGCAGAGACGGGCAACACAGTAGAGCCGGGAACAACTAGGGCTGCGGCTGGCCCCAGTCCCTCGGAGCGACGGCCCGCAAAGCCTCCCGGTCACACGTCCGATGCTATCGCAAGGGCGTGCCACCTGACCTATGCACTGGTCAGGAAGGTGTTGGATGATGTCTCGCTTAGTTTTCTGCATGGCATACACGTAAACATTAAATACGAGCCTCGATCGGCTCTCAGGTTATCCTGTGAATCGGCTCAAAGAGCCGATCCACCCATGATTCGTACGAGGTGTCCGAATATATGGTGGTCCTGCTTGATCAAGATAAAGCTAATGAGATCTACGACGATTTGGGGTTTTCACCGCATAATCGGATCATCCTACTCACGATTGGGCCTCGCGCTCGCGCACGGTGACCGTAAGTCCGATCCTAGACGGGGCCTAAAAACCAACACGAGGTTGATCCCCGGAACATCCTTTCTAGGGCTAGCAAACGTCACCCTACACGCCGCTGGATCCCCCAACCCTTTGTAGGGCCTAACTATCGCGGATGTTAAACTAATCCTTGCAGAACAAGGAGCAACCGTAACGGATCAGATCTACTAAACTATGATCAAGCGGGGTGCCGCCCCTACACCTAAGAATAGGTGTAAGGGCGGCTAGATGTGCAAGGGTTGCATAACGAAAACATGTGATTCGAAGAACAATGCTAACCCTAACACATCTAAGATAACTACGTTGCTCGCCATCAAAAAGGCTTCAGCACGAGCAACGCATGAACAACGTGGGCAGGCTTGTGCAGCCTAGATCGCAAGATGCGATCTAGGCAGCATGGTGCTTACCGGAGAAACCCTCGAGACGAAGGAGTTGGCGATGCGCCGAGATTTGTTTGTGTTGAACGTTGGTTGTTGTTTATTCCATAAATCCTAGATACATATTTATAGTCCAGGGAACTTTCTAACTCAAGCGTGCACCTAACCGTGCACGGGTAAAACTCTAACCCCTAATCGACACGTAACCTAATATGTTACAGATACAAGGGTAAACTAGCCCAAACTTTGCATTTAAGGCCGATTCACGTATTTCTTCTATATATATTCTTCAAGTCTATCTTGATCGCAGCCCACCTCTGACTCGGTCAAATTCTGGTGATAACAGGGATATATAAAACCAGTGCATAAAAGCTGATAATGAAGAAGCAGCGTGCTTATCATTAAAAAAGATATCCTAGAACTGTTTTGCTTCAACATGGACATGATATATACAATCAGTGCATAAAAGCTGGTAATAAAGAAGTTGTATGCTTTGGATACAACCAGTGCAAAAAAAGATTTTTGCTACCTACAATCATATACATATTTTAAATTACCTATATATACATAGTCTTAGGGACCTAATGAGAGAAACTGCTCACACCGACGCTCCCAATAGAAATCCACGTCATCATCTCGGACCCAATACAAGCGCCGGCAAAAGAAAACAAACTCCACCTAGAAAGTTTACCGTCGGCCCACACGGCAACACCTCTCTCTCATTTTTTATTCCTCATCTACCATTCAAACACTCTCCCTCATCTATTATTTGCTGTCGGCACATGCTGTTGGGGTTAATCGGTGTGGAAAATTTAATTATTTTGGCCGGTGCGGTCAGCGACCTGAATACGTAGCAGGCATGTGTCCGGCTAGTATTTGAGCGTCGCCGGTGGAGATTCTCTTGCAAGCACCTAATATCCAAAAACATGCCACTTCTTCATTTGCCACAGGTAAGACCACGATATATACATATCCAGTGAGTAGGTAATGAGATAACATGCAAAAAAATGATTTTGTATTGTTAAAGATAATATCATTGTGTATGTATTGTTCTTGCTGATTTTGTTAGTTGTGTTGTAATAGTTAGAATCATTGACATCACCCACATGAGGATAGAGAAATCTCGTCTTTTTATTCTCAATACTCATCTTTTTGTTCTCAAAACCGAACTTTTAGAAAAAACTGTTAACAACTTTAATATCATATGAAAATATATTTCATGATGTATTAATGATATTAATTTTGTATTTTACATGTTAATAATTTATTCTAAAAACTTGGTTACACATTACATTGTTTGACTTTACAGAAAAAACTAGCACAGTGGCCCTCGCAAATGCGAGGGCGTCATCTTTAGTGTGCCGATGGTATATGTGTTAAGATACAATAATATAGTTTTACAACTATAATAATGACATCATGGTAAACAAAGTAACACATATGCAAGTATCATGTTTGACTATCTTACATTTGTAGGCGAATGATGAATTCTGTGAAGACACAACCATGTATATCGTTTTAAAGTGATATTACATAAGTAGACAAAAATATAAGTTTATGTGATGTTATCTTTTAATTTCCATACCTCACGAGAAGTTAGTGTTGAATTAGACCTATATGTCCATTAAGCAGAAATGATATTTTAGTGTGATGTGATGTTCTCATCGATAGCATAACATCTGTCCTATGTCAGAGGTGATGTTCTCATCGGTAAAGTGACCTATGTAGTGACTTGGATAATTTTGAAATTGACTCCGGTTTTGTGTATACGCCTATAAATACTCAACAATGCATGGAGATACTTGCACATATTGATCGATTTGCACTTTTTTTGACAAAACACTTCATATCCTAGCACATATATATGTGAATTGCCACCACGTTTTAGTTTGTAGCTAGTGTACATACATACATTTTATTACACACGTATCTCTCGCTTTTTTTTGACTTGACTCATCTCTAGCTAGGCAGGTTTGGTTTTTTGTTTTGCGATCAGGATTGTTAATTCACAATTAGGCAAAGAAAAATCAATCCTAGTCAACTTTTAAAGACCCTCATTAACCTCCAAACCTTTTCCATAACTAAAAAAGCATTTTTAATTTCAAGTTATGTTTTTCTCGAATTCCCACTTTGTACATTGCATTTTGATTATCTTTTTTTTTGCCAATCGCATCTTGATTATCTAATATATGTACAACTTTCATGTATTTAGCTATTTTCGAATAGTGCCTCCGTATACCAGTTATATGCTTCAAACTGTATATCAGTTCAAATTATATATACACCTCTATCTATAAAAATGTCTTAACTTTGCCTGAATTTAGATGTATCTGAATATGTCTTAACTTTGTTTAAATTTAGATGTATTTAAATACTATTTAGTATCTACAAATCTACATACACCTAAATATATACAAATCAAAAATATTCTTAATACAATCAAGGGAGTAGTTAAAAATAATTTAAACATGCATATCAGACACTCGGGCTAATTTCTGGTTTTTAATGAGGCCGACCAGAGTAGAAAATCGTACGGCCATCGTCAAACTCCGGCAACCTCAACACGATGAAAGTGCCCAAACACAAAAGAAAAAAATCTGCCGAAATGGCAATGCACACGAATGTATGAAATCTTCCTTAGCTACTGTAATTAGCATCGTTGCTGTAATATTTTATTATTTTCATGTAGACCCAAGAGGATTTATACCTGATATGTTTAGAATCTAAAACTGGTAATACAAATTATGTACGATACTACTTTTCATATGGAATATTCCTTCAGAGTTCTAATCTTGTACGTCAAATCCAGCGTGCAAAATCTAGCGTGCCACATAAACGTTAAGGAAGTGGCCTTCCCTACCGATCAGATTTTTAAAACAAAGTCTATCTGTTGATCAGTTTTATGGTGCATGCAACAAAGTCTATCCGTTGATCAGTTTTATGGTGCACGCAGTTTTTTTTAGAATCTTTGAGATATGTTTTAACAGAACCGTGTATACCCATATGGCTGGCACATGCCATGAGTTTAGTTTTGGACACACATATTGTTGTACGTAACACTACTTAACTTTTAATCACGTACGTTAATATTAAAATCAATGGTTCATATTTTTTTAGCATATGTGGATTAACCTGGTGCCTCGAAAAACACCCTTTATTTTGCTTTTAATATATAATAGAATAGAATAGATGTAAGCCATATTCATTCGAATGGAGGTAGTATGTTGCTACCTAAGGACTTTTGCAATGGGTATTTCTTAACGTCGTATCCTAAGCAATGAATATGTTTAACGTGGTATCCTAATCAATGAGTATGTGACACTATATTAAATGAAAAATACATTGGTGTTGCATATGTAGCTAAGATACAAGTGTTGGACGGAGTCATAGAAAAAATTCATTCCTAGTCTAATTACATGCATACATGTCCACAAAATGAGCTTGTTTGGCACAATATCATTTCATTTGGCAAATCTACAGACATTATATGGTACCGACATGATGGGATGAGACCATGGAATTCTCAAATGAATTCTGTAACCAATTCTGTGGCAGCCAAAAAAGTTAATTCTTGGAATCACAAATGAATTTCTTGGTTCCAGCCCCAAATGATACGGGCCAAACGAGCTCTAAATGTAGATACATCTCTTAAGATACAATGCATTTGGGAGGTTGACAAATAACAAACACCACCGCCTAGAATAGCGTGATAAGATACAATGCATTGTGAAAGACATAACTATATTGATGTATTATCTCAATATGTCGAATGCTATATGAGCAACATGTTTTTTTACCACTCTACATATATTTTTATATTTAAAATGGAAAAAAGAGTCTTACAAGGAGAATGTTTAGGGAGGGAAGAAATGTACAAGGATACACATAGAAACTAAACAAAGATTTGAAGAAAAATAATCCAAGTAGTAATTCCATGTTAGCGCTTTGGTTTGATTTTACACCCTTAGTCACATAATTTCCTACTAAAAATAATTAATTATCATTTATTGCAAGGGATGGCAATAAGAGATAATGCATTGTACCGATTATATTTATCATCCTCTCTAGATGATATGGACTGCTAAGAGAAGACGTGACTTCCCTACTATTGTACATGCCCTTATATGCAACAAAAATATGACAAAACGCATGATAACATGACTTTTTTACGAATCCATACATGTTATGGTACCAAAGGTTAATTGATAATTGTTTATACAACTGGACAAACAAAAGAAAAATCTGAACAAACCGCAATAAAAATGTCATAATATGATTCTCTTCATATTCTTAAGCTCATCTGTCCAGTCATTCTCCTAATAATGACAACAGTACTTCTACATGAGACAAATGCGCGGTACTTGGTGTTCACAGATGAGGAACTAGAAGTTAGGAGGCCAGAGCCACACATAGCCATTAGCGCCACCCTGATCCATGCGGCCGTAATGATAGCCGTGTGACACAATCCTTTCCAAGTGATGCTTGCTTTCGCTTTCCCAACAATGCACGGTGCAACTACCGATGTCTAAGGTCGCTAAGCACTCTATGTTGTTGTGAAGATAGGCGTGTTGCTTGGAGTAATAGATGCGGTTCCTTTCAACCCCGCCACGGCGGATCGCCGTTGAAATATGCTCCGCCTTGCAATTCGTCGGTCCCAGGAATAAGGCGTGGTCTCCTAAGCTCGTCACCTCAACCCAGGCGTATTTTTGTGATCTTGTTGTGCCATTGTCGGCGAGCTCAAACACCCTGTAAAAATCACCTTTTTTGCAGTTGAATCCTCTTGATCCGACCTCCACCGCTATTGCTAGCTTGCCGTGCAGTTCAAAGACGTATTTTAAGGTAGATGATAATTCCATGGTGTAGAAGCTTGTCATATCAACGTCAACGCGGAAGACCAGAATTCCCCCCAGAGCGCCGTCTTCGTTTACGCCGATGTGGAACACCAGTAGTTCCTCGCAAGTAACCCCGACGAGCTCGCCGTTGCAGAAGGCGATGTCTACTAGAAGCAGACCCCTAAACGTGTTTATGGTCGTCCTCGTCCACCAGGGGTTAGGGCAGCCAACCCTATGGAGCGCAACCGTGCACCGTGAGGTCATCGCGGCCCAAACACAGCCGCCGGACGACGGGTCCTCGGAGAACACGATTTTCCGGATGAAGATCATGTCTACGTCCAGTCGCGCCGCCCGAAAGCCGGAGAATATGTTCACGACGAGCAGCCCGTCGGAGCCGGACACAGAGGCGATCCAGCCGCCTTCGTAGGACCCGACGAGTCGGTTGCCCCATGGGAACCACGGGAGCGGGACGCGTAGCGCCCTGCCGTCCTCGGGGCTGTACGCTCGCGCCTGCCGGTCGCGCTCGCCGTCGCCGGTGGACAGGAGCAGCAGTGGCAGAGTCGGCAGCCGGGGGTGCCACGCTACGGCGGCGCGCCATGAAGAACAGACGGCCGCGAAGCGCGCCCCGTCGTACGCGGAGACGGATCTGAGGTAGATATCGGAGAGGATGTCGTCGGCGAGGTCTGACCACCGCCCTTCTTGGCTGCCGGCGCCGTGGACGGCCATGACTCGTTACTTGTTATTAGGTTAGCGGCTGGTTATGCGTGGTTGGCCGGTACGACCACGATCGATCTAATATGTCGAACGGTGGTAAACTGGTTATCGTCGGGCTTCCCACATAACCCAGACGGCTGAGGCCCACTTGCCGCGCTCACGGCTGACTCTCACGTTAATTTAAAAAATATCAGAAAATAAATATTAGTATAGGTTGAATATTTGAAAAACCAAACCGTTAGCAGAAGTTGAGGTTAAACCTGCTGATTCACCATTTTGAAAGGGCTTTATACGAGGTAAAAATGATTTTTCAACATGGGGAGTTTTTAAAAGGCGAACGCTACACATGAGCCTGCTGTAAAAACAGCTCCCATCATCCACCTTCCGGACCGTCCGATCTAGTGAGCAAATTGCCTGCGTCCTATCATGGTACAAAAATGATTCGTATGTATAGTATGCAATATCAGTCTACAACATTTTTCATTTAGTCGCGAAATAGTGGCGCAATTATTTTGACCAATGGTACAAAAAAAATCCCGAAAGTAACATTTTTTCGGCGTATGTACACGATAACGTATGTAACATTGATGCAAATCTCTCCATGTCATATCCATGAAGACATCAGCATGCCCGATTTGAGCTCGCCGGCGATGAATCCTCCACGTAGAGAATCTTCCAGTAAGGATGTTGTGCTCTCCCCCGAGGGTGTGCGGTGGCAGCCGGCGATAGAGGAGTAAGGGGCAGGGCGCGCTCATGGAAGAGCTAGGTCGGGGCGGTTGGGAAGCTTGCTGGCGGGAGCGGGGCGGTGCACCCTCACACTGAGGAGCTCCAGCAAGTGGCGTGTGTAGGAGCTCCAGCGGCCAACCAGGGAACAACCCTCACCCGGAGGAGCAGATGGGAATCGGCCGGAGTGTGTAGGAGCTCCGGCGGCCCTCCAGCAGAGGACCTCGTGCAGAGGAGCAGATAGGCAGTGACCGGCGCTAAAGGAGGAGGAGGAGCGGCCTATGGTAGAGGAGGAGGAGCAGCGACGGCCGGTGGTGCTCATATGCGGAGCGGTTGATGTGGATGTCATGCATGGACGTTGTGGGGCCAAGCGTGGTGTGTGGCTGTCTCACTCGGCTGATGCTACAGCCAGCTGAGATAAGCCTTTTCCTTTTTAAAGTGGGGACAGGTCTTCAGTTCGTTTTTTGGAGGACATTTGATTAGATGACATTTCCTTAACACAAAATATCCGTCATTATACAACATAATGCAACGGAAAAGTGTTTTGGTTGCTTTTGTGCTAGCGCAAACACAGCTTAATATCAGCTTTCGACGGGCCTTCAATGAACATAAATTGAATCAATGGATTAACCTATGCCAACGCCTCAAGAGGGTGCAGTTGTCAAACATCCTGGACAATTTTGTATGGAAACTTACAGATTCAGCTAATTTTACGGTCAAATCAATATATTTGACTTAATGCATGGTCATACTACATTTTTACACAAATACGTGTGGAAGTTAAAGATTCCTCGCAAAATAAAAAAGAATATTCATGTGATTTCTTAACAACAAAGTGCTGCTCACAAAAGACAATTCTAACCATACAAAATTGGAATGTGTGCCAAAAATGTTGTTTTTGTAATGAACCATAAACCAATTATTCTTATCATGTTCTTTTGCTAAAATCATCTCACGAATGACTTATTTAACTTACAACATACATGGGAATGGTGTTTTGGCACCCGGGAGCATATGCTCCCGGTTGTTAAACTTCATTTTAAATACACTTTCAAAATGTTGAAAATTTCAAATACAAAATTTAGTGGGTACATTTCGATATTCTACACGTTCACAAAGTGGTTCCACAAAAAACCGACATTTTGAGTGTCATTTGTAAAAAAGACAAATTTTGATGTAGAAAAATGTTGTGTACGAGACGTTTTGTTTCTCTTTTTCATACAAGTCACAAAAAATGTCGGTTTTTTCGTAAAACTTGATGTGCGCACGTAAAATGTCGATACGTAAGCGAGAAAATTTTTGTACGGATTTTTTCGATATTTCAAAATTGTTTTTCGGGTGGCGGGAGCATATGCTCCCATGTGCCGAATTGAATTTCTGCAACATACCTCTGCATGCTAATATTATTAGTATGTTTGATAACTGGCTTAATGGTGTAAAAAGAATTGATAAAGCTAGGATACGAATTGGAGTATCAGATGTATGCTGATCCATTTGGATGAGTCGAAATGATATTATTTTTAGCAGATAATTGAACTAAATTTTTGCAAGGTTACCGGATGAACGACGTATTTGATTCAGCAATGGGCCTACCTTCTCCTAGAGGATCAACGGAAGAATATGATTACTGAATGCTACCGTCTGCTAATGGTTACTGATGACTTCTATTTCAAGGCTATTGGGTGGCGGCACACTAGTAGGTTACAAAATGGATAATTTAATGTTGTTATTCATTTTTTGATGGTTGGTACATGTCTTAACCCTCTCTGATCCTTGATGTAAACTTTTGAATACTTTGAACTATGCAGTAAATGAATAAGGTCGTGTGCATCATATTGATGCAGAGGCTGGGTGAAGCCCCATTTCAAAAAAGTAAATATTAGTAATTCTCTATTAAAAAAAAGTGAGAGCCAACTTGCGGTTGAATAGTTAGGAGGATAGTGACACCCCTAGTCCACCCGAGTTAAAACCTTAGGTTTGACATTTTGGTGTCTCGTAAAGGCGGAGTATTTTTTAGTGGGAGGAAATGTTCCTGTCGACGGCGAGACGACAGTGGTGACTTTGTCAATCTCAAGATCCAACGGATCAGTTTTCTTGGGCTCAGTTTTTTGGGGTACTCACGGATAGGGTGTGCATGTGTTCATAGAGGTGAGTGTATGTATGTGTTCGTGAAGCGTCTAGGTCGCAAAGAAAAATTATTTCTCTATTTTTTTTGCAAACAAATGTCTCTTAACTTTAATGACTCGTTTCGTGAGAAAAAATAACGAAACATTCAGTTCTCCGGTTGTAAAGTACACATGAGTGAAACTTGACCGAAGTGTTGAGCGTTCCCCGGGGATTGGGGCTTCCGACCCCCTGGAACGTGTGCCATGTGTTCATCCCCATCGGGAAAAAGCTCTTCTATTTTCCTTTCGAGGGCACCACGTAGAGCGCCATGACCTTGCCCTTGCCATGTGAAGACGACATTGTTGGCAACTTCGACCGTATCACGAGGACTCCGGCTAGCATCATTGCCGCCTCCTGAAGGTAGGATTTCTGCATGGCGCCAGTAGCATTGCTGCCAGCAGAAACACCATCGGCCACTTGCAGCAGCTTGCAACAACACCAACCCGCCGCTGGTAACAATAGCGGATGGCGTCGGCGTAGGGATTCGTTGCATAGAAAATAAAAAATTCCTACCGCAAGAACGAATAACAAGCCAAGATCTAATCTAGTAGATGGTAGCAACGAGGTGAAGATCAACATACCCTCGAAGATCGCTAAGCGTTAACGAGATAAATCTCGTGGTGGATGTAGTCGATCACTTGCCGCTTTCAAAAGCGCGTAGAAGATCTTGATGGTGCCACAATCGGACAACACCTCCGCACTCGGTCATACGTACGGTGTTGATGATGACGTCCTTCTCCCCGTTCCAGCGGGCAGCGGATGCAGCAGATCCTCCTCGGAATCCCACTAGCACGACGGCATGGTGATGGTGGTGGTGGAGATCTCCGACAGGGCTGTACCGTAAGCTTTGCGGGAGAAGAAGGAGGAGGGAGTAGCTAGGGTTTGGGGAAGAGGGGGGCTTGGGGCGCCGGCTTGGGTGTCCCTTGGTGGTGCGGCCAAGTTGTGGTATCCAGCCCTCTCCCTCTCCCTCTCTTTATATAGGTGGAACCCCCAAGGGTTTGCCCAAAGATTCGAATAAGAGTCCAACTCAAAACCATATGGGTGAAACCTAGGGGAAGTGGGACTCCTCCCTTTCCTTCCCCTATGGCCGGCCATGATGGTGGAGTCCACCATGGACTCCACCTTCCCCTTTGGTCGGCCGGCTAGGGTTGGTGGAGTCCATCCGGGACTCCACCTTCCATGGTGATTTCTTCTGGAAGGTCCTAGAACATTCTAGCGCCTTCCATAAATGCACCGGATCATTTCCAAACTTGGAAAGTGACTTCCTATATATGAATCTTATTCTCCGGACCATTCCGGAACTCCTCGTGATGTCCTGGATCCCATTCGAGACTCCGAACAACATTTGAACTCCATTCCATATTCCGTATCTACTTAAAACGACATCAAACCTTAAGTGTGTCACCCTACGGTTCGAGAACTATGCGGACATGATCGAGACTCCTCTCCGATCAATAACTAATAGCGGGACCTGGAGATCCATAATATCTCCCACATATTCAACGATGACTTCGTGATCGAAAGAACCATTCACATAAAATAACAATTCCCTTTGTCTCGCGATATTTTACTTATCCGAAGTTTGATCGTCGGTATCTCCATACCTAGTTCAACCTCTTTACTGATAAGTACTCTTTACTCGTACCGTGATATGATATCCTTTGTGAACCAGTCACATGCTTGCAAGCTAATTGGATGTCATTCCACCGAGAGGGCCCAGAGTATATCTATCCGTCATTAGGATGGGCAAATCCCACTATTGATACAAGTGCCTCAAACCTATACTTTCCAAACACTTAATACCACCTTTATAACAACCCATTTACGCAGTAGTGTTTGGTGTCATCAAAGCACCCATCTGGTGTAGGTGATTAACATGATCTCATGGTCGAAGGATTAAGTTACTATGCATATTAAAGCTAGAAGCATAAAGAACTAAATGATTTGATCATATGTTACGCTTACTATGGGTGTATGTCCATCACATCATTCATCTAATGATATGATCTTGTTATTAATAACATCCAATGTTCATGATCAGGAAACCATGATCATCTATTAATCAACAAGCTAGTTTAACAAGAGGCTTACTAGGGACTCCTTTATGTTTACAAAACACACAAGTATTAATGTTTCCGGTTAATACAATTATAGCATGGGATGTAACCATTTATCGTGAACACTAAGATATAACAATAAACATTTTTATTATTGCCTCTTGGGCATATCTCCAATAGTCTCTGATGACGCGTGAAGCACACGTCCGTTGAGAACCCCAAGAGGAAGGTGTGATGCGTACACCAGCAAGTTTTCCCTCAGTAAGAAACCAAGGTTATCGAACCAGCAGGAGATGAAGGCCATGTGAACGTTGTTGGTGAAGGAGTGTAGTGCGGCACAACACCAGGGATTCCGGCGCCAACGTGAAACCTGCACAACACAATCAAAATACTTTGCCCCAACTTAACAGTGAGATTGTCAATCTCACCAGCTTGCTGTAAACAAAGGATTAAACGTATGGTGTGGAGAATGATTTTTGCTTGCAAAGAACAACAGAGAACAATGATTGCAGTAGGTTGTATTTCAGATGTAAAATAATGGACCGGGGTTCACGGTTCACTAGTGGTGTCTCTCCAATAAGATAAATAACATGTTGGGAGAATAAATTACAAGGGCAATTGACAAATAGAGAGGGCATAACAATGCACATACATATCATGATGACTACTATGAGATTTACTTAGGGCATTACGACAAAGAACATAGACCGCTATCCAGCATGCTCTATGCCTAAAAAGTACACCTTCGGGTTAGCATCCGCACCCCTTCCAGTATTAAGTTGCAAACAACAGACAATTGCATTAAGTACTGTGCGTAATGTAAACAATACAAATGTCCTTAGACAAAGCATTGATGTTTTATCCCTAGTGGCAACAACACATCCATAACTTTAGAACTTTCTGTCACTGTCCCAAATTCAATGGAGGCATGAACCCACTATCGAGCATAAATACTCCCTCTTGGAGTTACAAGTATCAACTTGGCCAGAGCCTCTAGTAGCAACGGAGAGCATGCAAGATCATAAACAACACATATATGATAGATCGATAATCAACTTGACATAGTATTCCATATTCATCGGATCCCAACAAACACAACATGTAGCATTACAAATAGATGATCTTGATCATGATAGGCAGCTCACAAGATCTAAACATGATAGCACAAGAGGAGAAGACAACCATCTAGCTACTGCTATGGACCCATAGTCCAAGGATGAACTACTCACGCATCAATCCGGAGGCGGGCATGGTGATGTAGAGCCCTCCGGTGATGATTCCCCTCTCCGGCAGGGTGCCGGAGGCGATCTTCAGAACCTCCCGAGATGGGGTTGACAGCGGCGGCGTCTCAGTAACTTTTCTCGTATCGTGGCTCTCGGTACTAGGGTTTTCGCGACGGAAGGATTATATAGGCGAAGGGGCAGAGTCGGGGGATGCTCGAGGGGCCCACCCCATATGGCGGCGCGGCCAGGGGTGGGGCCGCGGCCCCCTATGGTGTCGCCGCCTCGTGGCCCCTCTTCGTCTCCTCTTCGGTGTTCTGGAAGACTCCGTGGAAAATAAGACCGTGGGCTTTTGTTTCGTCCAATTCTGAGAATATTTCCTGTGTAGGATTTTTGAAACCAAAAACAGCAGAAAACAGAAACTGGCGCTTCGGCATCTTGTTAATAGGTTAGTACCGGAAAATGCATCAAAATGATATAAAGTGTATATAAAACATGTGAGTATTGTCATAAAACTAGCATGGAACATAAGAAATTATAGATACGTTTGAGACGTATCAAGCATCCCCAAGCTTAGTTCCTACTCGCCCTCGAGTAGGTAAACGATAAAAAGGATAAGTTCTGAAGTGACATGCTACCATCATAATCTTAATCAATACTATTGTAAAGCATATGAGATGAATGAAGTGATTCAGAGCAATGGTCTATAGTTTGTTAACAAATAGATAATGACTAAATGACTGAATCATATAGCAAAGACTTTTCATGAATAGTACTTTCAAGACAAGCATCAACAAGTCTTGCATAAGAGTTAACTCATAAAGCAATAGATTCTTAATAGAAGGTTTTGAAGCAACACAAAGGAAGATTTAAGTTTCAGCGAGTTGCTTTCAACTTTCAACATGTATATCTCATGGATAATTGTCAACACAAAGTAATATGATGAGTGCAAATAAGCAAGTATGTAAGAATCAATGCACACGAGTTGACACAAGTGTTTGCTTCTAAGATAGAAAGAAGTAGGTAAAGCTGACTCAACATAAAGTAAAAGAAAGGCCCTTCGCAGAGGGAAGCAGGGATTACTCATGTGCTAGAGCTTTTTATTTTGAAAACATGGAAACAATTTTGTCAACGGTAGTAATAATTCATATGTGTTATGCATAAAACCTCCTATAAGTTGCAACCCTCATGCATCGAATACTAATAGTGCCCGCTCCTTGTCCTAACTAGCTCGGATTTCCATGGATTATCATTGCATTACATATGTTTCAACCAAGTGTCACAAAGGGGTACCTCTATGCCACCTGTACAAAGGTCCAAGGAGATAAATCGCATTTGATCTCTCAATTTTGATAGATCTCAACTTGAGGACATCCATACCAGGATAACATAGAAAACAGATAATGGACTCCTCTTTTATGCTTTAAGCATTCAACAACAGATAATATTCTCATAAGAGATTTGAGGATTAATGTCCAAGCTGAAACTTCCACCATGATACATGGCTTTTGTTGGCGGCCCAATGTTCTTCTCTAACAATATGCATACTCAAACCATTTAACTCCTGCAAATCTCCCTCACTTCAGACAAGATGAACATGCATAGCAACTCACATGATATTCAACAAAGGTGTGACAGGTTGATGGCGTCCCCAGAAACATGGTTACCGCTCAACAAGCAACTTATAAGAACTAAGATACATAAGCGACATATTCTTTACTATAATAGTTTTTTAGGCTACTTTCCCATGAGCTATGTATTGTAAAGACAAGGAATGTTTTTTTTAAAGGTAGCACGCAAGCAATTTACTTTGGAACGGCAGAAAAATACCACATAGTAGGTAGTTATGGTGGACACAAATGGCATAGGTTTTGGCTCAAGGTTTTGGATGCACGAGAAGCATTCCCTCTCAGTACAAGGCTTGGGCTAGCAAGGTTGTTTGAAGCAAACACAAGTATGAACCGGTACAGCAAAACTTACACATGAACATATTGCAAGCATTATAAGACTCTACACAGTCTTCCTTGTTGCTCAAACACTTTTACCAGAAAATATCTAGACTTCAGAGAGACCAATCATGCAAACCAAATTTCAACAAGCTCTACAGTAGTTCTCCACTAATAGGTTTAAACCACATGATGCAAAAGCTTAAACATGATCTACTTGAGAGCTCAAAACAATTGCCAAGTATCAAATTATTCAAGACAATATACCAATTACCACATGAAGCATTTTCTGTTTTCAACCAAATAGCAATAAATGAAGCGGCTTTCAACTTTCGCCATGAACATTAAAAGTAAAATTAAGAACACCAGTGTTCAATATGAAAAAGCGGAGCATGTCTTTCTCCCACACAAGGAATGCTAGGATCCGATTTTATTCAAACATAAACAAAAATAAAAGCACACAGACGCTCCAAGTAAAACACACAAGATGTGACGGAATAAAAATATTGTTTCACTAGAGGTGACCTGATAAGTTGTTGATGAAGAAGGGGATGCCTTGGGCATCCCCAAGCTTAGATGCTTGAGTCTTCTTGAAATATGCAGGGATGAACCACGGGGGCATCCCCAAGCTTAGAATTTTCACTCTTCTTGATCATATTATATCATCCTCCTCTCTTGATCCTTGAAAACTTCCTTCACACCAGACTCAAAACAAACTCATTAGAGAGTTAGTGCATAATAAAAAAATTCACATTTTCAGAGAGGACACAATCATTCCCAACACTTCTGGACATTAACCAAGGCTACTGAAATTTAATGGAGCAAAGAAATCCACTCAAACACAGTAAAAGAGGCAATGTGAAATAAAAGGCCGAATCTGTCAAAACAGAACAGTCCGTAAAGATGAATTTTTTCGAGGCACTTAACATGCTCAGATGAAGAAGCTCAAATTGAATGAAAGTTGCGTACATATCTGAGGATTACTCATGATTTTTTGCAGAATTTGTAGATTCTCCTACAGAGAGAACAGCTCAAATTCGTGACAGCTAAAAATCTGTTTTTGCGCAGAAATCCAAATCTAGTATCAACCTTCTATCAAAGACTTTACTTGGCACAGCAATGCAATAAAGTAAAGATACAAAGGTATTGCTACAGTAGTAACAAGCACCTTGACTCAAATATAAAACAAAAAGTGCATAAATAAAATAATAGGTTGTCTCCCATAAGCGCTTTTCTTTAACGCCTTTCAGCTAGGCGCAGAAAGTGTAAATCAAGTAACATCAAGAGAAGAAGCATCAACATCATAATTTGTTCTAATAATAGAATCAAAAGGCAACTTCATTCTCTTTCTAGGGAAGTGTTCCATACCTTTCTTAAGAGGGAATTGATATTTAATATTTCCTTCTTTTATATCAATAATAGCACCAACGGTTCGAAGAAAGGGTCATCCCAAAATAATAGGACAAGATGCATTGCATTCAGTATCCAAGACAACCAAATCAACGGGGACAAGGTTATTGTTAACCGTAATGTGAACATTGTCAATCCTCCCCAAAGGTTTCTTTATAGAATTATCAGCAAGATTAACATCCAAATAACAATATTTCAAAGGTGGCAAGTCAAGCATATCATAAAGTTTCTTAGGCATAACCGAAATACTTGCACCAAGATCACATAAAGCATTACAATCAAAATCATTGACCTTCATTTTAATGATGGGCTCCCAACCATCTTCCAACTTCCTAGGAATAGAAGCTTCAAGTTTTAATTCCTCTTCTCTAGCTTCAATGAGAGCACTTGTAATATGTTTTGTAAAGGCCAAGTTTATAGCACTAGCATTAGGACTTCTAGAAAGTTTTTGCAAGAACTTAATAACTTCAGAGATATGACAATTATCAAAATCAAAACCATTATGATCTAAAGCAATGGGATCATTGTCCCCAATATTCTGAAAAATTTCAGCACTTTTATCACAAACAGTTTCGACAGTTTGATGCAGTTTTGCATGCTTTGTATTAGAAGTAGAAATATTGCCACCACTAATTATTTTACCATTGATAGTAGGAGGTTTAGCAACATGTGAAGCATCAACATTACTAGTGGTGGTAATAGTCCAAACTTTAGCTACATTATTTTCTTTAGCAAGTTTTTCTTCGCTTTCCCACCTAGCATGCAATTCAGCCATCATTCTAATATTGTCATTAATTCGAACTTGGATAGCGTTTGCTGTAGAAAATGACTTAATATCTTTAGTTTCATTAGGCATAACTTTCAGTTTTAAAAGATCAACATCAGCAGCAAGACTATCAACCTTAGAAGCAAGAACATCAATTTTACCAAGCTTTTCCTCAACAAATTTGTTAAAAGCAGTTTGTGTACTAATAAATTCTTTAAGCATGACTTCAAGACCAGAGGGTACACTCCTACTATTGTTGTAAGAATTACCATAATTAGAAGGATATGGCCTATAGTTGTTGTTACCAAAATTATTCCTATAAGCATTGTTGTTGAAATTACTATTTTTAATGAAGTTCACATCAACATGCTCTTCTTGAGCAACCAATGAAGCTAAAGGAACATTATTAGGATCAACATTAGATCTACCATTAACAAGCATAGACATAATAACATCAATCTTATCACTCAAGGAGGAGGTTTCTTCAACAGAATTTACCTTCTTACCTTGTGGAGTCCTTTCAGTGTACCATTCAGAGTAGTTGATCATCATATCATCAAGAAGCTTTGTTGCAGAACCCAAAGTGATGGACATAAAAGTACCTCCAGCAGCTGAATCCAATAGGTTCCTTGAACAAAAATTTAATCCTCCATAAAAGGTTTGGATGATCATCCAAGTAGTTAGTCCATGGGTAGGGCAATTCTTTACCAAAGATTTCATTCTTTCCCATGCTTGGGCAACATGTTCATTATCCAATTGCTTGAAATTCATAATGCTACTTCTCAAAGATATAATTTTAGCAGGAGCATAATATCTTCCAATGAAAGCATCTTTACATTTAGTCCATGAATCAATACTATTGATACGTCTCCGACGTATCGACAATTTCTTATGTTCTATGCCATATTATTGATGATACCTACATGTTTTATGCACACTTTATGTCATATTCGTGCATTTTCTGGAACTAACCTATTAACAAGATGCCGAAGTGCCAGTTCCTGTTTTCGCTGTTTTTGGTTTAGAAATCCTAGTAACGAAATATTCTCGGAATTGGACGAAACGAAGACCCAGGGGCCTATTTTGCCACGAACCTTCCAGAAGACCGAAGAGCATACGAAGTGGGGCCACGAGGTGGCCAGACCATAGGGCCGCGCGGCCAAGGAGGGGCCCGCGCCGCCCTATGGTGTGGGCCCCTTGTCAGGCCCCCGACTTTGCCCTTCCGCCTACTTAAAGTCTCCGTCGCGAAACCCCTGATGCGAAAAACCACGATACGGAAAACCTTACTGAGACGCCGCCGCCGATCCCATCTCGGGGGATCCTGGAGATCTCCTCCGGCACCCTGCCGGAGAGGGGATTCATCTCCCGGAGGACTCTACACAGCCATGGTCGCCTCCGGAGTGATGAGTGAGTAGTTCACCCCTGGACTATGGGTCCATAGCAGTAGCTAGATGGTTGTCTTATCCTCATTGTGCTTCATTGTTGGATCTTGTGAGATGCCTAACATGATCAAGATCATCTATCTGTAATACTCTATGTTGTGTTTGTCGGGATCCGATGGATAGAGAATACCATGTCATGTTAATTATCAAGTTATTACATATGTGTTGTTTATGATCTTGCATGCTCTCCGTTACTAGTAGAGGCTCGGCCAAGTTTTTGCTTTTAACTCCAAGAGGGAGTATTTATGCTCGATAGTGGGTTCATGTCCGCATTGACACCGGGACAAAGTGATGAAAGTTCTAAGGTTGTGTTGTGCTCGTTGCCACTAGGGATAAAACATTGGCGCTATGTCCGAGGATGTAGTTGTTGATTACATTACGCACCATACTTAATGCAATTGTCTGTTGCTTTGCAACTTAATAATGGAAGGGGTTCGGACGATAACCTGAAGGTGGACTTTTTAGGCATAGATGCAGTTGGATGGCGGTCTATGTACTTTGTCGTAATGCCCAATTAAATCTCACTATACTTATCATGCCATGTATGTGCATTGTTATGCCCTCTCTATTTGTCAATTGCCCGACTGTAATTTGTTCACCCAACATGCTTTTATCTTATGGGAGAGACACCTCTAGTGAACTGTGGACCTCGGTCCATTCTTTTAATACTGAAATACAAATCTGCTGCAATACTTGTTTCATCGTTTTCTCTCGCAAACAATCATCTTCCACACAATTCGGTTAATCCTTTGTTACAGCAAGCCGGTGAGATTGACAACCTCACTCGTTTCGTTGGGGCAAAGTACTTTGGTTGTGTTATGCGGGTTCCACGTTGGCGCCGGAATCTCCGGTGTTGCGCCGCACTACATCCCGCCGCCATCAACCTTCAACGTGCTTCTTGACTCCTACTCGGTTCGATTAAACCTTGGTTTCTTACTGAGGGAAACTTGCCGCTGTGCGCATCACACCTTCCTCTTGGGGTTCCCAACGGACGTGTCAACTACACGCATCAAGCAAATTTCGGCGCCATTGCCGGGGAGATCAAGACACGCTGCAAGGGAGTCTCCACTTCCCAATCTCTTTACTTTGTTTTTGTCTTGCTTTATTTTATTTACTACTTTGTTTGCTGCATTATATCAAAACACAAAAAAATTAGTCGCTAGCTTTACTTTATTTGCTGTCTTGTTTGCTATATCAAAAACACAAAAAAATTAGTTACCTGCATTTACTTTACTTATTTCATCATGTTTCCTTTTAATTTTACCGCAAAGAACATACCGGTAGGACAAGGGTCTATAATTGGGAGGAACAATATAGAAGAATTTTTCACCCATGTTAGTACCGTTGAAGATTTTGAAGATAGACACTTGGTAGAACTTGCTCCTACTTATGAAATTGCTGCTGCTGCTTTAGTTCGCCTTTTGGAAACTAAATTTATTAATCTAAATCCTATAATCCAACACATGTTTCTTACACTTGGTGATATGGAAGAGGGGGGAAAGAAAGATTTTGTTTTAGAAACCCTTCTTAGAGAATTTGGTGGTCTAGCGAGAGAGGCTAGAAAGGTCTTCGCTAAATTTAATATGCTTGGTTCTCATACTAATTTTGTTGGTCTCCTTGAAAAAATGGATATGGATAGGATAAGGTACACTAATAATGCTAATGATGGTGGGGAGATCAAAGCACCAATACCATGTAAACTCCTAGCTATGAATGATGCACTAGAAAATAACTATGCTTGGCTTGTTCCTGAAAATTTGTTTGATGAGAGTAGCAAGCCCAAGACTAATGAAAAGGGAGACGCTGAAACTTATGTATCTAATATACTATGCATGGTTGAGAAAACTCCAAACCCCGCTGTAGGTGCACCACCCTTTGATAATACTTGAGATACACTTTCTGCGCCTAGCTGAAAGGCGTTAAAGAAAAGCGCTTATGGGAGACAACCCATGTTTTTTTACTCCAGTATTTTTGTTTTATATTTGTGTCTTGGAAGTTGTTTACTACTGTAGCAACCTCTCCTTATCTTAGTTTTATGTTTTGTTGTGCCAAGTAAAGTCTTTGATAGTAAAGTAAGTACTAGATTTGGATTACTGCGCAGTTACAGATTTCTTTGCTGTCACGAATCTGGGTCTACCTCCCTGTAGGTAGCTCAGAAAATTAAGCCAATTTACGTGCATGATCCTCAGATATGTACGCAACTTTCATTCAATTTGAGCATTTTCATTTGAGAAAGTCTGGTGGCCTAATAAAATCCATCTTTACGGACTGTTCTGTTTTGACAGATTCTGTCTTTTATTTCGCATTGCCTCTTTTGCTATGTTGGATGAATTTCTTTGATCCATTAATGTCCAGTAGCTTTATGCAATGTCCAGAAGTGTTAAGAATGATTGTGTCACCTCTGAACATGTGAATTTTTATTATGCACTAACCCTCTAATGAGTTGTTTCGAGTTTGGTGTGGAGGAAGTTTTCAAGGATCAAGAGAGGAGTATGATGCAATATGATCAAGGAGAGTGAAAGCTCTAAGCTTGGGGATGCCCCGGTGGTTCACCCCTGCATATTTTAAGAAGACTCAAGCGTCTAAGCTTGGGAATGCCCAAGGCATCCCCTTCTTCATCGACAACATTATCAGGTTCCTCCCCTGAAACTATATTTTTATTCAGTCACATCTTATGTACTTTGCTTGGAGCGTCGGTTTGTTTTTTGTTTTTTGTTTTGTTTGAATAAAATGGATCCTAGCATTCACTTTATGGGAGAGAGACACGCTCCGCTGTAGCATATGGACAAATATGTCCTTAGGCTCTACTCATAGTATTCATGGCGAAGTTTCTTCTTCGTTAAATTGTTATATGGTTGGAATTGGAAAATGCTACATGTAGTAACTCTAAAATGTCTTGGATAATTTGATACTTGGCAATTGTTGTGCTCATGTTTAAGCTCTTGCATCATATACTTTGCACCCATTAATGAAGAAATACTTAGAGCTTGCTAATTTGGTTTGCATATTTGGTTTCTCTAGAGTCTAGATAACATCTAGTATTGAGTTTTGAACAACAAGGAAGACGGTATGGAGTCTTATAATGTTTACAATATGTCTTTTATGTGAGTTTTGCTGTACCGTTCATCCTCGTGTTTGTTTCAAATAACCTTGCTAGCCTAAACCTTGTATCGAGAGGGAACACTTCTCATGCATCCAAAATCCTTGAGCCAACCACTATGCCATTCGTGTCCACCATACCTACCTACTACATGGTATTTATCCGCCATTCCAAAGTAAATTGCTTGAGTGCCACCTTTAAAATTCCATCATTCACCTTTGCAATATATAGCTCATGGGATAAATAGCTTAAAAAACTTTTGTGGTATTGAATATGTACTTATGCACTTTATCACTTATTAAGTTGCTTGTTGTGCGATAACCATTCTTCTGGGGACGCCATCAACTATTCTTTGTTGAATATCATGTGAGTTGCTATGCATGTCCGTCTTGTCTGAAGCAAGAGAGATCTACCACCTTCATGGTTGGAGCATGCATATTGTTAGAGAAGAACTTTGGGCCGCTAACTAAAGCCATGATTCATGGTGGAAGTTTCAGTTTGGACATATATCCTCAATCTCATATGAGAATAATAATTGTTGCCACATGCTTATGCATTAAAGAGGAGTCCATTATCTGTTGTCCATGTTGTCCCGGTATGGATGTCTAAGTTGAGAATAATCAAAAGCGAGAAATCCAAAATGCGAGCTTTCTCCTTAGACCTTTCTACAGGCGGCATGGAGGTACCCCATTGTGACACTTGGTCAAAACATGTGCATTGCAAAGATCCGGTAGTCCAAGTTAATTAGGACAAGGTGCGGGCACTATTAGTATACTATGCATGAGACTTGCAACTTGTAAGATATAACGTACATAACTCATATGCTTTATTACTACCGTTGACAAAATTGTTTCATGTTTTCAAAATAAAAGCTCTAGCACAAATATAGCAATCGATGCTTTCCTCTTTGAAGGACCATTCTCTTTACTTTTATGTTGAGTCGGTTCACCTATCTCTCTCCACCTCAAGAAGCAAACACTTGTGTGAACTGTGCATTGATTCCTACATACTTGCATATTGTACTTGTTATATTACTCTATGTTGACAATTATCCATGAGATATACATGTTACAAGTTGAAAGCAACCGCTGAAACTTAATCTTCCTTTGTGTTGCTTCAATGCCTTTACTTTGATTTATTGCTTTATGAGTTAACTCGTATGCAAGACTTATTAATACTTGTCTTGAAGTACTATTCATGAAAAGTCTTTGCTTTATGATTCACTTGTTTACTCATGTCATTACCATTGTTTTGATCGCTGCATCCACTACATATGTTTACAAATAGTATGGTCAAGGTTATGATGGCATATCACTTCAGAAATTATCTTTGTTATCGTTTTACCTGCTCGGGACGAGCGAGAACTAAGCTTGGGGATGCTTGATACGTCTCCGACGTATCGATAATTTCTTATGTTCTATGCCATATTATTGATGATACCTACATGTTTTATGCACACTTTATGTCATATTCGTGCATTTTCCGGAACTAACCTATTAACAAGATGCCGAAGTGCCGGTTCCTGTTTTCTGCTGTTTTTGGTTTCAGAAATCCTAGTAACGAAATATTCTCGGAATTGGACGAAACGAAGACCCGGGGGCCTATTTTGCCATGAACCTTCCGGAAGACCGAAGAGCATACGAAGTGGGGCCACGAGGTGGCCGGACCATAGGGCCGCGCGGCCAAGGAGGGGCCCGCGCCGCCTATGGTGTGGGCCCTCGTCGGGCCCCGACACCGCCCTTCCGCCTACTTAAAGTCTCCGTCGCGAAACCCCGATGCGAAAAACCACGATACGGAAAACCTTGCCGAGACGCCGCCGCCGCCGATCCCATCTCGGGGATCCTGGAGATCTCCTCCGGCACCCTGCCGGAGAGGGGATTCATCTCCCGGAGGACTCTACACCGCCATGGTCGCCTCCGGAGTGATGAGTGAGTATTCACCCCTGGACTATGGGTCCATAGCAGTAGCTAGATGGTTGTCTTCTCCTCATTGTGCTTCATTGTTGGATCTTGTGAGCTGCCTAACATGATCAAGATCATCTATCTGTAATACTCTATGTTGTGTTTGTCGGGATCCGATGGATAGAGAATACCATGTCATGTTAATTATCAAGTTATTACATATGTGTTGTTTATGATCTTGCATGCTCTCCGTTACTAGTAGAGGCTCTGGACAAGTTTTTGCTTTTAACTCCAAGAGGGAGTATTTATGCTCGATAGTGGGTTCATGCCTGCATTGACACCTGGGACGATGACGAAAGTTCTAAGGTTGTGTTGTCGTTGTTGCCACTAGGGATAAAACATTGGCGCTATGTCCGAGGATGTAGTTGTTGATTACATTACGCACCATACTTAATGCAATTGTCCGTTGCTTTGCAACTTAATACTGGAAGGGGTTCGGACGATAACCTGAAGGTGGACTTTTTAGGCATAGATGCAGTTGGATGGCGGTCTATGTACTTTGTCGTAATGCCCAATTAAATCTCACTATACTTATCATGCCATGTATGTGCATTGTTATGCCCTCTCTATTTTTCAATTGCCCGACTGTAATTTGTTCACCCAACATGCTTTTATCTTATGGGAGAGACACCTCTAGTGAACTTTGGACCCCGGTCCATTCTTTTAATACTGAAATACAAATCTGTTGCAATACTTGTTTTACTGTTTTCTCTGCAAACAATCATATTCCACACAATTCGGTTAATCCTTTGTTACAGCAAGCCGGTGAGATTGACAACCTCATCTGTTTCGTTGGGGCAAAGTACTTTGGTTGTGTTGTGCAGGTTCCACGTTGGCGCCGGAATCTCCGGTGTTGCGCCGCACTACATCCCGCCGCCATCAACCTTCAACGTGCTTCTTGACTCCTACTGGTTCGATTAAACCTTGGTTTCTTACTGAGGGAAACTTGCCGCTGTGCGCATCACACCTTCCTCTTGGGGTTCCCAACGGACGTGTCAACTACACGCATCAACTATTCTTAGGCAAAGATAGCAACCAATCTTTAGCTCTTCCTCTTAAGGAGAAAGGAAACAATTTCAGTTTTATAATGTCCCCATCTACATCCTTATACTTTTGCATTTCACAAAGTTCAACAAAATTATTAAGATGGGCAGCACCATCATCAGTACTAACACCAGAAAATTTCTCTCTCATAAAAAGATTTAGTAAAGCAGGTTTAATTTCATAAAATTCTGCTGTAGTAGCAGGTGGAGCAATAGGAGTGCATATGAAATCATTATTATTGGTGCTAGTGAAGTCACACAACTTAGTGTTCTCAGGAGTATTCATTTTAACAATAATAAAAATAAGTAAAGCAAACCGAATTAAATAAAGTAAAGCAAGTTTTTGTGTTTTTGATATAAAGAAAGCAAACAAGACAAAAAATGAAATAAAGCAAGACAATAAACAAAGTAAAGAGATTGGGTGTAAGAGACTCCCGTTGCAGTGTGTCTTGATCTCACCGGCAACGGCGCCAGAAAAATAGCTTGATGACGCGTGAAGCACACGTCCGTTGGGAACCCCAAGAGGAAGGTGTGATGCGTACATCAGCAAGTTTTCCCTTAGTAAGAAACCAAGGTTATCGAACCAGTAGGAGATGAAGGCCACGTGAAGGTTGTTGGTGAAGGAGTGTAGTGCGGCGCAACACTAGGGATTCTGACGCCAACGTGGAACCTGCACAACACAATCAAAATACTTTACCCCAACTTACAAGTGAGGTTGTCAATCTCACCGGCTTGCTGTAAACAAAGGATTAAACGTATGGTGTGGAGAATGATGTTTGCTTGCAAAGAACAACAGAGAACAATGATTGCAGTAGGTTGTATTTCAAATGTAAAAGAACGGACCGGGGTCCACAGTTCACTAGTGGTGTCTCTCCAATAAGATAAATAACATGTTGGGTGAACAAATTACAGTTGGGCAATTGACAAATAGAGAGGGCATAACAATGCACATACATATCATGATGAATACTATGAGATTTACTTAGGGAATTACGACAAAGAACATAGACCGCTATCCAGCATGCATCTATACCTAAAAAGTCCACCTTCGGGTTAGCATCTGCACCACTTGACATAGTATTCCATATTCATCGGATCCCAACAAACACAACATGTAGCATTACAAATAGATGATCTTGATCATGATAGGCAGCTCACAAGATCTAAACATGATAGCACAAGAGGAGAAGACAACCATCTAGCTACTGCTATGGACCCATAGTCCAAGGATGAACTACTCACGCATCAGTCCGGAGGCGGGCATGGTGATGTAGAGCCCTCCGGTGATGATTCCCCTCTCCGGCGGGGTCGCTGGAGGCGATCTTCGAGAACCCCCGAGATGGGGTTGACGGCGGCGGCGTCTCAGTAACTTTTCTCGTATCGTGGCTCTCGGTAATAGGGTTTTCGCGACGGAAGGATTATATAGGCGAAGGGGCAGAGTCGGGGGACGCTCGAGGGGCCCACCCCATATGGCGGCGCGGCCAGGGGTGGGGCCGCGTCCCCCTATGGTGTGGCCGCCTCGTGGCCCCTCTTCGTCTCCTCTTCGGTGTTCTGGAAGACTCCGTGGAAAATAAGACCGTGGGCTTTTGTTTCGTCTAATTCTGAGAATATTTCCTGTGTAGGATTTCTGAAATCAAAAACAGCAGAAAACAGGAACTGGCGCTTCGGCATCTTGTTAATAGGTTAGTACCGGAAAATGCATCAAAATGATATAAAGTGTATATAAAACATGTGAGTATTGTCATAAAACTAGCATGGAACATAAGAAATTATAGATACGTTTGAGACGTATCAGTCTCCCACTTGCACTAGAGTCAATAATCTAGTTTACATTTGTAAAGATATAACACATTAGCCTTCTGGTGCTTATCATGTTTGCTTATGGGAGAGGTTTCAGTCAACAAATCTAACATACTTAGAAACGTATGTATTTTGCAATTAATTTGCGTCTCTACGCATTACTTAGTTTTTCAAATGAGTTGGCATTAATCGTATATGTTTGATCTTCTGGTGGAACCTTAATTCCGCGGTCTGAAATATGTTACTCCCTCCGGTTCATATTAATTGACTCTAATATGAATGTATCTAGACATATTTTAGTTCTAGATACATCCATATTGGAGTTAATTAATATGAATCGGAGGGAGTACCAATATTGTCACATACAATATAGTTTCATAGTTCTGACACTGCCGGAACTACACCAAGTTCTCAAAGAACTCTTCGACTCAAAAACACCATAGATCATTGTCAAAACAATGAGATACTCTGCCTTCGTTTGTAGAATCCGTCACAATATTTGGAACTCATCTAAATCTAGCATATACTCTTTCTAGCCCATTGTGCTACCTTTTAATGAACACATTTAGCCTAATTGAGATTGAAATTTATTTTATATGTGACCAAACTAATATCGGTGTAACACTTTACAGCGATTCGTTTGTCATTACCCCATATAAAACTATATATATATATATATCCTCCGTTCTGACAAAGCACTCAGGGATATTCTTACTGTTGTCCAATGATCATCTTATGAATCATTCTGATATATGCTCATAACACTTTTTAGAGCATAGGACATCTGATTGTGTACATATTATTTGTGATCTAAAATCACTCATGTGTTTTTACTCATTGAGTGTCAAATACACTCAAGTCTTGTTTAAACCTCCACATGGAAATAACACCTTCTTGACGTTTTCATATTGAACTACTTCAATATTTATTCTATGTACTTTTACTTAAACTTATTATGCGCTTCAATCTATCTTCATAGACCTTTTCGTTGAGTTTAATTTTCGATGAAACCTTCTAATCACATCAAGTACAAGATTACATTATTTATAATCAACGATATGTCATCTACATAAAGTATTATAAATATGTCTCAGCGCTCCCACTTAATTTCTTGCAAATGCAAGCATCTTCATCGCTTCTGATGAAATCAAAAAACTCTTTGATTATTTCATCCGGTGAACATTCCAACTCCCAGATACTCACTTCATCCAATGAAGTTTGTATACCTTTCTAGTATTCTACGAACTAGCAAAACTTTCAGCTGTATCTTGTATACACCTTTAATACATATTTATGTTAAGGAATATATTTTGCCATCCTACTAACATATCTCATAAAAAAATATGTAGTGATTACTAGAACAATCCGTATAGACTATAAGCATCGCTACTGAAGATCTAATCTTATCGCAGTCAATTCTTTGAACTTTGTCATAAACAATCTTTTGACAAGTCGAGCTTCTTCAAGGATATTATATCCAAGTCTATTAATTTTATAGATCTATTTACTTTCAAAAAGTATTTATTCCTTCAAAAGGTTTATCAAGCTCCAAGCTTGATTTTAGATACTATCTTGGATTTCATGGCTCTTAGCCATTTTAACGGAGTCAGGGCCCATCATAGCTTCTTTGTATGTAGTTGGTTTATCATTGTTCAAAATCAATCCTTTGTTCACAAATCATTTATTTGATCACAAATTAAACCATACCAAAAAGGTTCAATAGGTACTTTGATCTTCATGACTATAACACTTTGTAGACATGGGAGCCATGATCGTCGTGGTTGCTTCTGGAACCACTTCGGATTGTGCGCTACTCTGATCATCATGCTCACACTACTAGAAAAAAGGCTTTCAGTGGCGCACCACATATAGCCATCAGTGGCGCACTAGTGGTGCGCCACTGTTATCACGCCACTGCTAACACATAGTAGTGGCGCACTAGGGGTGCGCCACTACTAGCTCTGGATACCTGTGGCGCACTGCGCTCGGTGCGCCATTGACATGTCCTCCGGTGCGCCACTACTACTCCAAAGTGGTGCGCCACTTGTTGGTCGGAGGCGGTGCGCCACCACGCGTGTAGAAGAGGTGCGCCCATTGCTACCGTCTTGCGTGCGCCACTGGTCCGGCTAGTAGGTGCGCCACTCGCTGCGTGAGTACGTGCGCCACTGCCCTCTCCGGGACGTGCGCCACTCGCTACTTATCCCGGTGCGCCACTGCTAGTCTCGGAGAGGATCACGGGGCGGTGCGCCATCGGGTCCGAAGCAGTGCGCCACCTGCTACTTAGTGGTAGTGCGCCACGGATGGTCCACTAGTGCGCCACTTGCTAAGATTTCGAATTTTTTTTTGTATCTTGGCAGGTATTTATACAGGTTGTATATGACGAGTATAATAGCACAATACAGGATATATAACAGCATATAAACAACGGCACGAGCTTATCCATACATAGTTCTTCACATTAGCCCCACATGATTCACAAGCATTCACATTAGAGGTTACAATGCAAGTTACGGTGTTACAAGTCACAAATGAGCTAGTGGTTACACAAGGTCGATCATCTAAACTAGCATCACATAGAAGAGAGCTAGAGTCACTACTAGCACCGTCCCGATGAAAGTGGTCTTCATCCGGTTCCTCCTCCGCTCCGTCCTCTCTCCCGCCAGATAGCGTGCGTATCTGTCTTCGGCCTCCGCTCTAGTGGCGTACCCTTTGTAGCTGTTACCGCTAAAACGGTGAACCTGTCTCTGACACTCCTCCCAGTCGTTGTAGACTCCGGGAACCTTGCCCTTGTACACGACATACCACGTCATATCTGCGTACATATGCACAAGCCAAAGAAACATTAGTGCACGCTCATAGATGTTTGCAACGAATAAGAGCAAACTCAAAAACGATCCAAGTAGTATGAACTAAAAGGCATGCCTCATACATTGTTGGTCGGAACAAATATTAACATTTAGGGACGGAGTAAGTGAAACCAAGTAGGATGCACAAGAGATTGATACTTGTGTCATTGCACCAGGTTCACTTACCCCTCCCCCAAGTGTATAGGAGACCAACATTCTAATCATCGGCATTTTGAGATACCAAAGCAAATGGAAGAATGACAAGGGCCTCATACGTTGTCAGTCCAAACAAATATTAACATTTAGGGAAGGCGTTAGCGAGGCCAAGTAGGATGCACAAGAGATTGATATTTGTGCCATCGCACCGAGCTCGCTAGCGCCTCCCCAAGTGTAGTGACCACAAAATTTAATCATCGGCCAATGCAATTAAGAAGTGCCAACTCAAATAAGAAACAAGTAGCTAGTATGAACTAAAAGGCATGCCTCATACATTGTTGGTCGGAACAAATATTAACATTTAGGGAAGGCGTCAGTGAAACCAAGTAGGATGCACAAGAGATTGATACTTGTGTCATTGCACCAGAGTTCACCGACCCCTCCCCAAGTGTATAGGTGACCAAACATTCTAATCATCGGCATTTTGAAATACGAAAGCAAATGGAAGAATGACAAGGGCCTCATACTTTGTCGGTCAAAACAAATATTAACATTCCGTGATGGCGTAAGTGAGGCCAGGTAGGATGCACAAGACATGGATATTTGTGACATCACACCAGGCTCACTTACGTCACCACGGAGTGTACAAGTGACCAACCATTCTAATCATCGGCTAATGCAATTAAGAAGTGCCAACTCAAATAAGAAACAAGTAGCTAGTATGAACTAAATGGAATGCCTCATACATTGTTGGTCGAAACAAATATGAACATCCCGGGATGGCGTTAGTGAGGCCAGGTAGGATGCACAAGAGATTGATATTTGTGCCATCACACCGGGCTCACTAGCGACACCCCGAGTGTACAGTTGACCGAACATTCTAATCATCGGCATATGCAAACAAAATTAACGACCAAATCAAGTGCGGAAAACGATAGAGCCATATATATAAGTTCACAAACATAGCCGAACTAGTAATTAAACGGACATGCAAGTAAAGTGCTGGATAAAGTTTATTACAACGGAAGCTCGTCTTTAGTTCACAACTACATAACTAGGCTCGCACATCAAGACTTTCTCGGAGCGTGGATAAAACCGCCGCCTTTCTTCAAGCACATCCATGAGCGGTAGTCGTCACCCTGCATTTGGAGCATTGTCTCTATGTCACTGTTTGACGGCTGATAGCCGGCGAAGAACTCCCCCGCGCTTCTAACGACATCTTGACGGATGATTTCACAAAACTCTACTTGGATGCGGAAGAAGTCTTGCTTGATGCCGTCGTCAGGGACCCGCGCCAATTTGTTGGCCCGGTCTACGAGATGCTCGGGTAGCGTAAGCTGCTGCTGATCCCGTATGAACTTATCCATGTGATAGAGGGCGTAGTAGGCATCCTTGTTACTAGAAGGCGGCTTCTTGACGCAGGGAAACTTTTTTTGGTGCTTGAACACATGCTTCCCGTACCTAACATTTGGCCTCTGTATGTTGCCTTTCGCTTTGACGTAGGCATTGAGAGCATCATCAAGTACGCCCTTGACATTCGTGTAGTCCGTGGTTGACTTACCGTCCACATCGAGGTATGTGGCCACGGAATGTTTCTGGGTTATGGAGATGAGTGTGCAGGTTTTGTCTCTGCGTAGAACACATAATGTTAAGAACATGACGATTGAAATCTAAAAAAATCATGAGTTAAGACCGGTACGGTGAGGGAGTGACTTACTCGGGAAATACGAGCGAGGAGGATGTTACACTTCTTCCGGTTCGCTAGAAAGAAGTCTTTGAGGTATCCACTCGCGACCGCCCGGTCTCCGGCGGTGGCCAAGTGGACGGCACGCATGTAGAAGGGGTCGGCTATCGCGATGTCCGGGATGTTGTGTCTAATGATCCGCATCGCCTTGCTGAGCGAGTATAGGCGAATGAAGGTGTAGTGCAGCGAATAACTGTTCAGCATGGCAAAGATGTCATCATACCGCAGGAAGATCTTCTCCGCGAAGCCACTATCGACAAAGCCATGGCCCGAGGGCACCTTGGCAATATACACCGGGTATCCATTATCTTTCTCCCTGAGACGCCGCTCCTCCATAAACTGAATACCGTCAACCAGAGATCGCATAGGACCGGGTGCAGCATCGTACAATCTTTGAATTAGCATCCGCTCACCCGACACATGCACCCTCGCCTCGATATTCTTGGGCACTGGTGGCCCGTCCTGAGCACGGATAGGTGCCGGCTGGCTGGCAGACTTGTCGTCCTTCTTCTTTCTTTTCCGTCCCTTCGGCTTTATATTTACTGGGGCTGCATTCTCCTCTTCGCAAGCCTTCTTCAGTGTGTTAGGACTGATAACACTTCTCACCTCGGCTATCGGCTGAGTCTCGGTGAAGTCGGCAGCTGGAGGCGTCTCCCGAGAACGAGAATAGGCGCCGCTTGTTGCAATAGGTTTTCCCCTCGGCGGCAGCTTGAGAGGGTTGGCTACTGAGATCGTAGTCCATCACCCCAAAATCGAAGTTGCAGTCCAGGTTGGCGAACGTATTGTCCTCGTCCGGACCATCGTTCGGATCATGTGCCATATGCATGTCCTCGTCGGCTGATGGCGGCACCGTTGGGGTGGTCTTGCCATGGCTTGGCGCCGGCACGGCTTGGGGTGCTGTCCGTGGGGTGGTGTCGCTCGCCCCCAAACGAATCTGGCTCTTTGGCCAAACCATGGACCAATTGAAGCATTGGTGGAGGGTAAGGACCTCATCTGCGTCGGCGCCTTGGGGTTGAAAGGGAGGTACCACGTCGTCGTAGCCACTAAGCACCCGAACCAGTTGAATCCTATACACGTCGGGTGCCATGGGTACACCGTGTAACTGGCGGTTGCTCGGTTGAACGATTTTGGCCTTGGCAACATCGATCAACTCGCCGTTCACAAAATGCAGGAGAGTGCATGGGACGTCGGCGGCGGCACCCTGCGGAAAACATGTAGGGCGTTAGGGATGGCTAGCGTATTCAAAGGCAAGGATATGGAAGTCATCGGAGACGAGGGTTGGTTACCGTGATGGCGTCCAGCTCGGCTAAGGTCGAGGCACCGCCGGCGGCGGGCATGCCACTGATGGAGTGGCCGCTTGTTGGCGCGGTGCCGGGCGACGTATTATCCGCAGCGACGGGTGCATTGAGCTGACGTAATGGCGCCGCGGGAGACACCAAGGTTGGCGCCGCGGGAGCCACCAAGGTTGGCGCCGCCGGAGCCACCAAGGTTGGCGCTGCGGGAGCCACCAATGTTGGCGCCGCCGGAGACACCATTGTTGCCGCCTGCGGACTCACCGATGGCTCCACGTTGTGGGAGTTGCTGCCCGTGAAGCGAGAACCGGGGAGGCCCCTTTTTTCCTCCCCTATACCACGCGTCCGGACCGGCAACCAAGGTAGGGATGATGGAGCTAAGCGTCGTGCCCACTTGGTCCTCCACTTGCTCGTCGTTGCGTCCTCTGTTGGGTCTCCACGATATGTTGCACTTGTTGCCGCACTTGCTCCTGGACCAATGTCGGGATCTGCGCAACTTGTGCCTTGAGCTGTGCGACCTCCTTCTCATCGATGGTGGCCTTTTTCTCCTTTTTTCCCGACTTATAGTATTCCGACCATTTCATAGAGCATCCTTCGCCGACCACACGACCAGCCAACGTCGGCTTACTCAATGGATCCCTCTTCTTGTGGGCATTCAACGCCCTATTTAAAGGGTTGTCCCAAGGGGCACACTGCGAGGAGCTCGTGGACCCCGCGCCGCTACTAGATTCCTTTTCACTTTCCGCAGCAACCTCCTTAGCCTACAGGAGGAACATGCATGAATCATTTAGAAATTTGGATTCATCAATAAGAATGCAACCATAAAGGAGCTAATTAAGCGGGTGCATTCCTTACCAGAAGAGCCTCAAACTCCTTCACATCCGGAGTGGTGGTGAGCTCCTTTGTTTCCGGGTCAATACGGTACCGGGCCAGGAGAAAGTTCCTGGTTTGCTTGTTTTTGTATTGCGGGAAGAGGGGCTCGAGGCCGTTCTTCACACGCTCCTCATCCGCGGCGTCCCATTTCGGTTGCGCCACCCTAAAACCGCCAGGACCAAGTTTGTGGGTGCCTAAGTTCAGTTTTCGCATGTCCTTCCCCCACTGACTAGAATCCGACGTTGACTCGCTCTCGCACTTGATCTTGAAATCAGCGTAGTCTTGCTCGGTGATCGAGGGATTTGACTCCTTGATCTTCTCGTAACTCTCACCACTATTAATCATTTTCTTCACTCGGTTCCTCCAACTAGCGAGGGCGGTGCTCATCTTCGTGAGGGCAGCATTGTGCACTTTGTTCCGATGAGACGCTTTTCTGAGCAGTCCACCGGGAACTCGTATCGTTCGTGCAGCTTCTTGAAGAGGAGGGTGCGCAAATTCGCTCGGTCAGGATGCCTGAGGTTCTCGGTGTTGATCGAGACCGTGCTCCGGAGGATGCACCCGAGTTGGGCAGAGTACCCTTTGACTAAATCAGGGGCGCCGTTGGAAGCCCAATGGCGTTCACTTCGGTGAATGCCTCGCTTCACGGTGCTGAGCACATTCGGGCGACGCTCCCTCCGTAGCTTCTTCGGTGCGCCGGTGTCATCCTCGCCGGCACCATCCGTGGTGTCATCCTCGGCGGCACCATCAGTGGTGTCATCCTCGGCGGCATCGTCCGCTCGGTACTCTAGATCCGTGCCATCATCCTCGCCGTCGTCGCGGTGAGGTTGTGACTCCATCACCTCCATTTCATCGGTTAGCATCCAGAATGGCTTGCTACCGCTGCCGCCGGCCTCTTCGTTGTTGGCCATGTTCGAACTAAGTAGGAAAAAATGCATAAAGTTAGCGCAAGAATTCACGGAAAAATTGGGCATGACCTATGCTAATTTATGGACATATGAGTGCCCCATTTTCTCCGAAACGGAAATGAATCAACATTTCGGCGATAATGGGCAACTCTGTCGATCCTCGCACAAGAATATGACACCATATACACCAAAAAATCCACCAGCTGAGCACCATGGCACATATACACCAAAAAATCCAGCTGAGCACCATAGCACATGTACACTAATTGAGCACCATAGCACATATCGACCAGCTGAGCAGCCAGTACCACCATCCAACGAAGCACCTAGTAGCAGCGGCAAGCTAGCTAGCAGCAGCGGCAAGCTAGCAGTAGCTAGCAGCAAGCTAGCGGTAGCTAGCACCAAGCTAGCTAGCGACGGCAAGCTAGCAGTAGCTAGCAGCAAGCTAGCAGCAGCAAGCTATAGCAGCGCAAGTAGAAGGACTGAATAGCAACCATACTCCACGAAGTTGCATGGGAAGCAAAGTGAAAATTCACAGGGAATGCTACATATATTACTGTATTCCTATTTTTAACATGTTTAGACATAAACACATTATCGTACAGAGAGGGCAAACCTTCGGCAGGAAATTGAGCCGATGACGAGGAAGCCAAGCAGATCTTGGACGAGGAAGCCGAGCAGATCTTGGACGAGGAAGGATCACTGGCGGAGGTAGCAGCGCCGTACTATTCAGTGGACTGCAATGTATAAAAGCATGTAATAAAGCATTATAGAAATAAGGCTAATCATGTATGCAAACAAGGCTAATCTGCAAGTAATTACAGAAACTTTCACTAAAGCCTACTGTTGTATACAGGACAAAGAATGATGCAAACATGAGATGATGCAAACAGGAGATTACCTAAGCACGGAAGCAATCTCAAA
This sequence comes from Lolium rigidum, assembly GCF_022539505.1. Lineage (NCBI taxonomy): Eukaryota > Viridiplantae > Streptophyta > Magnoliopsida > Poales > Poaceae > Lolium > Lolium rigidum. The sequence continues at coordinate 161,363,251 of NC_061509.1, read as the reverse complement.
CAGACACGATGTAGGTAACCTTCTCCTTTTGCTTTCCCTCGCTCCACTTCTGCAGCAACCAAACAAATCGACCATCAGAATCGTCGCAAATCATAATTATGATCAGAAGTATGGCCAAAATAAATAAATACAAATATCACTCGATGATGTACAGAAACTAAGTATTAAACTGAAACCAACAATAAGGGACAGAAAACTGTATATTCATGACATCCATTTTTGGTCATTGGCTAAAGCTTAACAGCAGATCACCTTCACAGTATCAAGTAGAAAATGGAAGGAGACAACATGTTGTCAAAAAAGAAAAGGAAATGCTGCATATTATTTACAGATACATCCAATCTACACCAGGAACGACGCAATTAGAGGCCAGACAGCTATGAACTTTATTACAGATGCAGACCTGGACCATCAGACCCAATCCTCATCCAAACAGAAACTGGTGCGTGATATACTCATCAGAAACAACCAAAGCATACTAACTCCTAAGCCTAGAGTACAAGCTTAGCAACACCACTTCTAGCATTAACTTACTACTACAAGAATTAAAGATAAGAGATATCCTAAAGAGTATCAGTATAGTAATAAAATTAAGACGAGGTATATAACCATTGCTGAATAAGATGTCCAGTACACAGTAAGGTAGCAAACAATGTTTGCTAGTAAGTTAATACTCCAGGGGACAGAACAAAACAAAAACTCAAGTGTATAAGAAACAATGTTTGCTAGTAAGTTAATCCAGAAAATATCCTCTTTCACAAAGGATATCACCTAAATCAGGAGGACATGATCAGTTAATATCCTCTTTCACAAAAGATAACATAAACTCTAGGTGAAAGGCAACAGTAAGTAAACACTAGATTCAGATGCAACAGCGGTAACATTTGTAGGCTCCATCATGGAGAGAAAACAATGTGTTATCTGAACTCCAAAGTAACAGCTACATCAGACAGCAATCGAACCAACAAGATTGCAGCGATAAACGTTATCAGCTACATGATTCAACGAAACAGATTACAGCAAGCAGATTGAGTAATCACATTCACATAGGCACGGTGCAGTGAAATCTAATCAGTTAAGCAGCATAGAGCATCGGTACTACGAAAGTTCCAGTTCTGCAAATGCATCTGCTACTACATTATTCAGACAGAGACGACTGTGATTGGTGTTGGGGCTGAATCACTCAGCCCCTATCTCTCTTCTTCCTCTACTCCTCTCAATCTCTCTTGGTTCTCTCCTTCACCTCTGAACTATGATCTCACTTTTGTCTCTCAAGAACACACACATGGGGAAACTCCACACACACACACGCTGGCCAAGGAAGAAGAAGAACACATAGGCTTTGCCTTGGAACACTCATCCTAAACTCATGCCAGGACCCACTCCTCCACTAACTTCATGCACTAACTAATTCCTACTTACATGCACAACAACTCAACGTTCGGCACTGGCGCATCTTCTGGATCAATGACTTGGCCATGCAACTAACTGATGGATGCACAAAACCAACTCAACATTTCTCTCGGCTCCATCTTCTGGTCCAGCCTTTCTAGCTAGCTCCAGCCTCACGCCTCATCGCTTCACACGACCTTTGCTGCATCGCACAACACCACGGCTTCACGCCATCATCGGCATCTCACCTTGCTCGCCGCGTCACACGGCAGCCCGGCATCTCGCCTACTCCGTGCACTCAACCGAAGCTTCAACGATTAGCTACTCCCTAGACCCATCTAAGATACATGCAGAACAAAAAAAACTAATATGCAGATACAAAATCAAGATTAAAAGCTAACAATTGGACCTTGGAGGGAGCGAAATCAAGCCTGCGCCTTGTCGGCGGGCTCGAGGGGGAGCACCGAGCAGAAGTAGCAACTAACCTAGCAGAGGAGAAGGAGGGGAGGAGCACGGCGGCTACCTGGGAAGGATGCGCGGTGGCGTCAGCGGTCGAAGGCGTCAGCGGTCCTCTCGGCGGCGTCGGCGGTCGAAGGCGTGGCGGCGTCAGCGGTCGAAGGCGCGCTTCTCTTGCCGGTGCTCCACGAGGTGTTGCGGCGAGTACGGCGAGCAGGTGGGGAAATCTCGATCTGGCCACAGTGGGGAATGGAGGGCGAGCAGGTGGCTTCGGAGATCCAGGAGAAGGTGGGAGGGCGCAGTGGTGAATGGGCGCAGGGCGTCGCCGGCGGAGAGGAAGAAGGGGAGGGGTGGCAGCGCGAGGCAGATCGAGGGACGGCGGCGTCGCTCAGGGTCAGGTGGGATCTGGTCGGGACGGGGGAAGAAGGGGAAATTTATAAGTCCCCTGACGCCTTAGCAATAGCTCACCTCTCGGGGTGCGCCACTATGAGGCTTAGCAATGGCGCACCTCTAGGGGTGCGCCACTACCTCTTTATGTCTGGGTCAAAACAATAACGCGGGGGGGATTGACATATCCCGCTTAGTACCGCACTGGCTCTGTCCCTGGTTGGTTTGTGCCAAACCCCCGCCGGCCGAGTTCGAACCACGGCGGCCCCATTTTTTTCCTTTTCTTTTTAAATTGATTTAACACTATAATAAACATCCAAAATAGCATAATACACCAAAATAAAAGGCATAAATAATTATAATTATGTAGAATATTTAAAATACTATAGAATCTAGAAAATATCCAAAAATATAAATTATATGTCTATTTTGATCGGTACAATGTGAAGATTAACAATATGACATCCATTATTCATACAAGAAAATGATACATAATTATCTTTTCACAATCTTCTTGCCCTTCTTTCTCGCGGTTGAATAATTTAGCCCCGGAACTCCTAGACTTCTTCTCTTGAATGGACGGCCTTTAGGTAGGGTGGTCCTGCTTCTTCTTGTTGTGTATGGTTCTTCATCATCGTCGTCGTCATCTTCCATCTTCGGATCGCCGTACTGGTCAAAGTCTAGCTCGTTGGCGGCTCCATCCATTCCGACGATGCTCCTTTTGCCTCTCCTCACGACAACACGGCTGGGCTTTTGCGGGTCGGTAATGAAGAAGCATTGGTCCACTTGGGAAGCTAGTACCCATGGCTCATATTTCGCGGTGACCTTTGCGCCCGCTGTCTTGGATTTGGCTTCGGGTATAACCATGGTGGTGAAATGCCGGTCTTCTTTTATGACGTTCTTGGCCCACCTGACACGGAACATCGGCACATTCTCTCCGGCGTAGCTCGGCTCCCAGATCTCCTCGATCTTTCCGTAGTATCTCTGCTTGACGTCACCGGTGTAGGACTCCATCGTTACCCCGGAGTTCTGATAATCGCTCTTCATGTCCTTTTCCACGGTGTAGAATGTGTAGCCGTTGATATCGTACGCCTGAAATATCATCAGGTTGTGTTCGGCGCCCTGTGACAAGGCGAATATGAGTTTTTCTTCCGCAGAAGAATCCTCGTCTATAGGGTACGTCAGCATCTTGTCCTTGAACCACCGCGTGAAGGTTGAGTTGTGCTCTTTGATTATATCTCCGTCCGTCCTCTCGTTGGCCCCGATCACCGTACGTCTTTGCGATGAAGGTTTTGTGCTCTACCACCCAAGGATCGACCACGTCTATGTGTTGTAGCGCGACTAGGTTTGCTCTTTCAAAGTCGGCGATTCGACCCTTGAAGTCGACATGCATTTCGCGGCTACCGTCGCGGTGACCCCATCCGGCGAGCTTCCCGAGATGCCTGTTTACGGGCAGGCCAACGGGGTTCTCGATTTCTAGATAACTCGTGCAGAAGGAGATGCACTCTTCGGTCAGAAAGCCCTTGGATATGCTTCCGTATGGACGTGCCCTGTTGCGAACGTACCCTTTGATGACACCATTCATCCTTTAAACGGCATCATGCTGTGCAGGAACGTCGGCCCCAGTTGGATGATATCCTCCACGATATGTACCAGCAGATGCACCATAACGTCGAAGAAAGCGGGCGGGAAGTACATCTCAAGCTCGCACGATATCACCACGATCTCTTCCTCGTAGCCTTCTAAGTTGCCTCACGCCAACGGACTTCCGAGAGATGACGTCGAAAAAGTTGCATAGGCCAAAAGCATTTCACGGACGTGCGCGTCCATGATCCCACGGATTGCAACCGGAAGTATCTGCGTCATCGGCACGTGACGGTCGTGAGACTTCATCCCGCTGAACCTCTCGCTCGCTTTGTCTAGGTACCTGCTTATCTTCCCCGCGTAACCGTAGGGAAGTTTTACTCCTAGGAGACGGTCGAAAAACTGCTCGATCTCCTTCCGACTTAGAGTGAAGCACGCGGGGGGGCAGAAATATTCAATCTTTTTGGCATTTTTGCCCTTGCGACGACTTTGCGTGTCCTCCGCCTCATCATCGTCATCGTCATCATCATCATTAGGGCGTCCCGCGTGAAGCTCCTCCCTGATCCCAATTGATTGCAAGTCGTACCTTGCTTTCGGCCCATCTTTGGTCTTCTCTGGCATGTTGAGGAGGGTACCAAGCAGACTCTCGCACACGTTCTTCGTGATGTGCATGACATCAAGGCTGTGAGGCACACGGAGGATCTTCCAGTACGGCAAGTCCCAGAAAACAGACCTCGTCTTCCATACCTTAAGCAGCGGCTCCGGCGCCTTTCGCTTCTTTCCCGGCGGTGGGCACTCTTTCCAATTTTTCAATAGCTCGTCTATTTGCTCGCCGCTTCTCGTACGTGGCCGTCTTCGGGGTTCGTCTTCACCATCGAACAGATCCTTGCGTTTCCTCCATGCGTCGTCCTCGCGAAGCCACCTTCGATGTCCCATGAACACCGTTTTCGAGGACCCGGGATCTCTATCTAGCTGGCGGTACGTTGTGTCGTCCATGCACCTTACGCATGCATTGAATCCGTGGACCACCTGCCCCGCGACATATCCGTAACCGAGAAAGTCGTGCACCGTCGTGAGCAGTGCGGCTCTCATAGGGAAATATTCTTCCGCGGCGGCGTCCCACGTATTGGCGGGCGTGTCCCATAGCGTGGCTAGCTCCTCTTTCGAAGCCCCATATACGGATTGATGTCGTTCCCTGGTTGTTTCGGCCCTTCAATTAGCATACTCATTTGAATGTACTTCCTCTTCATGCACAACCAGGGGGGAGGTTGTACATCCACACAAACACGGGCCAGGTGCTATGCGTGCTGCTCTGGCTGCCAAACGGATTGACTCCATCGGTGCTCGCGCCCAGCCTTATGTTCCTAGGATCGTCCCCAAATTCTGGGTACTCGAGGTTCAACGCATTCCACTGGCTAGCATCCGAAGGGTGTCTCAACATCCTGTCCTTTTTCTTTTCTTCGGATCATCTGCGTCATCTTCTCCCTTCCTCATCTCCGCGTGCCAGCGCATTAGCTTTGCTTGCTTAGGATCCGCGAAATACCGCTGCGGACGAGGAGTGATTGGAAAGTACCACACCACCTTCCGAGGAGCTTTCTTCCCCTTCTTGTACCGATCGACGCCGCACTCCGGACATATGGTACACTCTGCGTGCTCGTTCCCACAAATGATGCAATCGTTCAAGCACACATGGTATTTCACATGCGGTAAATCCAGAGGACACACGATTTTCTTGGCCTCCTCGATACTAGTCGGACATGTGTTACCTTTGGGAAGACGTTCTGCCCGAGAATGACATGTTGTCGTTGAAGGATGTGTCGGTCATTTTGTGCTTTACCTTCATCTCCAGAGCCATGAGCGTTACTTTCAGGCGGGTATCCTCCGGCCTGCATCCTTCATACAATGGAGTAACAACATCTACCTCCAGTTGATCCATCTTGGCTTTCTCTCGGGCGGCAGCTCTTGCGTTACTCGTCTGCTTGAGAAGCAGCTCTTGAAGATAAGGGTCCTGCACCCAGTCCATCGACGATGGTCCATCGTCTTCATCTTCATGATTGTCATGATGACCTCCATCTTGATCTTCCTCATCATCAGGTCCAGGATCTCCTACATTGTGGTCATCATCATCTCCGGGATCTTCTACATCCTGATCATGCCCGAGATCTTCTACATCCTGATCACCTCCTTCCTTACTTCTTGTTGAATTCCCATGGACAAATTCATAATCATCTTCGTCGCCTTCCCACCGATAGCCATCCATGAAACCACGCATGAGAAGGTGGTCCCGCACCATATCGGCTTTAGGGTCCATAAGGCTCGTTAGCTTGCATCTTCGACACGGACATCTTATCTCATTTTGGTTATTTCTAATCATCTCGGCTGTCGCGGCTTTCAAAAACCTAGCCACAACGCCTTCACTCATCATGCGGACCATGGTCGCTCGCGGATATAGAGAAAATGGATATCTTAGCATACCAAAAGAAAATTTTGGCATGACCTTCCCTAAAAATCGGACATGTATATGCGTAGTATGCCCAACATTCGCCGAAACGGAAATGAATCAATGTTTCGGCAAAATATTGGCAACTCCATCGCATTTCAAATCCTCGCAAACAAACACATGCATGCAACACATGTGTGGATCGGAGGCTTTGCATATACAACACATGTGGAGGCTTCGCATACAACACACATGCACGTGAGACGCTTTTCGCGCATGCGCACACAAAACATGAGCTTCGCATAACATATGTGCACACACACGTGTGTGTGCAAGACGATCGGAACCGTTCACACACAAAGCATAAAACCAACAAAGTTACCGATACAGCGAGACCTAGAGTGTTGGATGAGGTAAAAAAGTTGAGATTGAGTAGGGTATTGAGCTAAGAAAGCTTCACCATTACTTACCTATGAAGAAAATTAAGTTTACCAACTTAATTTTGGTGAATGAAGAGGTGAAAATGAGGTGGGAAGGAGGGGCAACACGACCAGATCCAGATTTGGTGGGAGGTGGTGGTGGAAGAGTGTTTGGGGAAAGTGGGTGGCACATGTGAGTGGAGGGTGAAAAGCGGGAAATGGTCCCGGGTTAGCGGTGGCGCACCACCTAGCCGTGCGCCACTGCTAGGGTGACATAGCAATGGCGCATCTGCTAAGTGGTGCGCCACTGCTCACCCAGTACCTGTAAACCCACGCCCTGCCCAACTTAGCAGGTGGCGCACCATGTCGACGGTGCGCCATAGCTAGTAGTGGCGCACCACGCAGTGCGCCATTGCTAAAGCCCTCATCTCTAAAGGGCCCCGGCCACCTCCTAGCGATGGCGCACCACAAAGCCATGCGCCATAAGTAAGCAAAGTAGCAGTGGCGCACCATGGAGACGTGCGCCACTATTAGTTTTGGGTAGGAGCTGGCCTCCTGCCAGGAATTAGTAATGGCGCACCACAAACAAGGTGCGCCACTACTGAATTTGTAACAGTGGCCCACCATTTTGTGGTGCGCCACTGCTAAGTAGTAGTGGCGCACGGCCATCATGGTGCGCCACTGAAGTCAACCTTACGGCTAGGCCTTTTCCTAGTAGTGTCAGGTTCATCAACCTTATCAAGTTCCATTGTCCTCCCACTCAAATACTTCGCTAGAAACAATTTCTTGGAAATGAGCAAGTAACATTGACAAACACTTTTGTCTTTGACTTCATAGTGGAAAGAATTCCCAAATTGTTCTCTAGGATAACCATCAAAGACATTCATCCGATCTTGGTTGTAAACCCATTTACTTATGCTATGCATACCAAAATTTTAAGAAAGGACTATTAGGGTTTATACCCATGCCATAACTCATATGGTGTCATTTCAACGGATTTATGATGATGCTCTATTTAGTGTAAAATCGGTAGTCTCTAAAGCATAATCCACAAAATATAATGGCATCATTTTATTTTATCTCATCATTAATCCAACAAGGTTTGGATACGTCTTTCGAATACTCCATCATAACTATGGTTTTCCGAAAAACGTGAGTTGTGGAACAATTTTGTAACTCTCTTAGATGTTCGTTAAAAATCGTAATTCAAATATTTCCACCATGATCCAATCATAGATATTTGACTTTTCTATTACGATGATTTCCACTTCATGCTGAAATTTATTTGAATCTCTTCAAATGTTTCAAACTTCTTCCTCATCGAATAAATATATCCATATATATATACACTCAATTCATTGTTGGAAGTTTTCATGAAGTAGAAGAATTTTCCGCACACAACTATGCCCAATGAACCACATACATCATCATGTATGTTTCCACTAAGTTAGTTGCCCGTTCAACTCTTGGCCTATGAACGGTATTTCAGTCATTTTCTTTAGAAAAGATTTGCAAGTGTCAAACGATTCAAAAATCAAATGACTCCAAAAATCCATTTGCATGGAGTTTCTTCATGCGTTCCTTTCTAACATGACCTAAATGGCGGTTCCACAAATAAGTGGAATTCAAATCATTTTCCTTATGACATTTTAGCGTCAGTGTTATGCATGTGTGTTTCACCATTAAGATTTATAACTTATCCATCGTACATGGAGTATGGTCATAATTTGAACAACTCATTGTTTTCATTTCACCAGAGCAAAATAAAAATTATTAAGTTCTTTATTATAAATCTGAAGAGCTAGGTAGAATGCCAACGACGAACATAATAACACTTTATTTTTGTTCTAGACGTGTATTATTACCATATTCCTTATCAGTCACTTAGGCCATTGTATTCTTATTGTGTTGTGTTGTATGACATCTCATACCAACCAATCTGGTACAAATACCCAAGAACTTCATTGTGTGACCAGTCAAAGAATACATTCATAACATGTATATCATCTATATACACCTGAGCTAGACTTTCTAGCCTTTTCTTTTTTTGTGCCAAAATCCTTTTGTAGTTTCTCTTTCGAATTTCCTCGTATTTCTGAAAACACTTCAACATCAATAACTTCTAGGTTTGTTGGTCAAATACCAATAACCTTGAGGTTCGCACTTTGAAGTTGATCATCACATGACAAGTGTTTCGGATTTCACTAATAGTAATTTTTTAATGTGATGAACAATTTCACTCATAATTTTATCCATCAAATCATGAAAACTTCATGATGAAGCTGCTATGGCTTACTAGTTGGAGGATCGGGATGCCTAGCGTCTTCAACCTTCGTACATTCCCATAAAACTTATGAGTTTATGTAGTCTCACTAAATTATATTCTATTATCTTGTAATAAGGTCTTAGATATCACATATATCTCACACCTTGCTTATTTCTGAAAACAAACTTTTCAGCTCATTACTTTTCAAACGGATTTGAACATCAAGTTTCACGGAGACAAGATAATTTCACATACTAATTGAAAACATTGCTTTTCGAATCAGCAATTTGAGGATTACCAAAAGTTTGCTATATGAATTAATCATTTCTTGATTCTTTAACAATACGGTACCAGTCCGTAAAGTTACTTATCAGACTTAACAGTATTCCTATCTCAGTTATCAGCCTAGCACAAAGTAGAAAAACGGATGCCAATTCTACAAAATTTAATGCAAATACAATTTAGACTATGTTCAGGATAAATTTGAGTTTACTATTAATTCTTAAATTAACTAGGTGAACTCCCACTAAAAACAATATCCCTCGAATTGTCTTAGTGATTACACAAACCAAATCCACTACACCAAGTCCGATCATCACGTGAGGTGATGTAGTTTCAATGGCGAACATCAACATGTTCATCATATTATCTATATGATTCATGCTTAACCTTTCGGTCTTCTGTGTTTCGAGGCAATGTCTGTACATGCTTGGCTCATCAAGTCAAACCCTAGTTTCCGCTTGTGCAAATCTGGCTTGCACCCGTTGTATGCACACGTTGAGTCTATCACACCCGATCATCACGTGATGCTTTAAAACAACGAGTCTTAGCAACGGTGCTAACTTTATTATCTTGAATTTTAGTGAGAGGGATCATCTTATAATGCTACCGTGGCGATTTAAGCAATATAAGATGCATAAAAGGATTAACATCACATGCAATTCATAACGTGATATGATATGGCCCTTTTATCTAGCGCATTTGATCTTCATCTCCAAAGCACGGGCATGATCTCCATCATCGTCGGCGGTGCGTCAAGTTCCATGGCGCCGTCTTCATGGTTGTTCACACATGTAGCAACTACTACAACTACTTTGAAATAATACTACTACATGAAATATAAAGACAACCATAAGGCTCTTGTCGGTTGCCACAATAAAATAATGATCATCTCATACATATTCATTATCACATCATGGCCATATCACATCACCAAACCCTGCAAAAACAAGTTAGACGCCTCTAATTTGGTTTGCATATTTTACGTGGTTTAGGGTTTTCGAGTAAGATCCAATCTACCTACGAACATGAACCACAACGTTGATACTAGTGTTGTCAATTGAAATAGTAAATTGAATCTTAACTATGGTGAGAGAGACAGACACCCGCAAAGCCACTTACGCAATACAAGTTGCATGTCAAGCGTGGAGCAGATCTCATGAACGCGGTCATGTAAAGTTAGCCCGGCCGCTTCATCCCACCATACCGCAAGATGCAAAGTACATATAACAAGAGACAACAAAAGCATCAACGCCCACCAAACCATTGTGTTCTACTCGTGCAACCAATCTATGCATAGACCTGGCTCTGATACCACTGTAGGGATTCGTAGCATAGAAAACAAAAAAATTCCTACCGCAAGAACGAATAACAAGCCAATATCTAATCTAGTAGATGGTAGCAACGAGGTGAAGATCAACATACGCTCGAAGATCGCTAAGAGTTAACGAGATAAATCTCGTGGTGGATGTAGTCGATCACTTGCCGCTTTCAAAAGCGCGTAGAAGATCTTGACGGTGCCACAATCGGACAGCACCTCCGCACTCGGTCACACGTACGGTGTTGATGATGACGTCCTTCTCCCCGTTCCAGCGGGCAGCGGATGTAGTAGACCCTCCTCGGAATCCCACTAGCACGACGGCGTGGTGACGGTGGTGGTGGAGATCTCCGACAGGGCTTCGCCGTAAGCGCCGCGAGAGAAGAAGGAGGAGGGAGTAGCTAGGGTTTGGGGAAGAGGGGGGCTTGGGGCGTCGGCTTGGGTGTCCCTTGGTGGTGCAGCAAAGTTGTGGTATCCAGCCCTCTCCCTCTCCCTCTCCCTCTCTTTATATAGGTGGAACCCCCAAGGGTTTGCCCAAAGATTCGAATAAGAGTCCAACTCAAAACTTACCATATGGGTGAAACCTAGGGGAAGTGGGACTCCTCCCTTTCCTTCCCCTATGGCCGGCCATGATGGTGGAGTCCACCATGGACTCCACCTTCCCCTTTGGTCGGTCGGATAGGGTTGGTGGAGCCCATCCGGGACTCCACCTTCCATGGTGATTTCTTCTGGAAGGTTCTAGAACATTCTGGCGCCTTCCATAAATGCACCGGATCATTTCCAAACTTGGAAAGTGACTTCCTCTATATGAATCTTATTCTTCGGACCATTCCAGAACTCGTCGTGATGTCCTGGATCCCATCAGAGACTCCGAACAACATTCGAACTCCATTCCATATCTACTTAAAACGACATCAAACCTTAAGTGTGTCACCCTACGGTTCGAGAACTATGCGGACATGATCGAGACTCCTCTCCGATCAATAACTAATAGCGGGACCTGGAGATCCATAATAGCTCCCACATATTCAACGATGACTTCGTGATCGAAAGAACCATTCACATAAAATTACAATTCCATTTGTCTCGCGATATTTTACTTATCCAAAGTTTGATCGTCGGTATCTCCATACCTAGTTCAACCTCGTTACTGATAAGTACTCTTTACTCGTACCGTGATATGATATCCTTTGTGAACCATTCATATGCTTGCAAGCTAATTGGATGCCATTCCACCGAGAGGGCCCAGAGTATATCTATCCATCATTACGATGGACAAATCTCACTATTGATACAAGTGCCTCAACCCTATACTTTCCAAACACTTAATGCCACATTTATAAAAACCCATTTACGCAGTAGTGTTTGGTGTCATCAAAGCATCCATCCGGTGTAGGTGATTAACATGATCTCATGGTCGAAGGATTAAGTTAATATGCATATAAAAGCTTGAAGCATAAAGAACTAAATGACTTGATCATATGCTACGCTTACTATGGGTGTGTCCATCACATCATTCACCTAATGATATGATCTTTTTATTAATAACATCCTATGTTCATGATCAGGAAACCATGATCATCTATTAATCAACAAGCTAGTTTAACAAGAGTCTTACTAGGGACTCCTTTATGTTTACAAAACACACAAGTATTAATGTTTCCGGTTAATACAATTGTAGCATGGGATATAAACATTTATCGTGAACACTAATATATAACAATAAACATTTTTATTATTGCCTCTTGGGCATATCTCCAACAGTCGGCGTCGGCGCATCTCTGCCCGCCGCTTGCAGCAATGACCACCCGCCACTGGTAGCAACACCGGCAGCATTGCCGCCAACAGCAACACCACCCACCGCTTGTACCAATGCTGGGTGGCGCTTGGTAGCATCACCGACATCTCCTTGCTGCGCCGATGGCCATGGCTCCCAGCATCCACCCGGTGGTGATACTCTTACCACTCCCCGCAGAGAGCACCGTCTCCAGTGTTATGGTGGGACAAATCTTCAAAATCAGTCTTTCACGCAAGAACAAGGCATATCAAGATGGATTTTCACTTTGTTCGTTGGCGCATATCTCAGAAGCAACTACAGATTCTATTTATCTCTTCCAAATATCAAATTGCATATGTCTTCACCAAGCCACTCTATTGCCATCGTATGAGCATTGTAACGCAATTTTAATCTTTTTTAGCCGGTTCAGATTGGGGGGTTGATAATAGAATACATGTCTGTGTAGATATTGTATATGTGTAGGATACTTACCATGTTACTCTTGATCTATACTCCCTCCATTTCAAAGAATAAGGCGCTCTTGTTTTTCGTGATTTTTTGTTCGGCCAAGATTTACTTCAAATATATCAAGGTTGTTTGTATAAAATTAGCATAATTAGAAAGTGATTTTCAATACGAATCCAACGATATTAATCACATATAAAATAATTAAGATTTTGTTGCTCAATTTTAATAGTCAAAATTCGTCTTCTAATACGTGTGAAGCCAGCCCCCTTGTGTGCCGTGCAATTCCCAAAACCTCTCTTTACGTTTACTCTTTCAGTGCGGTCATATGTAACTAGGTCCATTCTAGCATTTTTCTATGGACTATATGGTTAGCAGTATCAAATTTGATAAAGCTATACTCACTCTCTCAACACCTTCAAATTACATTGACACACACGCAAAAGTTACTACGTACCTTGTAATCCATCCGTTTCACATCCATTTCATAGAAAATCTTGTCCTGATTTTAGTTCAAGTTAGAGCATCTCCAGTCGCGTCCCCCAAACCGTCCCCCAAAGGGATTTGGGGCGCGCCGGACAAAAAAAGCGTTCCAGCCGCGTCCCCCAAAGCCCTTTTTTGTCCGGCGCGCCCCATTCGGTGTCCGGCGTCCCGAGCCCGTCCCCGTCCCACGAGGGACGCACCGGGCACGCCGGACACAACGAAATGAGAGGCGAGGAGGCGCGGGGCCGACCCGTCGGCGGCTCGGACGCTCAACCGCCACATACGTAGCGACGGTGCAGTTGACGGGAAGCGGAACCGTCGCATTGGCAAGCGCGTCGACGACGCGCCAGCCCCGCCGGAATGGAGCGCCGACTCCTCGGAAGAGCAACCGCTGCTCTCTTCGACTTCTGCGCCGCCGTTCATCCGCGCTCAATAAGACCCGTACGTACGCCGTCATTCATCCAAGCTTCCATCCGACACCTCCAGCGACGATGAGCTACATCTCCCAGCTCCCGTCCGACACCTCCGGCGAGGGAAAGCCTGCTGGCTGGCGCCATTGGTGGGACAAAGCCAGGACGCCGAGCAGCGGCGACGATTCCCCGCCGCCGGTTGACGGCGAGGAGGAATGGCTGGGCTGGGAGGAGGAGGAAGAAGAGAGCGAGGCCGCGGCGGCGGCGGTGGCCCGTGCGAAGGCGAAGGCGGCCAAGGCGAAGGCTTCCAAGGCGAAGGCCGCCAAGGCCAAGGCCGCCAAGGCCAAGGCCAAGGCCAAGGCCAAGGCGCAGCCGACGAGCACCGGCGGCGACGACGCGTCGAGCGCCGACACCGCCTCTTCGGAAGAGGTGACGAGCAGGAAGCGCCACCGCGATGACGACGACGAGGCGGGGCCATCAGCGAAGAAGAAGAAGTAGATAGTTTATATGTATTTAATTATATTTTTTCGAAGTTTTATATATAATTTGTTTATGTTCAACCGATTTGAATATTATTAAATAGTTTCTTTCTAGCCAAAAAAAATACTTTTAATGTTTGGGGGCGGCGTTTGGGGGACGCGGCTGGGGAGCGACGTCCCCCAAACGCGGCGCAACTAGGCTGCGTCCCCAAACGCTTGATCCGGCGCGGTTTGGGGGACGGTTTGGGGGACGCGGCTGGAGATGCTCTTAACTAAAACCACAACAAAAATTCAGACGGAGGGGAATACTTACTTTGGGCATCTTGCTAACAATTTTGTACCACAGATCCTGCAGCAACGTCTCCTCGATCGAACTACGGAAGATCGGAGGGCTACAACAGCTTCAAGATGAATTGAAGATCGAACATCATTCGATGTATTACAGCGTCTCCGGAGAGAATCCCGTCACAAAGCCATAATACACCATGATGTCCAGCCTTATCCCCAGGCGATCGATACCAAGCCCTAGCTAACTATAACTAATCCAAAATAATGTCATGTCCACCCCTTCTGCACACGTGCTACCTTCACCCGCGCGCGCCATACATACGCCCTCCATACGACACAAAAGACAAGCATATACATTATACATACCCACAGCACAGGCGTACGTATAGGTACTTCGTATGCAACGTACGTGGCGCGCGACGTGCGTTGTGCTGCCTAGAACGCCGTATCCAGGGACGCCTCCGTGAGCACGTCGAGGGGCGGGAAGAGCGAGAAGCCGCCGTACCGGCCGTGGAACAGCCCGAGCTCGTCGCCGGCGAACTCCTCGCAGGCCAAGTCTAGGAACATCTGGCACTCCGCCGCCGCGTCCATCTCGTTCTCGTTGGACGCCGCCGAGGAGTCCTCCCCCGGCAGCACCGCCTCCTCCTTCACGGACACCGGTGGCGCCACCTTGCGGAAGGAGCTCCCGATGTCGGAGTTCCACAGCCGCAAGAAGACGTCTGAGGGCTTCGCCGCGGCCATGGTGTCGGCCTCCGTCGAGGAAGAGGAGCCGGAGGTGGTGGTGGCGGTCGCGGCGGCGGTGGCCGAGGATGAGGAGGAGCGGAGCGAGAGGCGCGCCTCGGCCTCAAGGCGCGCGGTCTCCCACTGCGCCATGTGGCGCGCGGCGGGGCAGCCGGCGGTCGGGCCGGGCGGCGGCTCGTCGAGGCCCATGAGGCGGAGCTGCTTCTTCAGGTGCGTGTTCCAGTAGTTCTTGATCTCGTTGTCCGTCCGGCCGGGGAGCTGCGCCGCGATCATGGACCACCTGCAATGCATGCCGTCACTTGCAATCAATATAACTCCGCCATTACTCATACACAAGTATCACCCTGAAACTAGTCACTAAACGCTAAGTGTAGGATTTCTGGAGTACGTGAAAAGATGCTCAGGCTCCATCATTGAGCGCGCGTACGGGGCCATGCTCGCACAGTGTGGGCATCCGACACAGTGGCACGCTGCGACGAGCTCATGGCTATAGTGCGGGAGCTACAGTTTTAGTGTCTACTAGTACTAGCAGTGGGGAAATGTGCTTGTCCCAAGAGGGAAACTGAGGCCGGCCGGCCGGGGCGCGCGCTTACTTGTTGCCGACGATGCCGTGGAGCTGGACGATGGACTTCTGCTCCTCGGCGGTGAAGGGACCGCGCCTGATGTCCGGACGCAGGTAGTTCGTCCACCGCAGCCGGCAGCTCTTGCCGCACCGGTTCAGCCCTGCATGCAGCGCGACAAAAGCCCAATGCGGTTTAAACAGCAAAATCTATGTGCCATGGAAATGGGTGACAATGGGAACTTTCGTGTTCCGAAGAAAGCTTTGCTTAATGAAATGAAATCCTGTAAGGCTGCAATCCAAAATCAAGATACACCATTCCAGATCGAATATGCATCATGTTTGGGTACAGAACTTGGAAGAGGCACCAGAATAACCAGTCAATTTCATACACTAGCTGGGTTGATGGATCTGAGAGAGAAAGACGACAGACCTGCGAGCTTGGGGAAAAGGCGCCAGCTGCCATGGCCGTTGGCCTGGATGAAGTCGACGAGGAGCTTGTCCTCCTCCGGCGTCCACGGCCCCTTCTTGAGCCCCTTCTTGTCGCAGCACGGCGCCCTCCCCATGGGTAACGGTCGATTGGATAAGCCCAAGCAGGAAAGAGCTGCAGAGAAGAGAACACTCAAGTAGCAGGAGGATGGAGGCGCCAGCTCGCACACGAGGAGGCTACGTATGGAGGCCTGGCCTGGGAGGATAGAGAGGACGGGGCGATGAATGCGATGTGAAACGAGAGGGGGGTGTCCCGGAGTGGAAGGAAAAGATTTGGGGTAGGCGCGGAGGACGAGGAGGCTTTTGTTTGTGGCCGAGGAGGATCCCCCGGGGGCGCACTTTAATGTCGGAGATTTCCACCTGCGCTGGCTGCCGCTACGGCGAGACCATCGACGGGTCTCTCGGCCTCGACGGGGCGAATCCTATACACCGACCAGGTCGGTGTATACGGAGTGCCGCACACCCCCGACGTACCTTTTGGGCCGGCCCATATCGCGTTAGTTGCTCTATGTTTCTTTCTTCTTCTTCGTGATCTCCACAGCTGAGCGACCCGAGCGACCGAGGCTCCGTCCAGTCCGTTCCTCCGCCTCTGCCTCCGCCTTTTCGCCCGAGAGCACTGGTTCCTTCCCTCTTCTCTGGAGTAATGGTTCCTTGGGTTGTGCTTCGTTCATCTCCGTCGATGGCGGAGGAAAGGTCAGTACCGTTCCATTCTTCTCCCCCTATGCGCAGTACTAGATTCGTTCTGATTTTAGGGTTTTCTTCGGATGATTTTGGGGGATCGGGGCGGTGCTGATTCGCTAGTATGTGCTCTGTTTCGAGATCCCCCTAGGCTTATTCGGTGGTCAGCCGCTGATCCCAACATCTCACACCCATGATAGCTTCAGTTTAACGTCTAGCAATTGCTTTAATAGTGATTTAGCCGTATGTTTCTATCCTTGTCTAGTTTATCTATTACTCTGTTTTTGCAAAGAGTTGCAAACATCTTTTTGGCTGAAACATAGTTCATTATGTCAACTAAATAATCTACTGTGAGGAGACGCTTTTTTCGTAATAAACAGTTCTATCGGCTGTGACAAAACATAAACCATTTGTACTACTTTTTGTCCTAGTTTTTGGGGGAATGCTGACTGGATGTATAATTACTTTTTTTATTTAAAGAATGCTCTATGAATTTTTCTTACATATGCCAAGAACAATTTTGTCTTTCCATATTCAGGAGGACCATTTGTATGCTCTTTTTTTAGCAAAGATGCTAAGATTTTTCTCATGATTTTTGTTCATGCAAAGATGCAACCAAGTGGTTTTTGTTACAGGCTAGTTAAAATTGCTGCCTCCAGTTTTTCCAGGCATGCCAGGATGCTATTGGTCCTCTTAGAATCTGTTTTGAACTTTATAGATTCCGTTTTTTTTGTTCAATTAAGGAAAAATATCATGCTAAGAATTATTTTTCAATGTTTCGAATGGATTCTTGGAAGGAACCGTTCATGCCAAGAATTCGTTCACGGATTTTTTTTATAGTTCAAGCAGGGAAACCGTTCATGTTTTTACTAATGTTCAAGGCATGACACCGTTCATGCCACGATTTTTGTTCATTGTTTTTTAAATGTTCAACGGTAGAAATCAATTCATGCTTTTTTTGTTCAAGGAGAGAAACCGTCCATGCCAAGAATCAGTTTGACGTAGTTTTTTTTTAAACAAGGAAGCCGTTTTATGGCAAGAATCTGTTCGTGTTTTATTTTTTAGTTCAAAGAGGGAAACCAATTATTCCAAGAATTCGTTCATCCGATTTTTTTTTGTTCAAGGGAGAAAACCGCTCATGATAAGCATGTGTCCGTGCTTTATTATTTAGTTCAAGGGAAACCGTGCATGCCGAGATTCCGTTCTTCGTAATTTTTTGTTTCAAGAGGAAAACGTTCATGCCAAGAATCCGTTCGTGTTTAATTTTTTAGTTCAGCGAGGGAAACCGTTCTAGATAAGAATTTGTTCATGATTTATATTTTAGTTCAAGGAGGGAAACCGTTCATTCCAATAATCTGTTCATGGGATTTTTTTGTTCAAGGAAAGAAACCGTTCATGATTAAAATTCGTTCGTGCTTTTCTAGTTTAGTTCAACGCGGGAAACCGTTCATAGCCAAGAATACGATCATTGGATTTATTTTAGTTCAAGGACGGAAACCGTTCATGATATAAAATTGTTCATGCTTTACTTTATTAGTTGAAGGAGGGAAACCGTTCATGCTTAGATTTCGTTCACGAAATTTTTTTAGTTGAAGGAGGGAAACCAGTTCATGCTTTATTTTTTTAGTACAAAGAGGGAAACCGCTCATCCCAAGAATTGGTTCATCGGTTTTTTTTGGTTCAAGGAAGGAAATCGTCAATGCTGATAATTCGTTCATAGTTTTTTTTGGTTTCAAGAAGGAAAACGTTCATGGCAATAATCTGTTCGTGTTTATTTTTTTAGTTCAAGGAGGGAAACCGTTCAAGATAACAATCTGTTCATGCTTTATTTTTATTTAAAGAGGGAACCATTCGTTCCAAGTATCAGTTAATGGGATTTTTTATATTTAAAGGAAGGAAACCGTTCATGTTTAGAATCCGTTCATGTTTTATTATTTAGTTCAAGGAGGGAGACTGTTCATGCCAGAAATACGTTCATGGTATATTTTTAGTTCATGGAGGAAAACTATTCATGATATGAAACCATTCATGCTTTATTTATTAGGTGAAACAGGGTAACTGTTCAAGCTAAGAATCTGTTCATGCTTTATTTTTTTTAGTTCAAGGAGGAAAACCATTCATTCCAAGAATCTGTTCATGGGAATTTTATGTTAATGGAAGGAAACCGTTCATGATTAGAATCCGGTCATGCTTTAGTATTTAGTTCAAGTAGGAAGTCCGTTCATTCCAAGAATTCGTTCATGGGATTTTTTTGTTTAAGGAAGGAAACCGTTCATGATTACAATTCGTTCGTGCTTTTTAATTTAGTTCAACGAGGGAAACCGTTCATGCTAAGAATATGTTCATGCTTTATTCAATTCTATAAACCAAGGACATTTTCATGAATTGCTTTTTGTAGGGTAAAATTATTTTGTCTCTCTGTTTAAAAGTTCATTTATGTAGGTGCACATTCCTTGGCTTGTCGGAAAACAAAGGATACTTATTGTCGCCAATTTCATTGATCAATCATTTGATGTACTCAATCCAGACAGCTCAATTGAAAAATTCTGGACAGTGGTTAACACTGTAATATACTAATATTCAATTTCAAGCAATTGTTTGTGCAAAGTTATCCTGGTTGTTTCAAGTTCAACATACGTGATTTCAGCGTCAAATATGTTCATGTGACTAAACTACATTATCTAACTTGCTAGTATGTGTCTTTAATATATTTTAATGCTTACTAGCATATTATTCCTTTTTCTAATCATTCTCCAATGCTAGATTCTAATTCTTTTTCATTATTCAGTATTAACATTATGCATTGGTTTTACATTTAAGATCTGACATGTCAGAAAAATTTCCATACTACTTATACACTGGTTTTCATTTAATATATATGTGTGTTCAAAATAGGTCGACCTTCAAGCCATCCGTGAAATAATCACATCTCAGATTGTGTTAAACAAGTTTAACGAGCATCAGGTTCCATTGGCTAGACAATTTATTGCTAAACATGTAAGTACATCTCTCTCTCTGTGTTCTCATTATGATTCTCTAAGTAGTCAGCCACACACTTTTATACAAAAAATATTACAATCACAATTAAGATTCGCGATAAAACATCATAATGACTAATTACTTTGTTTCGTAGGCTCCACACCTCCTTCATTGACCAAAATTCACATCTTCTTCTAGCAGTAAAAGATGAAAATCCACCAAAGTAAGTTTCTCATTATAGTCGGTCCATCAAATTCTTTTGTTCCAAAAAATTCTACAAATTTCATCTAGTGGTAACTTGTTTTCCCTGTTTCATTTGGACAGGTATTACCAAGACAAGAACACAGCAGCAGCTATCCAGGAAATGCTTCTCCTACAAGGCAAGAAGAGGCACATAACATTTGGGAATGAAAGCATGGAAAATTGAGTTTCAGTGAATCAGAACAATATTTATTTGTTAAGGGGATTAGGTAAAAAATATCAAATGGGCATGTGCTGTGTTTGAAGTGATAAACATGAATTCAGTGTACCTTGGTTCGAATTATTTCTGTCTATTCTTGTCAGAGCATACTGTCAATATTTCTTGTGTTTCTCCCTATAGGAGTTCATTTACTACTTAGTTACAAACTGTATGGTCACTACTTAGTTTCTAGGCAATGCAAAAATGTGACAGCACAAACTTTATTCATGGTCATGCAGGAAAAGCCCCCCGATTCTTCTAGAAGAAACAGTCACAGAGAATAAGCTAGCAACCAGCGAAACAGAGGAAAAGAAGCGATACTCCTGGTCGAGCGAAACAGCCGGAAACGAACTCAAACAGCGATACTGGGCCAAGCCCACAAACGACCAGGGGGGTGTGCGGGACCTGGTCGGCGCCGACCAGGTCGGCATATAGCACCTCCCCTCGACGGAGGCACAGCAAACGGGCACGCACAGAATGGGCTGCGGGGTGAGGACTGAGGAGGGAGGACCAGACGTCACAGGGTGACATCGAGGGCGCTTTCAATTTAACGCCCGTATAGTTCGTTAAGTGGGCCGGCCCACACCGGGTCCGGTTTTGGAAAAAATTTAAAGCGTTCCTCGGTTTTTTCTGTTTTTCTCTCGTTTTTACTGTTTTTTTTTTGTTAAATTCTGAAATCTGGTCACTTTTTGAAATCTCGATCTTTTAAAACTATGTTTTGGATTTGTGAATATTTTAAAATTTGGTAACCTTTTTAATTTCATCAAAAATTTCGAATTAAAAGAACAACCAAACAGAAAAAAACATGTTTTGCTAGGCTGGCCCACCCGACTAGCGCTGCACGTGTTGCGTCCGTAACGGTCGCAATGAGCACATAATATGGGCTCCCACATCCTAACATCGAGCCACCTTGTTCTATCGTTTCTGTGTTGGGCTGGTCCACGCATTAGAGGCGTGATCGGATAGCACCCGCACGTTGGGCCCTAGCCAAAGATTTAGACCCGATGGCTAGGCCGGGCCTGGGCTTCATAAATGTGTGAAATAAGGAAGAGGCCTGGCCCAAGGCCCTACGGGCTTTTTGCATTGATGGATCGAGCTTGGTCCTGAACTTTAGACCCGACATTTGCGACGGGCCTAGGCCTAGGGTTTTTTTCTTTGGGCTTTGTTAAGCCGGACAGAAGACTGGCTCGGCCCAACGAATTCCTAGGCATAGTCTCAAGGGAAAAAAAAAACTACAGTACATTTATAACATTGAACGAAGGTATCAACTATTTTTTCTAGCGTTGTTGCAGGAGAAGCAATTATAGAGATTTTTCTAATTCGTTTAATATTTTTTAGTTTATTTATAGTTATTATTTTGTCTTTTGTTCTTAGTTGAAAATCTAAAAATGGAGAACTGTAAAATTATGCCTAACCTATTAAAGTTGGTTCAACAAAACCAGTTTGGTGGTTTCGTTTCTGAGGACGCAGATGCAGGTATGCACTTAAAAAACTTCCGCTGAAATATGTGACATGAGCGCATAAAGATGTTGACCCAAATACTTTTGTTTCTCTATTTACGACTAAACAGTACAACCTCATCATCTCCTGTTTGATGCGAGTGATGTCGGTGGGCTCCCTTTCAAAGTGTCTTGTGTTGGCAAACAAGACTCATCATCATGTTGGATATATGTACCTTAGAGGCAAACAAAAAAAATATGTTTTATTTTCATATTTGTAATGTTCATAATAAGTTTTATAACATGCTATAACTGTATCAAGCAAAAAAAAAATTAGTACACGTGTGGTATGTAAACAAAACATTATCCCTAGTAAAATAGTCAATTGATTAATATATAATCAAGGTTTCCTGATCTTGAAAAACACGTCATTAATAATGGAGTCGTGTTGTTAGATGAATGACATGATGGACTCACACCCTAATACCTGCATTTTACATCATCAATATTATTACATATATGTTTAGTTTTCATTGATATATGCCATCATACACCATTATTTATGCATTTTTAGTCGATTTTTGAGACTTTCCTACAAAGTCTACTTCATTGGTATTTAATTTCTCGGAGGCAGAAAACCTCCTTTTTCGTTTATTATTATTTCAGGGACCTTCTGGACACCTAAAAATCAAGGAAAAAATATCTGATTAGTTTTTCACCCGAAGAAGCACCGTGGGCAAAAGAATCACGCGAGAGGGTGCACGAGGAGGAAAAGAGCACAGGTGGCGCGCCCTACCTAGTTGGGCGCACCACCCTGTCTCGTTTGGCCCTCGGGCATCATCTCAGGCCCCATTTTAATCGACGCCTACGTTTCTCCCAAAAACCTAAGTCATATTTTCCCGAGATTTATTGAGGCTGCGGCAGAGGCGAAGGTCCTCTCTCCTACTCCGGGGGAGGGTAGATCCTGCCTCACCGGTGCTTCCGGTGAAGGGGAAATCGACGCCATCGTCATTACCACTCCTCCTTGGCTTGGGGGAGTCATCTCCATCACCATCTCAACCAGCAACATCATCACCATCATCTCCATCTACGAGATCGACTTTATCCCCCGCATAGTTTGTGTTGAATTGAACCCCGGATATCGTTTTAGGCCTATTGCATGTTTGTGATTGGTACTTTACATTTATATTGTGTTGTAACCATTATGCATCTGGTCCATATCATGTTTGACACTTGTGAGTAGTTCCTCACGTTCTTGAGGGTATAGGATGATCTGGCTATGATTCTATATGATGTGCAATGAGTATTTGGTCAAGTTTAACCTTTTATGCTATTCTATGATGGTTTTTATGGGAACGTCGACTGCATATTACTTCACCTATATGGTATCATAGGGATGCACTTTAATGTAATGAATGTATGTTGGAAGGGAAGGAATTACAGAAACTATTTTCCAATACTATAAGTTGCATTAGAGGGGTTTATGTCGGGAACCAATGATCTTATGACTATGGTGGGATTTTTTTGTCTTAATGATTCTTATACTTGCTCATGAAAATGGCTCTAGGACCCATAGTATGGGGTGCATTTGCTCATATTTATGACTGCACCTAATTTAGGCTCCACCCCCAATTGAATGAAATTTGACAAAACATTTACCATGTTATGTAGAACTCTGATGCTAGTAAATCCATGCCGTCCTTGGGAACACTTGTCATGTATAAGCGCACACACACACACACACTTGAGCTTGTCCTCTTGCTGCATAGAGGATTGGGCTTTCTCTCATTGAGAGCATTTACATAACACAATTTACTTTCTGCATTTAACTTTATTGCAAACTATACACCCAAAACACCAAAAACTACTGCATTTTTATTATTGTTTGCTTGTCAACTCCGCTAACCAATACCTTCAGCTCCTCGTGGATTCAACAAACTTTCTTATTTAAAAGTACTAAAATTGATCTCCTGCACTTAGGAGCCATCAATACACTTTTCTGGAGCCGTTGGTAGGGAGCGTAGCACTATTGGTAAGTGGTTTGGTAAGGAAACTTTTACTGCTTTTGCTATTTACTATTTTGTCTCATCATGGGTATGTCTAGCCGTGAAGAGATGCACTTGGTTTTATATGAATATATTCGATATGTTAAAGAGAATGAAGAGAAACCACCTGAACCTAAGGTGGCGTATCAAATTCCTATTGGTATTGCCAAAAAAGCTATGAAACTAACTTTTACAGGGCATAAAAGTCAAACTGCTATGGGGCATTTACATGCTATTGAAGAACTATGCTGTTTATTTAAATTGGCGGGTATTCCTCATGATGATGTGAAGAGGAAATTATTAAATCTATCTCTTTCTAGTGGTGCTCTCGTATGGTTTCGATCTCTGGATGTTGAATGTCGTCTTGATTAGGAATGTCCGAGGAAATCCTTCAGTCTCAAATACTATACTCCTAAAAAAGCTTATGATGATTGCTATCATATTTATAATTTTTGGCCTCATGTTGGAAAAAGTATTTCTCAAGCTTCGTGGAGGATTAATGATCTCATTCGTAAGGATCCTTGTCATGGTATTCATGATTGTCTTAAATTGATAAATTTCTATATGAGGCTGCCCCAGCATCATAGGGATTTTCTGGATAATTCATCTGAAGGGAGTTACTAATATAACTCAACAAGAAGCAAGGAATTTATTCGATACCATGCCTAATAATACTGCTGCATGGGATCTTGATAAAGGTAACCAACCTCGTTTTGAGTATGAATATGCATGTGCAGAGTATTTATCTATTACTATATTGTTTGAAGAATTAAAGAATATGGCTGATCTTCATTCTCATATATTAGTAGAAGTTTATACATCTTTTGTTAACCATTTGAATGTTCCTAAGAAGGGATTCAAATTTTATATTGAACCTCTTAAGACTTCTCCATATATTGCTAAAATTGAGAAACATGTTCAGCAAGCATCCCTTGTCATCATAGAAGAATATGTGGAATCTCCTCCATATCCAAATAGAGCGAAGGAAAATTTACTCACCACTGTTGCAAATAAGAGTGTTGGAAGACCTTTCTTACACACTATTGGTGCTGAAATTAGTTTTCCAAAAGAGAAAGTGTTTATTAAATGTGCTGGAGAAAGGTTGGAATTTAATTTTCAAAGTTTACTGATAAGCATTTAGAAAAATAAAATTTTCAAAAATATATAGTGGAAACTCTTGCTTCTGTAGCAGTTGCTTCATCGGACGCGGTGGAATGATATGTACTTAATGAAGAGGAGCCATTTAGTACTGAAGAAATTGAAGCACTATAACAAATATTATCTCAACAACCACCACAATTGCAATTACATATTCCACCTGATAATCTAGGAGTTTTACCACCACCTAAAGACGATCCTAGCTTTGAATTAAAACCTTTGCCTCAAGATATGAAATATGCATTCCTTGATGAGAAAAATATATATCATGTTATTATTAGTGCAAATCTTTCAGGAGATGAAGAAACAAAATTACTTGAGATGTTGTTGATGGCGGATACTAGCAACGCCAAAAAGATCTTGATACCTTGGAACTCTAAGTGCAGAGTGTTGTATCAGCAGAGTATCTTCCCCACAAGGGTGGCTCGAGGGTTTATATCAAACTATCGGAGAACTGGACAAAGAGTATTCTCTTCTCCCTTCTTTTAGCAATCCTGCAAGTAAAATAAAAGCCTTGTGTACCCAAATCCACCGTGTGATTGTCAAGCACAACGTTTTGTGTAAGTAAATAAAACACAAGTAGAAATAAAGCGAGTAAAACTAGACTAAGTAAAGTAACTAAGTAAAAAATTGTAAAGGGGTTGATTGTATTGTGTGTTTTGGATGCAAATAACAAAACTAAATAATTTTATATTTTCGGATAAAATAGTGCAGCAAATAGAAAAAACATAAAAGCAATATAAATGTGTTTCTTATGATAAAAGGTGGACCAGGGTTTATGGGTTCACTTGATTGTTCTCTCTTTTAAGTTGTAGTTGACAAATAGTAATTCATCAATGAGATATGAGGATGTAAAATAATAATATGAGTACGATAAGAATTCATATGGGCATCACATCCTAACATAGAGATAATGCAACATATCTCTCTTATACTCCACAAGAAAGGAAAAACTCCATGCAATCTTGTATTAAGAATTAAGAGAGCATAGCAATAAGTACTTTGACATGATGTTTGAATATCAAATATGCTACCTTGAACCAACAAGATCATCACTATTATCAAGTGACGAACATAGCACATGTATTCACTTTATCCCTAGTGAGGTAGCAAAAGAAAAGCAAAGCCATAATAGATCATGAATTTATTGTCACTATCCAATCACTAAAATCATGCTACTCCATCTAATACACACATCACCCCACACACGGTCTTGCATAGATGTTGGGTCAGAACAAATACTTAAGAACGGGGTACATAATATGCATCTATCAGTACATCTTACACATAATACAATCAGATCTCATAGCATAATATCATAGAATAAGGATCCACCACATAGGTATTAAAATATGGCCATAATTATGTGAGGAAGATCATATGGCACTAAGAACTATGAAGAACATGAGAAAAATAGATCAAGCTACTGCCAAAAACCCATAGTACAAAGGTGGACTACTATCCCTTAATCATGGTGATGATGATAAAGACGTTGGAGAAGGTGAGATCCCTCCGGCGGTGATCCCGGCGGAGTTTCCCCTCCAATCTTCTCTGTTGCAGCCTCTGTTTTCGTGTTTCCGTCTTTCTGCGGTGCTCTCCTCCCGAGAACTCTTCGGGACCATATATATAGTGATTTTCAGGTCAAAATACGTCGGTGGGCGATAAGATCACGCGATTTGGACAATCATAAGTGATTTCTTTCTCCTACTGGTCGATTAAACCTTGTTTTGTTTCTTACTGGGCGACGTCACTTGTCCATTTTTCTTCTCCCAGGGTTTGTTTTGCAAGAGAACCACTTGTTTCCACTATGAAGATAGTATCGTAAGTGACTTCACTTGCATTCCCTTCTTCCATAATGAATATGGATCCACTTCTACTGCTCCATATTCACTATTTTCTCTCTTTCATGGTACTTCCATGTTGAAATACTCCTTGATTAAGGATAAAAGTGAGTTTTGTTTGGTCCTTCCTTTAGAGTATTGTGGTTACTTTCCACAATTTGACTTCCTTCTTTAAGTGAACCTTCATCGTGTCTTCAAAATCTTCGAAATTCGTCACTTGCTCACACGAATACCTTTACCCTCTAGATCTATCACATCAAATGAGAACTTGATATTGCAACATGCATTTGCATATCAAAGTCAAACTTCATGTATGGATCTAGTCAATCAATGAAAATCCAATAAAATCCAAGAAAATCTAGCTTTGTGCTTATAATACACATCCTTTTATGCCTGAATACAATAGTTGGGTACGACATCCCTAAACATCAGGCTCAGATGTGTAGTATATAACACCATATAAGATAGGTTTAGGTTGTGATACTTAGCACATATATATGGATTCCTACTATTTGTCTCAATATTTACCTCGATTGCTCAATTGCAATCAAATAAACTTGAGAAAATTGGTCTAAATGGATTAGGGTTGACCTAATTTGCTTGGAAAGTGCTAACTTATCTTTCGTTCAATTGAAAACTAACCTCACATGATCTCTTGAGACCATAACATGGCTACTCTCAACACATGATTGTTAAAGTCTACCACCAATAACTCCAAGGTTCTCTATAAGCTATGCTCTAATAAAGCCTTCTTCCGACTATCATCTATGGTTCGAGCGTGCTTGGCACAGTTTCCAGGATTTTTAGGCCTAAGCTTTCGAACTATTCCTTAAATCCTACTCCTTATCACACTCTTGTTAACTTAACTATCACTACAAGAAAAGTTGCCATGGCCGACAAATTGAAGTCGCGCCGTGGTTGCTGGTGTACCATGGCCGACGATTTTTGGTCCCTCCGTGGTGCATGTCAAAACTTTTTTTTCTCGTTTTTGAGGCCACCTAGCCCGACGAAAGCGGACAAAACGTCGCGTATGGTGGCCCGGGACGTGGTGCATCTCGAAATCTCGGGTTCGCCGGCTGAGTCAACGCAAATCCGCACCACCGAGGGATGTAGGGCCCGTATGGCAGCCTCTCTGGCATTGTTTTTTTTCTCGATCGCGCCATCTCGTTCAACGTTCTCCGATCGAGCCGTTTACGATGCAGGATCATGGGTCCCGCATGTCATCCTCTATGAACCAAAATTCTTTCTATTCTTGGATTTTTTTTGACCCCCTGATTTCTGGCTACTTCCTTTTTCTTTTGATCCCTTGCCGCCTTGGAAACGTTGAGACCGCCGACGCTAAATGGGACCCGCATGTCATCCTCTATGTGCAATCAACTTTCTTTTCTTGGAGTTTTTTTGGCACCTCAAATTTGGTCACTTGCCTTTTTCTTTCGATCCCCCGCCGCCTCTCAAACGGTGATACCGCCGTCGCTAACTCGGGACCCGCATGTCATCCTCTATGTACTATAAAACTTTCTTTTCTTGAATTATTTTTGGCACCTCATATTTGGTCACTTACCTTTTTCTTTCGATCCCCGCCGCCTCTCAAACGGTGATACCGCTGCTCGCTAAATGGGACCCGCATGTCATCCTCTATGTACTATAAAACTTTCTTTTCTTGGAGTTTTTTTGGCACCTCAAATTTGGTCACTTGCCTTTTTCTTTCGATCCCCGCCGCCTCTCAAACGGTGATACCGCCGTCGCTAACTCGGGACCCGCATGTCATCCTCTATGTACTATAAAACTTTCTTTTCTTGAATTATTTTTGGCACCTCATATTTGGTCACTTACCTTTTTCTTTCGATCCCCTGCCGCCTCTCAAACGGTGATACCGCTGCTGCTAAATGGGACCCGCATGTCATCCTCTATGTACTATAAAACTTTATTTTCTTGAATTATTTTTGGCTCCTCATATTTTTTCACTTGCCTTTTTCTTTCGATCCCCTGCCGCCTCTCAAACGGTGATACCGCTGCTGCTAAATGGGACCCGCATGTCATCCTCTATGTACTATAAAACTTTCTTTTCTTGAATTATTTTTGGCTCCTGATATTTTTTCACTTGCCTTTTTCTTTCGATGTCATGCCACGTTTGAAACGTTGAGGATTCTGCAGGCTCATGGGACCCGCATGTCATCCTCTATGTACTATAAAAGTTCATTTTCTTGGTTTTTTTTCACCCTATGATTTTTGGCAATTTCTTTTTTTCTTTTGATCCCCTGCCGCCTCTCAAACGGTGATACCGCCGTCGCTAAATGGGACCCGCATGTCATCCTCTATGTACTATAAAACTTTCTTTTCTTGAATTATTTTTGGCTCCTCATATTTGGTCACTTGCCTTTTTCTTTCGATCTCATGCCACGTTTGAAACGTTGAGGAACCTCGCTGGCTCATGGGACCCGCAAGTCATCCTCTATGTGCTATAAAAGTTTATTTTCTTTATTTTTTTTCACCCTCTCGATTTTTGGCTATTTCCTTTTTCTTTTGATCCTCGCCGCCTTGGAAATGTTGGGTAAGCCGTCGACTCATGGGACCCGCATGTCATCCTCTATGTACAATCAACTTTCTTTTTCTTTTGATCTCAAGCCGCATTTGAAACGTTGAGACCGCCGGTCGCTAAATGGGACCCGCATGTCATCCTCTACGTACTATAAAGTTTCTTTTCTTGGATTATCTTTGGCTCCTGATATTTTGTCACTTGCCTTTTTCTTTCGATCTCATGCCGCCTTTGAAACGTTGAGTAAGCTGCTGGCTCATGGATCCCGCATGTCATCCTCTACGAACAATAAAAGTTTCCTTTCTTGGAGTTATTTTTTACCCCTAATTTCTGGCTATTTGCCTTTTTCTTTTGATCTCCTGCCCCCTCTGAAACGATGAGGACGTGATACGTCCAAAACGTATCTACTTTCCCGAACACTTTTGCTATTGTTTTGCCTCTAATTTGTGTATTTTGGATGCAACTAACACGGATTAACGTTGTTTTCAGCAGAATCGTCTCGGTGTCTCGTTTTTGTGCGTAAATCCAACTTTCGGGAAAAACCTCGGGATTTTGACGGAAGGCCCTATTTTCCCGTAATACCGACGGAGCCGTAAGGACAAATCAAGTGGAGGCCCGAGGGCCCCACACCATAAGGCG